>NC_060953.1:8191523-8195592 GCF_022045245.1 Lucilia cuprina | reverse complement strand
ACTTTTTAAATAATGTTAATAAATTTACATAAAATTTGTAAAATATTTCAATTGTTTACATAATGTAAACAATGTAAATTGTTGTGTAAACAATGTAATATAATAGATTTTTAAGCATTTTTTTATCTTTAAAGTAATTTTTAAGAGTTCACATAAAATGTGTAAAATTTTAAAATGTTGACAGAGTGTAAATAATGTAAATTTTTATGTAAACAATGCAATAACTTATGAATTTTTAACATTCTAAACTTTTTGAATAATGTTAATGAATTTACATAAAAATGTAGAACATATATCAATTGTTGACATGGTTTCCACAATGTAAATTTTTGTGTAAATACGGTATTAACTAAAAAATATATAAAATTGAATTTTTTGTCTCTCCCTATTAAAAATGTATTTGTTAACCCATTAATAAATCTGTAGAGTATATATGTGTGTTAGTTGTTGTATTTATTTTAACACAACCACAAACATTAAAACACACACTTTCTACCCTCACCCCCCCTCTTTCATCTTATCTACCTTCCTCACTGACTGCCTGCAACACTTCATACACTCACTTGCACTTACATTATAACAATATATTTATGCTCTCACGTAGAAACATGTTTATTTTCTCTGCAACTCATTATTTGCATATGTACACTCTTATTTACTCACATCCTTAACGTACTTTTATTGTTGACATTATTGCGTACGTGTGAGTGTGTGCGTCATTGTATGGAAGTGTGTATATGTATATTTAAAGGTGCATTTATATGAATTTAATTGACTATTGTTTAAACAGCATTTGTATAGTTATTGTTGTTGCTGCTATAGGTTGTTGTTGTTGTCTTAATGTATGTACATAAGGATTTTTGGAGTTATTTGTAAGTGTGGGTGTGTATTTACGGAAGTTAAGTGTAAGAGCGTGTACTGTGGTAAATGACAGGAAACAGTGCTTTTCGGTTTTGCCAGAGTGAGTGTGTAATGCATACAAATTGTTATTATCTTATTTGTATTAAATATTTAATAATGATCTTTTTTCAATATGGAAATTCCCAAAAAAACTTTAAAAAAATAAATCTTTGATTTATTTTCTTTAAAAAAAATTTAAATAATTTTTTCTCTATTTTTCTTTTAAACTAAAAATCTGCTTCCATAATTTATGTTCAAATAATATTCTTCTTTATAGACATTTTCAAACGCTACAGTCTCTTTTCTTTCTTTCTAACACTTTTTTTCAATTACAACTTATTGCTTCATACTCTACCACTACTACATGTTTTCTATACATTTATTCTACATTTGTTTGTAAAGTATTATATTTTTCTATCCTTTATATTATTAGTTTTTTTTGTGCTATTATTCCTTTATTTTCTATTTTACCAAATGATAAATGCGTCTCGCTTGTGTGGGGGTAATTGAATACGACAAAATGTCGTGTTTTTTTTTTGCTAGTAAATTTTATGGCGTTTTAATAAAATTAAGTAAAAAATAATATATAGAAAAACAAATGTTCGTTCCAGACACTTAAACAATTTAAAGAAAAACAAAACAAAAAATCCTTGATTTTAATTGTTAACACAAAAATTTACATTGTTGACCCTTTGTCAAATATGTTCGAAATGTTCGCAGTGTCCAGGGAAAAATTAAGAAAATCCTTTGATTTTAATTGTTTACACCAAAATTTATAGACTAGACTATAGACTAGACTATAGACTAGACTATAGACTAGACTATAGACTAGACTATAGACTAGACTATAGACTAGACTATAGACTAGACTATAGACTAGAATATAGACTACACTATAGACTACACTATAGACTAGACTATAGACTAGACTATAGACCAGACTATAGACTAGACTATAGACTAGACTATAGACTAGACTATAGACTAGACTATAGAGTAGACTATAGAGTAGACTATAGAGTAGACTATAGACTAGGCTATAGACTAGATTATAGACTAGGCTATATACTAAACTATAGATAAGACTATAGACTTAACTATGAACAAGACTATTGGCTAGACTATAAGCTAGACTATAGACTAGAATGTAGACTTGACTATAGACTAGAATATAAACTAGACTATAAACTAGTCTATAGACTAGACTATAGACTAGACTATAGACTAGACTATAGACTAGACTATAGGCTAGACTATAGACTAGACTATAGGCTAGACTATAGACTAGACTATAGGCTAGACGATAGACTACACTAAAGACTAGTCTATAGACTACACTAAAGACTAGTCTATAGACTACACTATAGACTAGACTATAGACTAATCTATGGACTCGACTATAGACTAAACTATAGACTTGACTATAGACTAAACTATAGACTAAGCTATAGACTAGACTATAGACTAAACTATAGACTAAACTAGAGACTAGACTATAGACTAAGCTATAGACTAGACTGTAGACTACATTATAAACTAGACTTTAGACCTTATTGTAAATTAGACTATAGACTAGACCATAGCCTAGAGTAGAATAGTCTACAGTCTAATATAGTCTATAGTCTAGTTTATAGACTATACTATAGACTAAACTATAGACTAGACATACTAAAAACTTTTATATTGTCTAGACGGTATTCTTTATCCTAAATTTCGATTAAAGCTAAAATTTATAGAACGACCTCTTTTATTAAAGCAAAAATATGATCATAAGGACTAAAAAGACCACAATATAACCTATTAAAATAAACTTAAAACTTTATATTATTTTTATTTTCATGTCTATTAAACCTTCGACTTTATTTTTCTATTTTTTCTGTTTGCTATTTCCTTTTTAATTATAATGTGCGACATTAAAAATCTATTAAAAAAAATGTTTTTTTCTCCCCGAACAACAACAGCATATATTTCCTTTAATTTTCTTCGATGTTAAGTTTTTGGCTCTTGCTCATCATTTCCTTTAAAAAGGAAAACTTACTTTCACACAAATACACACTCATACAGAAAGGAAACAGGACCAAGAAAAGAACTATGCTGTCAAAATATTGATATCAACAGGAAGTTTACGCAGTAAGCAAGAAAACACCCACTAAATTCTTATTTGTTGTCATTACACAGAGAGAGAGAGAGAGACACTCACACTTTCACACATTTTAAGCAGTCATGGGGACTTTTTAAAATAACAAAATACTCTCTTTTGTAATAATAATAACAACTTTCATTTAGCTTTGCTTCACACACAAACATTATTTACTTATGATTTGCCCCTCACTGCTTCAAACTAATGTTTTGTTGTCAGTGTAATCACCATGAAATCATTGCTGTCCTGACAAGCCAAAAAAGTAATAGGAGTTATTTTGTTTGCTAAAAATAAAAAATTTTAAAATGTTTTGAACTAACAAGAAACTAGAAAAAATTTTCTTAAAGAAAATCGAATTTTAACATTATTGAAAAATGTTTCTCTTAAACATTTAACATACAATAAAGAATAAGAAAAATGCCCTTCCAAGACTTTTCGAAATTAAGTAAGTTAAGGAGTAGGAGGTATTTCATAGCAAGGGGGCGTTAATGTTTAATAGCATTTAACAAATAGATTGTTAGAGATTTTTAGTTTTTCATTAAACCTCTTTTCTGTTTTTTTTTACTTTTTAAGACGCTTTTAACTTGTAAAGTTTTTTGTTTTCCCAATTCCTTTTTATTTGATAAAAAACTGGAAGTAATACTCTCTTTATACAATATGAAAATGCTTTTAGAATAAGAAAACAAATGCACATGTAAAATATCACTAACATTTTCAAATATTTATGTATATTTGTTGTTACAGTGGGGTAATTTTAAAATTTTCAGATCAGTAGACTGATTTGTGAAGTCTCGACTACATTGCACATACAACAATCAGTTTTGTAACCATGACCAACTTCCAGAATTTAGCCTGGACCAAACCATAGACTAGGTTAAAGACTAGACTAGAGTCTAGTCTATAGTCTAGTGTAAAGTCTAGTCTATAGTCTAGTCTATAGTCTAGTCTATAGTCTAGCCTATAGTCTAGTCTATAGTCTAGTCTATAGTCTAGTCTATAGTCTAGTCTATAGTCTAGTCTATAGTCTAG
>NC_060953.1:8188373-8191423 GCF_022045245.1 Lucilia cuprina | reverse complement strand
TCAGTTCTAGTTCAGTTCTAGTTCAGTTCTCGTTCAGTTCTAGTTCAGTTCTAGTTCAGTTCTAGTTCAGTTCTAGTTCAGTTCTAGTTCAGTTCTAGATCAGTTCTATTTCAGTTCTCTGTTCTAATCATTTGAATTATTTTCATATCTGAATCCAAAATAAATAAGATATTAATTTAAGGATTTGTCACTGTCAGCTTTTGAAAAAGGGTTTAAATTACAAATAATATATATTTTTGGAAAAGAAGGAGTGTATAATGGACAAACAATCACCCAAAAATATGAACAGACCACCACACAACCATTACATTGTAAATGCAACAAAAGATTTAAAGTTTTGAAAGCCACAACATGTGTTACAAATAATAACAGCCATTATAACAACATCAACAACAAATACAATACCACTAACCAAAAAGGACAATTGCAGCAATAACATCACTAGCTAACATCTGTTATGTTAATGACAAAAAGACCACACGCACACAGATTTAAAACATGTACTAAATAAACCAAACTTTTGCAGGACTATCCAACAGTATTTCAAGGATACATGTTGATGTTGATTTTGAAATTTAGTCATTTGTTAATGTATAGTCAACCACAACTGCAGGGTCAATACAACTTATGATTGTCTGTAGCTATAACACAAGCAGTTTGTACATATGTAACTGTATTTGTAAAATCATAAACTTACCTGTCTCCTTATAGGAAACGGAAATACTCATTAATTGTAACAAATACAAATTGTAGAAATGTATTTGTATGAGTTTTATATTGCACTTTATATTTTAAGAGCTGACAACAACAACATGTGCCAAACAAAAACATGAAAACTTAAGTGTTTTTGTTCATTTGTTTGTTTGTAAAATTTAAACAGGCGGTTATTTTCAATTACGTCCTAACATTTCCCACCTTTTTTCTCATGCCTTATAAATACTTAAAGTCTTTTTGAAAATTAAACAAAATTTCTAATAATGTAAATGTTCATTTACATAACAACAACAAACAAAAGCAACAACGTCAACATCTAAACAAAGAATTCAATGATTTCAGATGAAATAAATGTCAACTCAACAAAATTTAAGGATGTGCTCTTCAAAGACAAGGTAAAATGGTCATTACAAGTAGTTGTCTTCTAACAATCAGTTGGAGGTCTTGTCATAAAGGAAAATATTATAAATTTAATTAGATTAAAGTGTTACTAGATTATTGTTTATAGATAAAAGCTTTATTTAACAAATATTTTTAAAGAAAAGGCTTTACAAAAAAACGCTTTAAAAAAACTTTTGGGAATAAAGCATTCAAAAGCTTTTTGCGAAAACTTTTAGTAAATGTAACATTTAAGAAGTAACTTCGAACTGACCAACAACTAAGCAAGACAGCACTAGAACCTAGAACTGCTTTAGAACTGAACTAGAACTGAACTAGAACTGAACTAGAACTGAACTAGAACTGAACTAGAACTGAACTAGAACTGAACTAGAACTAGAACTGAACTAGATCTGAACTAGAACTGAACTAGAACTGAACTAGAACTGAACTAGAACTGAACTAGAACTGAACTAGAACTGAACTAGAACTGAACTAGAACTGAACTAGAACTGAACTAGAACTGAACTAGAACTAGAAATGAACTAGAACTGAACTAGAACTTTACCAGAACTGAACTAGAACTGAAATAGAAATGAACTAGAACTAAACTGGAAATGAACAAAAAAAAACCTTGGAAATTTAAAAAAAAAAAACAATAAATGTAATAGTAATTCAGAAAAAAATCTATATTAAATTCATTTTATAGTTAAAAAAGTTGTACAAAGTATCATTCATATTTCAAACACTTTTATTTATAATCATAAATGACACACTGAAAGCCAGAACGACAGACAAGTAGAAGAAGCAAAATGTACGAGTGACAACTCCAACTGTGAGTTTATTATAAAACGACTCATTTTATCAGCTAAATAGAAATAGCATCCTCATCATCATAACCATCATCACCATTAAAGAGTATCATCATTCTCATAATTTTTTATGTTTTTTATTTAACTTTTATTTTTTTTTTTTTGGTTTGAAAAATGTTTTTAATATTGTAGTAATAAAGAAAATTACAACACTATGATTTTCTTTATTTTTCATTTTCTTGTCTGGTGTTTTTTTGTTTCTTTTATTATTTTTAATGTTTCATATACATTCTTACTTTAACAAACCATGAGTTTTCTTTTATAATCGGATTATGAATGATCAGAAAATGACGATAAAATGCAGACGAAAACCAACCACAATAATAAAAAATTTATTCGTTCGTACCTTAATAATTGCATTTCCGTTTCCATGGAGAAATTTAATAAAAGATCAGCATGTAACTTTAAATTTGCTAGTGAGCATGTAATACCATAAAATTTAGTTATGGGAAAATTAGCAAAAGCTTTTTATATAAAATTAATTCTAGTTCAGACCAAATTTATCCCTAGTTCTGTTCTAGTTCTGTTCTAGTTCTGTTCTAGTTATGTTCTAGTTCTGTTCTAGTTCTGTTCTAGTTCTGTTCTAGTTCTGTTCTAGTTCTGTTCTAGTTCTATTCTAGTTCTGTTCTAGTTCTGTTCTATTTCTGTTCTAATTCTGTTCTAGTTCTGTTCTAGTTCTGTTCTAGTTATGTTCTAGTTCTGTTCTAGTTCTGTTCTAGTTCTGTTCTAGTTCTGTTCTAGTTCTGTTCTAGTTCTGTTCTAGTTCTGTGCTAGTTCTGTTCTAGTTCTGTTCTAGTTCTGTTCTAGTTCTGTTCTAGTTCTGTTCTAGTTCTGTTCTAGTTCTGTTCTAGTTCTGTTCTAGTTCTGTTCTGTTCTAGTTCTGTTCTAGTTCTGTTCTAGTTTTGTTCTAGTTTTGTTCTAGTTCTGTTCTAGTTCTAGTTCTGTTCTAGTTCTGTTGTAGTTCTGTTGTAGTTCTGTTGTTCTAGTTCTGTTCTAGTTCTATTCTAGTTCTGTTCTAGTTCTGTTCTAGTTCTGTTCTAGCTCTGTTCTAGTTCTGTTCTAGTTCTGTTCTAGTTCTGTTCTAGT
>NC_060953.1:8185304-8188273 GCF_022045245.1 Lucilia cuprina | reverse complement strand
AGTTCTGTTCTAGTTCTGTTCTAGTTCTGTTCTAGTTCTATTCTAGTTCTGTTCTAGTTCTGTTCTAGTTCTGTTCTAGTTCTGTTCTAGTTCTGTTCTAGTTCTGTGTTTAGTTCTGTGTTTAGTTCTGTTCTAGTTTTGTTCTAGTTCTGTTCTATTTCTGTTCTAGTTCTGTTCTAGTTCTGTTCTAGTTCTGTTCTAGTTCTGTTCTAGTTCTGTTCTAGTTTTGTTCTAGTTCTGTTCTATTTCTGTTCTAGTTCTGTTCTAGTTCTGTTCTAGTTCTGTTCTAGTTCTGTTTTAGTTCTGTTCTAGTTCTGTTCTAGTTCTGTTCTAGTTCTGTTCTAGTTCTGTTCTAGTTCTGTTCTAGTTCTGTTCTAGTTCTGTTCTAGTTCTGTTCTAGTTCTGTTCTAGTTCTGTTCTAGTTCTGTTCTAGTTCTGTTCTAGTTCTGTTCTAGTTCTGTTCTAGTTCTGTTCTCGTTCTGTTCTCGTTCTGTTCTCGTTCTGTTCTAGTTCAGTTCTCGTTCTTTTCTAGTTTTGTTTTAGGCCTTTTCTAGTCCTGTTCTTGATCCGTTGTAGTTTTGTTCTAGCTCTAGCTCTAGCCCAGTTCTGTTCTGGTTTTTTTCAGTTCTAGTTCTTTTCTAGTTTATTTTAAATCTAGTTCTTTTCTTATTATTTTCTAGTTTCTTCTGTTCCATCGATTTTGTTCTTTTTTCATGTCAAAAACTTATGAAAATTTATTCATTTGTAAAATTTTAATATTCTTTCAATAATATATAATTTCATATTGATTTAGATTTCAAGTCAATCATTTCATTTTCAATCAAATGGGTTTATAAAACAAACAACAATTTTACTGCAATTTCAAAAGAAACTATGAAAATGCTCACGATGCATTTTGTGGTCGTTAGATTTATAGTTTTATGGTTTATTCTCAACGGTTGTTTTTTGTACGACTTGACAGGATAGACATATAATATTGAGAAGTATTAGAGAAGTTTAATGCATAAATGTTCTTTGCAAATATATACTAAATTTTAAAGAGATTTTTGGGGAAATATAAACAGGATTATGCAGCAGTTTATTGTATGCTGACTAATTGATTATTCTAGCTGACATTTAGTGTAAAAGTAAGCAGTTTAGTGTGATGTGTGTTTTTCAAATGCTAAGTTTTGGTAACCCTGTTTTAGTTTAGTTTTATTTTCAAAATGTCAATATAGTTTAGTTTTTAATAAAGAATTAAGAAATAATTTGCTTGAAAATGTGTCTTAGCTTTTTGATGTGTTGTCGCTCTGGAGCTCAACAACGTGAAAGTCTACAATGTCCCGAGGAGTATATAATGGCTTTAAAAGATACCACAACTTGTAAGAAATAGTCGTAATAATTTGCTCTAGAGAAAAAATGTAAAAATCATACATTTTTTTCAGTAAAACCTGGACAAATTAGTTATCTTTATAAATGTTTTTGTAATTTGGCTAAAGATTCTTCGGAATACCCTCCTGTGAATTTAAAGAAAAGTTCATTTCTGGCTTTAACTAGTTTGCAGCGTAATCCCATATTATCGATGCTATTAACCTCCATGTTTGGTGATAAAAAGCGAATAAAATTTATAGATTTTGCTAAATATTTAAGCAATTTTCAAGCTTGTAGTTCTACCCTAAAACCTCAACAAATTAACGAGATTAAACAGAGGAAATTAAAAAGTCGGTAATCGAGAGTTTATGGTCAGTTTATGATATTTAAACTTCTTTTATTTGTAGTATTATTCAACATGTATGATCACGATAAGAATGGCATTATAAGCGAAGAAGATTTAATCTTTGTGGTGCATAAACTATTTTCCGATATTTGGACTACCCAACAGATCATGAATGTGGCCTCTATGATGATTTTGGAAATGGATAGTTCCAACACTAATCAAATTCTATTCAATGATTTTTGTACTGCATTAGAAATTTTTGATATGGAAGAACATCTAATAACCAAAATACCCAGTGTAGGAGGAAGAATTTAGACCGAGATATATCGTTTTTTAATAAAATTTACTTTTTATTAATATCTTTCCATGCTTCACTTTATAAAACCTTTAATCTTTCTAAAATACCCAAAACATTAGAAACTGAATGCAAAATAGGTATAAGAGCCTGTAGTAATTGTATTATAGGATCTAAAGTACGTTTTACCTCTTTCAAATGAAAAACCAATTGTAAAATAGAATTGACATCAGCGCCCAAAAGTTTATTCGATAGATTTGAAACTAAATTATTGGCCTCACAAACCGGAACATTTAATATTGTCATCAGCATAAGCTTTAAGTAGATTAATGGAATTTTAATTTTATTCTTAAAAATCTTTCTATTACATTGACTTACATTTAAAGCCACAACTGTGACTGTAATTGCTACAAACTTTCCTGCCGTTGTATAAAACATTTTGTCTCTTAAATAAACTTGTTTTGTATAAAAAATGTGTTCTTTCAACTACAATCTTTAAATTTATATAGAATTTTTATATATTTTTGTAAATATCATTTTGCATTTTTAACACGATTTCTATTAAACTTTTTAATGGGTTATTTTCTTAAGAAAGTCATAAAAAAATGTATTGAGCAATATATGTATGAGGGAAGGGAGACTCAGAAACACAATTGGATATAAAAGGCTGTAATTTTTTCAAAAATAGACTTAAGAATTTCCATGCACTTCAACTTAAAATCGTCTTCTGAGCGCCATATTGGGCATTTAATTGTTTTAAAGTTTATGATTTGAGCGACTAGTTAGGGTCTGGACTATAGACTACATAGACTATATTATATACTAGCTTATCGACTATAGACTAGACTATACACTAGACTGTAGACTAGTCTATAGACTAGACTATAGACTAGACTATAGACTAATCTATAGACTAGACTACAGACTAGACTATAGACTAGACTATAGACTAGACTATAGACTAGACTATAGACTAGA
>NC_060953.1:8183492-8185204 GCF_022045245.1 Lucilia cuprina | reverse complement strand
ACAGAACTAGAACAGAACTAGAAGAGAACTAGAACAGAACTAGAACAGAACTAGAGCAGAACTAGAACAGAACTAGAACAGAACTAGAACAGAACTAGAACAGAACTAGACCAGAACTAGAACAGAACATAACTAGAACAGCACCTGAACAGAACTAGAACAGAACTAGAACATAACTAAAACAGAACTAGAACAGAACTTGAACAGAACTAGAACTAAACAAGAACTTCTTAATAGATTAAAAACATTTGCTAATTTGACTCTTTATTTTAAATTACGACCTTCTAAAATATGTGTTAAGGATTGACTTTACAACATTCTCGGTGCTAATTTTCAATACCACCAGATATTCACCTCGAGCAAAGGGTATTATTTTAAAGAGTTTATCATCGACAATGAAATCTTTGATAATCACATCATGCTAAAAATAAGAAATATTATCAAACTAGAAAAAAATAAATAATATTTCAGCCATACATTCAAAGGACAGGTGTGATTTAAATTGGAGTATTTTTTAGTAGTTTCATAAATAAAATTCCATAGAATATGCGGCCTTTGAGTATTCCCAAGATCACACCAATCTACAATATCATTATAAAGAAATGGACGATAATTATTTTGAACTTTTTGCAGCAATTGACAGTGAATCTGAAAAAATCGTATATTTTATAAAGATCTGGCCAATGAAGTTTTATTCAAACTTTACCTTGATATCAGTGAAACTTCTATTCATTAACTAGTTGTTATTTAAAAACTAACAATAACAAAAAAACAATTAAACCAAATTTGAAAACCAAAATAGCTTTTATTAAAGCAAAACATTTCCATATTATTTCAAAACATTTTCAAAAAATAAATTTTTAAAAAGCTTTGAAGCTTTAAATATTTTTCGCTAATTTTAAACCTTCTTTTTCAATTAAGTAGTTTTCTAATTTTCGACATTACAACAAAACCTCCATATTAATGGTATTTTCATGTTCAATTACCAATGACAGTTTTAGAAAAAAATATCAAATTAAAATATCAAAATCAGCTAATTGTCAACATAACATAACGCACACACACACAGTTTATAGACATAGACAAAAATATATGAACCATGAACGAAAATAACTGTCACTAGTGTTAAAATGAATCATTTCAGTTAGTTTGATATTGGTTTAATGTGTTCACATAAATGGGTACAGAAAGAAATTGGTTTAAATATAAAACATGGAATTATAACAAAAGTTTACTTACAATATTTAATTGATAATAAATAATATTGTCTTCGCTTACCTGTAAATAAAAGAAAATGAGATATAAATTAGTAAAAGTTATTAAAATGTTAAAAATACGGAAACCAAAAGAATTATCTATAAACTAGTATATATTCCAGTCCACACTATCATATATTTTATAGTCAACTATATAATGTAGTTTCTAGTCTACTCTAGAATCTAATCACTAATCTAGTTTATATTGTAGTTTATAGTCAAGTCTAGACTATACTAGTATGTTTAGTATAAAGTGTAATCAACTGTATAGTTTAAAGCTAAGTCTTTAGTCTGGACTATTTAGTCTATAGTTAGACTGAACTAGTCTAGTCTATTTAGTCTATAGTTCAGTCTATAGTCTAGTCTATAGTCTAGTCTATAGTCTAGTCTATAGTCTAGTCTATAGCCTAGTCTATAGTCTAGTCTATAGTCTAGTCTATAGTCTAGTCTATAGTC
>NC_060953.1:8180805-8183392 GCF_022045245.1 Lucilia cuprina | reverse complement strand
ATACTCAATTGGTACAGTTCGCCGTCCACGTCTTCCATTGTGCAAATTGTCACAAAAATTTGCTAATCGCGGTGATTCCGAAGAATATGTTGGAACATTTCATGGAATAGATGTCACAACAGTGGCATGGAATGATAACAAAGTTGTCACCATGGCATCAACAATGGCCGGAGTAAAGCCATATATTTCATCTGATAGTCAGACGCCCAAGGATACACCAACCATAGAACGATACAACAAAAAGAAAAAGGAAATGGAAAGTATTCAATGTCCAAATATCGTCCATGAATACAATAAATATATGGGTGGTGTTGACCTTTTGGACTCGTCTCTCGGTCGTAGTCACATCCGTATAAAATCCCGCAAATGGACAAGCCGTTTGATTTATCATATGTGTGATATTGCCATCATCAACGCATGGATTTTATACAAGAGGCATCATGTAGAGACTAATAATGTGGAACCACAGAAGGTATTACATGAATTTGTGTCAGAAGTTGCACATTGTTTGACGAAATCTGGTACTGAAATACGAATGGGAAAAGGTCGGCGAAGTAACCTTGAATCTGAAATTATTGTAAAGCGTCCACGACCAATGTGTGCTGCATTACCACCTCGTGATATTCGCTTATATAATACAGGACATTTTCCAGAATTTATAAAAGAAGGCAAACCACGGTGCAAAAATCCAAAATGTACATCTCTTACAAAGGTTCGATGTCAAAAATGTGGCATAAATTTATGTTTTTCGGCCGAAAAGAACTGTTTTTATGAGTTTCATCAAATCTAACAATCATTTATAAGTTATTAAAAGTTGTTTTTAATTTTCCTTTATATTTCCCTTAAATAAAATGAACATGTTTATTTTTGCCTTACAAATACTATTTACTACTAGTTGTAATTTGTGATGTCCGGGAGCCTGGTGGTTCCTCAAAGAACCAACCAGGTATATTTGACATAACTCAGGTAATTCATATTTAAGAACAAAGTTGTAGAACAAAAGTTGCTTAGAAATGTCAGTTTTATAACATTAATTTTTTTCAGCTCAAAAAAAAAATCAGGATATTAAGGGTTAATGTGAAATGTAAAGTGGTTTTTATTGTTATTTAAATAATTTTAAAATGAAAACTTTTAGTTTAAAATGAATTTAAGAGATAATATTAGATAATTGTTTGATGATTAAACATTTATATTAATAAACCTATTAAAAGCAATTAATTAGAAATTTATTAATATTTAGAAAAATAATGTAATTTTATTTCCAAGGGTGAATTTAAAATTTGTTAAAATTTAAAATCACAAATCTTTTGGTTTCTGTAATTGTAATTTAAACCAAGTGCTGATAAATAATCATTCCTATGAAAGGACAAAAACCGTAATACAAAATTGCCAATGTGTAAAAATGGAATTAACAATATCTAACATGAATACAAACACCAACCCACCGATCCATAAGCTATCCTGCTACTGAAACGACAGCACTCTTTACACACTGACACTGTCAGTCATCAGACTTAAACATTAACATATATAATTTTGCAAGCCATGTTTAGATGTCTGTGAAAATCTGTGTATTACAACAATATCAATATGTTTTCTTTTTTTTCTTTCATCGGATGTGTGTAAAACAACTCCATAATATTTAATGTACTGTATATGTAGGAGGAATATATATATCAATGAGTAATACTGGATACAGGAGACATTATGAGTTGTTTCAACACTACTAGTACTTCTAGAAGTCTATGTAGTACTTTTAAGCTATAATACTAGTCAATGTTTTTATTTATTTATATAGATGAGGATGTGTTTCGAGCAGTACCACTGAAATGAACACTAAAAACATGATGACATGTTTAAAAACTGTATTATGAATACAATATGTATGAGTGTCAGTCGAAAAAAGTGTGTATTTGATAGCAATGGAGGCGACCTCTTAACAGCTAATAATAAACATTGCAAATTCGCAGGAAAAAAAGAGCAATGTCAGTGATGACAATAACAGCAAAAACAATAATAAAACATTATCCTTAAAATATTGTCAACACTACGCAATAGTACTAGAGGAAAATGTTTCAGTAAACGAAGTGTATTTAAATAGTAGACTGCTACTAGTCTACTAGTGCTACTACTGGAACAGAACTAGAACAGAAATAAAACAGAACTAGAACATAACTAGAGCAGAACTAGAACAGAACTAGAACAGAACTAGAACTATAATAGAACTAGGACATAACTAGAATAGAACCAGAATAGAGCTAGAACAGAACTAGGATAGAAATAGAACTAGAACAGAACTAGAACATAAATAGAACAGCACTAGAACAGAACTAGAACAGAACTAGAACAGAACTAGAACAGAACTAGAACAGAACTAGAACAGAACTAGAACAGAACTAGAACAGAACTAGAACAGAACTAAAACAGAACAGAACTAGAACTAGAACAGAACTAGAACAGAACTAGAACAGAGCTAAACCAGAACTGGAACAGAACTAGAACAGAACCAGAACAGAACTAGAACAGAACTAGAACAGAACTAGAACAGAACTAGAACAGAACTAGAACAGAACTAGAACAGAACTAG
>NC_060953.1:8175009-8180705 GCF_022045245.1 Lucilia cuprina | reverse complement strand
GTTCTAGTTCAGTTCTAGTTCAGTTCTAGTTCAGTTCTAGTTCAGTTCTAGTTCAGTTCTAGTTCAGTTCTAGTTCAGTTCTAGTTCAGTTCTAGTTCAGTTCAAGATTGGTTCTATTTCAGTTCCAGTTATTTCTTATTAAGTTCTATTTCTCTTTTAGTTATGTTTCACCTCCGTTCTAGATCCGTTGTAGTACTGTTTAGTTCTGTTTTATTTCTGTTTTAGTTCTCTTTCCCTTCTAATGTATTCGTTGTCTTGCTTTACAATTTTAGCACGATATTATTGTTGAAAATTTGTTATTTGACTTTTCGGCAATGAAAATGGCTCCAATACCGCGCGGCGCCTATATGCTACATCTGAAACTTGGATTTCTGAAGACTATAAAAGCCAAAGTGATGGCCTATTTCATAAAAGCGTAGCAAGCGTAATATAAGTATAAGAAATATGTACAAATATTTTAAGAGTAATTTTCAAACTAATAAATACAAAACTGCTTCTGAGTAACGCATATTGTATTTAGTAGTGATTGAAATGTAAGCTTTTCAGTTGTCAAGTTTTTTCGTGGGATATCCAACAAGTATTAAGGTTAATGAGGTTTATTTTTAATAATATTTATAAAAGGTATACAATTAAATGACACATGTCATTGATTGTATATAATAATAAATTTTCAATATAATGGGACTATTAAAAAAATTGACTAAATACTTTTATTAATAGTTTATCTATTTATACATGTTTATTTAAAATAACTTTATACTTTGTATTACAAAAACGAAATTCGTAGCGTTTATTTTTCTTGAACACATTTAAAATCAATATGTCTTGTGTTGATCTGGTCTCATTATTCTTGCTAAATTGGATGTTACTTCAAAATATTCACCACATACAAGCAGCTCCTAAATACCGCTCAATTACGATTACAAAAGGTAATTGCACGTCTTTGGATATACGTTTTTCAAATTATATCAAATGTCAGTTGTACATAAATAAAGCTAATAAAACTTTTTTCGAAATGTGTATACAGACATCTCCCGGTAAATTTGATAGTACCATAAGGTAAGAATGATAAATAAATAAGCAAAAAATTAAAAGTGTTTTTAAACAAAACTCTTTTATAATTTTTTATAGATCAATGCAAATTTGTATCGCAAATATCAAAATGCTTATCGACCATTTCTATATTCGGATACATTTAATTTGTGTTTACTACAATCTAATAACAAAATTAATATTTTTTGGAATCAGATGTATCGTATTTGGGCCAAGTATTCAAATATCAAGTATTCCTGTCCCCTTGAGGTAAATCTGTTTTACGGTCAGTGATCTAACGATCTAGATCACTTCTAGTTAGGTTCTAGTTTAGTTCTAGTTCAGTTCTAGTTCAGTTTTAGTTCAGTTCTAGTTCAGTTCTAGTTCAAGTTCAGTTCTAGTTCAAGTTCAAGTTCAAGTTCAGTTCTAGTTCAGATCTAGTTCAGTTCTAGTTAATTTCTAGTTCAGTTCTAGTTCAGTTCTAGTTCAGTTCTAGTTCAGTTCTAGTTCAGTTCTAGTTCAGTTCTAGTTCAGTTCTAGTTCAGTTCTAGTTCAGTTCTAGTTCAGTTCTAGTTCAGTTCTAGTTCTGTTCTAATTCAGTTCTAGTTCAGTTCTAGTTCAGTTCTAGTTCAGTTCTAGTTCAGTTCAAGTTCAGTTCTAGTTCGGTTCTAGTTCAGTTCTAGTTCAGTTCTAGTTCAGTTCTAGTTCAGTTCTAGTTCAGTTCTAGTTCAGTTCTAGTTCAGTTCTAGTTCAGTTCTAGTTCAGTTCTAGTTCAGTTCTAGTTCAGTTCTAGTTCAGTTCTAGTTCAGTTCTAGTTCAGTTCTAGTTCAGTTCTAGTTCAGTTCTAGTTCAGTTCTAGTTCAGTTCAAGTTTAGTTCTAGTTCAGTTCTAGTCCAGTTCTAGTTTAGTTCCAGTTCAGTTCTAGTTTAGTTCTCGTTCAGACCTAGTTCAGATCTAGTTTAGTTCTAGTTCAGTTCTAGTTCAGTTCTAGTTCAGTTCTAGTTCAGTTCTAGTTCAGTTCTAGTTCAGTTCTAGTTCAGTTCTAGTTCAGTTCTAGTTCAGTTCTAGTTCAGTTCTACTTCAGTTCTAGTTCAGTTCTAGTTCTGTTCTAATTCAGTTCTAGTTCAGTTCTAGTTCAGTTCTAGTTCAGTTCAAGTTCAGTTCTAGTTCGGTTCTAGTTCAGTTCTAGTTTAGTTCTAGATCAGCTCTAGTTCAGTTTTAGTTCTGTTCTAGATCAGTTCTAGATCAGTACTAGTTCGTTTCTAGTTCAGTTCTTGTTCATTGCCAGTTCTGTTTGTTTCTATTTCGATTCCTTGTCAGCTTAAACTGCATTCTTTAAATAAAACATATATTTTTCCGATTTAAGGGTGATATACACGTTAAAAATATGTCATTTGACTTTCCTGGCATGGAACTGGCTCCACTACCTCGTGGTAAATATAAGATACAAATCTTGATTAGTATTTGTAGGAGTAACAAGGCCAAATGGTTGCTTATATTATTTAAAAAGTAATGTTGGTAAAATTAGAAAAATCAATTGTTTTAAATAACAGAAAAAGCGAAAATAATATTAATTATAAACACATTTTAATAATGTTTAATACAATTTAAATCGTCAAATAACATCATCAAAATATATATACATAAATAAAAAATTATTGAAAAATTGAATAAAACTAAATCAAATACTAATTGTTTAATAACTTGTTCTGACAATGCATCGCCTGCTTAAATTTATCGCATTATTTTTACTTATTAGCACACAATGTATAAATTTAATTTTTACAAAACCCTCACGATCCTATATACAAATAACAAAATTTTTTTGTGAAACGGCCGATAAAGATTTCATAGAATTTCCCATATGTGAATTGATTAAAATTAAAGGAAGTGTTATAGCGATAAATTTGTATGGAAAATTAAAAGCGAAAAATATTGATAATGTAACGGTAAGTAGGAATGTAACATTATGTCCTTTAAAACTAAATATTTACCATTTTTGATTAAAGATTATTGCAAAACTTTTTCGTAAGGCAAATAATAAATATCGTCCTTTTCTTTATGATGATGTCATCGATTATTGTGAATTTCACAATAATGCCAAACGTCATATTTTCTGGAATTTATTGTATACGAATTTGGGTAAATTTTCGAATATGAATCATTCGTGTCCCTACGATGTAATTTATATGTTACTTAATATTTGGAGGTAAATGTTTATTAATTGTTTTTTCTTTTAAAATTTCAGCACGATTTAATTGTTAAAAATTTAACATTTGACGTTGGCAATCTAAAAGTTGTTCCCATACCTCGTGGCGAATATATGATACAATATAAATATCTAGTCTGGACCATTTATCGATGTCAGTTAATGGTTTATTTTACTCGTTATGGTAGCAAAATTGATTTTTAAAAACTGAATGTAGTTTTTCTTTATGAATGGTGAAAGAATTTATTAAAAATAATGTTATCATGATTATCATTCGTATTTAGCGATTTAGGACAAAAAATTTAAGAGATCTAGAATTGAACTAGAACTGAACTAGAACTGAACTAAAACTGAACATGAACTGAACTAAAACTGAACATGAACTGAACTAAACTAGAACTGAACGAGAACTGAACGAGAACTGAACAAGAACTGAACTAGAACAGAACTAGAATGAACTAAATCTGAACTAGAACTGAACTAGAACTGAACTAGAACTGAACTAGATCTGATCTAGGTCTGAACAAGAACTGAACTAAAAATGTTCTAAAAATGATATAGAACTGAACTAGAGTTGAACTAGAACTAAACCACAACTGAACTAGAACTGAACCAGAACTAGAACTGAACCAGAACTAGAACTGAACCAGAACTAGAACTGAACCAGAACTAGAACTGAACCAGAACTAGAACTGAACTAGAATATAACTAGAACTGAACTAGAATATAACTATAACTGAACTAGAATATAACGAGAACTGAACTAGAACTGAAAATGAACTAGAACTAAACTACAACTGAACTAGAACTGAACTAGAACTGAACTAGAACTAAACTAGAACTGAACTAGAACTGAACTAGAACTGAACTAGAACTGAACTAGAACTGAACTAGAACTGAACTAGAACTGAACTAGAACTGAACTAGAACTGAACTAGAACTGAACTAGAACTGAACTAGAACTGAACTAGAACTGAACTAGAACTGAACTAGAACTGAACTATAACTGAAATAGAACTGAACTAGAACTGAACTAGAACTGTACTAGAACTGAACTAGAACTAAACTTGAACTGAACTGGACTAAAGCTGATATAAAACTGAACTAAAATTGAATTACAAAACCAAGAGAACCAAGAATCTTTTTCGCTTATAAAACGACTCTCGTATTTTCAATAAAAATAAAAATATATATTGTTTTCTATAGAAAATTTAATTTAATAACGAGTAACATAAGCGATTAGCTGACAACGATAAATGGACCACACCACATATTTATATTGTATCATGTATTCACCACGAGGTATGGGTACAACTTTTAGATTACTGATATCAAACGTTAAATTTCGTATAATCAAATCGTGCTAAAAATATAAAACATTTATAAAAAAAATATCTATCAAAGCGTTAAATATTATATATAATTACATTATAGGGACACGAATGATTCATATTTGAAAATTTGCCTAGATTTTTATACAATATATTCCAGAAAACATGACGTTTAGCGTTTAGATGAAAATCACAATAATCAATAACATCGTCGTACAGAAATGGACGAAATTTATTGTTGATTTTGCGAAAAAGTTTTGCTAAAATCTTGAAAGAAAAGAAAATAAATTTAATGTCACAATATTTTTAAGAATTTCTTATATTTACCGTTATATTTTCCACATTTTTCATATTTAATTTTCCGTACATATTCAGCGCCATAACATTTCCTCCAATTCGACTCAAATCACAAATGGGAAATTCTATGAAACTTGTATCGACGGTTTCACACATAAATTTTGTTATTTTTACGTGTGATCGTGGAGGTTTTGTTAAAATTAAATTTATACATTGTGTGCAAATTAGTAAAAATAATCCGATAAATTTTATGAAGTGATGCATGGCCAGAAATTGTTACAAATAATTAGTTTTCATTGGAATTTTATTTAGTTTTTAATAAATATTTTAATGCGGTGATTTAAAATTAAAGCTTGAGCAATTGTTTTTTAAATATTATTTAATTTTTTTTTTGCTGCGGTTTGTTTGCGATTAAGATTACTCCGCTGTTATTAATAATTTTGTTTTTTTAACTAGAATTATTTGACTTTGAATGGGTTGCGAACCCAATTAAGATTTCAAGCATGAAACAGTTAAGGCTAGGAAATTTTTCACTAAAGAAAAGAACTAGAACTGAACTAGAACAGAATTAAAACAGACCTAAAATAGAACTAGAACAGAACTAAACTGAAATAGAACTGAACTAGAACTGAAAAAGAACTGAATCAGAACTGAACCAGAATTGATCTAGAACAGAACTAGAAAAGAACTAGAGCAGAACTAGAACAGAACTTGAACAAACCTAGAACAGAACTAGAACAGAACTAGAACAGAACTAGAACAGAACTAGAACAGAACTAGAATAGAACTAGAACAGAACTAGAACAGAACTAGAACAGAACTAGAAC
>NC_060953.1:8158147-8174979 GCF_022045245.1 Lucilia cuprina | reverse complement strand
AACAGAACTAGAACAGAACTAGAACAGAACTAGAACAGAACTAGAACAGAACTAGAACAGAACTAGAACAGAACTAGAATAGAACTAGAACAGAACTAGAACTGAACTTGAACAGAACTTGAACAAAACTGGAACAGAACTAGAACTGAACTACGATTCGAATTGAACATAAAACGGAAGTAGGACAGAATTAGAACAGAACTAGAACTGAATTAAAACTGAACCAGAATTGAACTAGAGCAGATATAGAGAACTAGAACAGAACTCGAACTGAACTAGAACTTAACTTGAAGCAGAATTGAACTAGAACAGAACTAGAACTGAACTAGAACTGAACTAGAACTGAATTAGAACTGAACTAGAACTGAACTAGAACTGAACTAGAACTGAACTAGAACTGAACTAGAACTGAACTAGAACTGAACTAGAACTGAACTAGAACTAGAACTGAACTGGAATAGAATTAAAACAGAACTATAACCGAACTAGAACAGAACTGAACATGAACTGAATTAGAACTGAACTAGAACTGAGCCACAATTGAACTAGAACAAAACTAGAACAGAACTAGATTTGAACTAGAACAGAACTAGATTTGAACTAGAACTGAACTAGAATTTAACTAGAACTGAACTAGAACTGAACTAGAATTAAACTTGAACTGAACTAGACAGAATTTAAGCAGAATAAAAACAGAATTAGAACAAAACTAAACTAAACAAGAACTGAACTAGAACTGAATTAGAACTGAACCACAATTGAACTAGAACAGAACTAGAGCAGAACTAGAGCAGAACTAGAACGGAATTAGAACAGAACTAGAACAGAACTAGAACAGAACTAGAACAGAACAAAACTAGAACAGAACTAGAACAGAACTAGAACAGAACTAATACAGAACTTGGACTGAATTAGAACTGAACTATAACTCAACTAGAACAGAATAAAACCGAACTAGAACAGAACTAGAACTGAACAAGAACTGAATTAGAACTGAATTAGATCTGATCCAGAATTGAACTAGAACAGAACTAGAGCAGAACTAGAACAGAACTAGAACTGATCTAGAACTGAACTAGAACTGAACTAGAACCGAACTAGAACTAAACTAGAACTGAACAAGAACTGAACTAGAACTAAACTATAACTGAACTAGAACAGAACTAGTTCTAAACTTGAACTAGAATTGAACTAAACTATAACTCAACTAGAACAAAATAAAACAGAACTAAAACAGAACTAAACTGAACTAGAACTGAACAAGAACTGAACCAGAATTGAACTAGAATAGAACTAGAGCAGAACTTGAACAGAACTAGAACTGGACTAGAACTGAACTAGAACTGAACTAGAACTGAACTAGAACTGAACTAGAACTGAACTGAACTAGAACTGAACTAGAACTAGAACTGAACTAGAACTGAACTAGAACTGTAGTTGAGCTAGAACAGAACTTGAACCGAACTAGAACAGAACGAGAACAAAAGTAGAACAGAATTCGAATTGAACATAAAACGGAACTAAAACAGAACTGGAACGGAACAGAGCCGAACTAGAACTGAACCAAAACTACTACCTATTCCTGAAATTATTCAAAACACAAGTTTAATTCAACTTAAATAGTGCAAAATAATAAAGACAACATAACAAAGTTTTAGTTATATATTTATTATATTTTCATAATTTATTCCCATTTTTAGCTTTACCATAAGCTTTATGTCCATTTGCAAAATATGCAGCAGTTTTATGAATCTGGGGCAATTTCATTTTATTGTGCATCATTTTCACCAATAAATAAAATTTCTTAAAAAAAATAAAACATTTTTTTTGTTTGATAAAGTGCATCCACAATTTGGCTACGACGTCTGGTGTTTATGGTGTATTTGGACTGTGATAAATGTTTATACCTGTTGTCAAGATGGTAAAAGGTATTAATATCAAAATATATTTTTACTTTTATTTCTGTTGTTGCTGTTTTTCTAGCCATTACAATAAAGATACCTTAAGGAATAAATATATACTATACACAATAGATAAGATCCTTTAGGAGGTGTTTGCATTTACAATATACCTTGTTGTTGTTGTGTTGCATATATACAAGGTTTACAATTTATTCCTTTTTCATGTTCCTTTTTCTCTTTTAAGTGTGTTGGTTTTTTTTTGTAGCTGCATAATGGTAGTGTTGGGAGATAGTTGAATAGAGTGAGGCATATTTGCAATGTCTTGTAATGTAATGCAATGTATTATTCAAATAGTAAATATTTCTAAAGTGCATTTACGTAGATGTTGTATAATTTATGGCATAAATTAAATTAAAATATCCATATTATCAATTGCTTTGATAAAGTTTATTCAAATGTATTTAAGAAAACTTTTGAGAGCTTTTTGACATATTCAAACATGTGTTCTGACTGCTAGCTATCAGCATTTCAAATGATATACAATAGAAAATAGATGATTTGTATATGTGAATGAATTTCGTTAAAGTCTGAAATAGTTTAATTCCAACTAATTTTTATTTATATTCTGTTTATTTTCAATTTAAGTTTAGTTCGTCTTCAGTTTTCTTCTTGTCAGTCATAGTTCAGTCCTAGTTCCGTTTTACTTTTCATTTCTTTTCATTCGTTTTAGTTCTGTTCTCATTCGTTCTAGTTCTGTTCTGGTTTTATTCTAGTTCTGTTGTAGTTCTGTTGTAGTTCTATTCTAGTTCTGTTCTAGTTCTGTTCTAGTTCTGTTCTAGTTCTGTTCTAGTTCTGTTCTAGTTCTGTTCTAGTTCTGTTCTAGTTCTATTCTAGTTCTGTTCTAGTTCTGTTCTAGTTCTGTTCTAGTTCTGTTCTAGTTCTGTTCTAGTTCTGTTCTAGTTCTGTTCTAGTTCTGTTCTAGTTCTGTTCTAGTTCTGTTCTAGTTCTGTTCTAGTTCTGTTCTCGTTCTGTTCTAGTTCTGTTCTAGTTCTGTTCTAGTTCTGTTCTAATTCTGTTCTAATTCTCTTCTAGTTCTATTCTAGTTCTGTTTTAGTCTGTTCTAGTTCTATTCTAGTTGTGTTCTAGTTCTTTTCTAGTTCTGTTCTAATTCTGTTCTAAATCTCTTCTAGTTCTGTTCCAGTTCTGTTTTAGTCTGTTCTAGTTCTATTCTAGTTCTAGTTCTGTTCTAGTTCTGTTCTAATTCTGTTCTAGTTCTGTTCTAGTTCTGTTCTAGTTCTGTTCTAGTTCTGTTCTAGTTCTGTTCTAGTTCTGTTCTAGTTCTGTTCTAGTTCTGTTCTAGTTCTGTTCTAGTTCTGTTCTAGTTCTGTTCTAGTTCTGTTCTAGTTTTGTTCTAGTTTTGTTTTAGTTTTGTTCTATTTCTGCTAAAGTTCTGTTCTAGTTGTTCTAGTTCTGCTCTAGTTCTATTTTTGTTCTGCGCTAGTTCTGATCTTATTCCATTTTTGTTCTGTTCTTGTTGTAGTTCTGTTCGAATTTTGTTCCAGTTCCGCTCTTGTTATCTTTTAGTTCTGTTCCAGTTTTGCTTTGCTTTTATTCAGATTTTATTCCGTTCTAGTTGATGGTTGATTCTTCTCCACTTCTGATCGAGGTCAGTCCTACTTTCAGTTCTTCATTAAATTCCGTTTTTTTTTTTTTGCTCAATTCGTTTTTTCTGTCATCTTTTGTAAATTTTTTGTCTCTGCCTTTGAAAAAAAAAACTTTCAGGTCAAACTTTTTGCTCATCACATTTGTGCTTAACTTTAACTCATTTGTTTAAATTCAATATTATAGGATTTTTTTATTTATTCCTTTTATCTTCAAGCTGACAGAAAAATGTAATGAAAAATCTCCAAGTAAATGGAACAAATGCAAATAAAACTGAACGAATGAAAATGACGACAGACAGAGGCAAACAAAAAGAAAAATGTTTCGACTTTTAATACAATTGTAAGTTTTTCAGTTCATTTAACACATTATCCTTGCAACACTAAGTGTATGAGTGACTGAGTATGTGTCGACGTCAGTAAGTGTTTGCTCAAGTGTAGGGATTTTGAAAAACACCAGGGTATAGGAGAAACTATAGCACAGAGTCTTAAGTATACACAAGGTCTAGATGACCATTTACAAAAAAAAAAAAAAAGAAGAGAAAATACTATGCAAACTCATTCAGAATTTTTTTATAAGAATTTAAAAGACAAATGTGAACACAGTTTGCTTTGAATTTTGAGCAAAATGAAGAATTGATTAAGAAATACATATGGCAAAAGAATACACATTTTTTATCAAATTAAAAGTTAAAGAATGCCTTTCTTTCGTTCTTATTATTTTTGTTTTTTTATTTGTAATTTTAATTTTTCCTTTACTTTATTATTGTTGAATTTTTATTTTAAGTTTATTATTATTTCCTGTTTTCAATGTTTAATGGAATATATTTCTTTCAAACAAAACAATAAAGGGATGTAGGAAAACTTTTACAACAAAGTCCTCAACAGCAAAAGCAACAATATTATCATTATCATCATCAACATGATTTTCATTGTAAACATCATTATTTAGTTTTCTACTATACTTTTTAACACGTTAAGTGCTAAATGTAGTATCTTTTAGAATGAAAAGCAAAGTTTAAATTTATGCATTTATTCCTCTACTATACAGTCCGTCCATCTGTGTCTGTCTGTCTTTTAGTCATGCAGTCTTTCATTCGTCTATCTATTCATTCATTACATTGCATTAAGAAAATTGCATATTTACTCGCATTTTCATTGTTAGAGACAAAAGTTTCCATAGTTCAGTTTAGCTTTTTATTTAATGCTGCAGTACGTCGACAACTTAGTGCATATCTTTATAAATTTTAATACAATTCTTAAGTTTCACGTTATGTTTTTCTTTTCTTTTTCATTTTTTGTTGTCTAGTGTTGTCTTGTACATATTTTTGTAGCTTTTCAACAACATGCTACACAAAACTTTTTGTTTCCTGTTTATTTACGCGCAACAAACTAAAAAATTTAATTTATTATTTGTTTCATTTTATTTCCAGTTAAGTTTGTTTTTCAAACCGCCTTAAAGTACTGTAAAAATACAATAATAATGTATGATAATTGAGAATGTTTATTAAGCAACTAAAAGGGAATTTAAAATATTTGGGTTAAATAACAAACGGTGGGTGCAACTATATAAGAAGTATTACAGAACCCTAAGTTTTAGTTTAGTTCTATTTCAGTTCTAGTTCAGTTCCAGTTCAGTTCTAGTTCAGTTCAGTTCTAGTTCAGTTCTAGTTCAGTTCAGTTCTAGTTCAGTTCTAGTTCAGTTCTAGTTCAGTTCTAGTTCAGTTCTAGTTCAGTTCTAGTTCAGTTCTAGTTCAGTTCTAGTTCAGTTCTAGTTCAGTTCTAGTTCAGTTCTAGTTCAGTTCTAGTTCAGTTCTAGTTCAGTTCTAGTTCAATTCTAGTTCACTTCTTTTTCAGTTTTAGTTCAGTTCTAGTTCAGTTCTAGTTCTGTACTAGTTCTGTTCTAGTTCTGTACTAGTTCTGTTCTAGTTCTGTTATAGTTCTGTTCTAGTTCAGTTCTAGTTCAGATCTAGTTCAGCTCTAGTTCACTTCTAGTTCAGTTTTAATTCACTTCTAGTTCAATCTTATGTCAATTCTAGTTCAGTTCTAGTTCAGTTGTAGTTCAAATCTAGTTTAATTCTAGTTCAGTTCTAGTTCAATTATAGTTTTGTTCTAGATATGTTCAGTTCTAGTTCAGCTCTACTTCAGTTCTAGTTCGGTTCTAGTTCAGTTCTAGTTCAGTTCTAGTTCTAGTTCAGTTCTAGTTCAGTTCTAGTTCAGTTCTAGTTCAGTTCTAGTTCAGTTCTGGTTCAGTTCTAGTACAGTTCTAGTTCAGTTCTAGTTCAGTTCTAGTTCAGTTCTAGTTCAGTTCTAGTTCAGTTCTAGTTCAGTTCTAGTTCAGTTCTAGTTCAGTTCTAGTTCAGTTCTAGTTCAGTTCTAGTTCAGTTCTAGTTCAGTTCTAATTCAGTTCTAGTTCAGTTCTAGTTCAGATCTAGTTCAGTTCTAGTTCAGTTCTAGTTCAGTTCTAGTTCAGTTCTAGTTCAGTTCTGGTTCAGTTCTAGTTCAGTTCTAGTTCAGTTTTAGTTCAGTTCTAGTTCAGTTCTAGTTCAGATCTAGTTCAGTTCTAGTTCAGTTCTAGTTCAGTTCTAGTTCAGTTCTAGTTCAGTTCTAGTTCAGTTCTGGTTCAGTTCTAGTTCAGTTTTAGTTCAGTTCTAGTTAAGTTCTAGTTCAGTTCTAGTGCAGTTATAGTTCAGTTCTAGTTCAGTTCTAGTTCAGTTCTAGTTCAGTTCTAGTTCAGTTCTAGTTCAGTTCTAGTTCAGTTCTAGTTCAGTTCTAGTTCATTTCTAGTTCAGTTCTAGTTCTGTTCTGGTTCAGTTCTAGTTCAGTTCTAGTTCAGTTCTAGTTCAGTTCTAGTTCAGTTATAGTTCAGTTCTAGTTCAGTTCTAGTTCAGTTCTAGTTCAGTTCTAATTCATTTCGAGTTCAGTTCTAGTTCTGCTCTAGTTATGTTCTAGTTCTGTTGTAGTTATGTTCTAGTTCTGTTCTAGTTCCGTTCTAGTTGTGTTCTAGTTCTGTTCTAGTTCTGTTCTAGTTCAGTTCTAATATAATTCTAGTTCGGTCTTAGTACAGTTCTAGTTCAGCTCTAATTCAATTCTATTTCAGTTCCAGTTCTGTTTTAGTGTTGTTTTAGTTCCATTTTTTTGCATTTAGATAATCCTATAATAAAATTTTTGCTATTTTTGTTTACATCTGGCATCATTTAAAAGTATTTTTTAAGAGCTTCACAAAAGATCTCTTTATTTCTCATACTCTTTTTCATTTTGTCTTTTCTTGCTCTTCCACTCCATTTCTCTTCTCAAATGTAGATATGTAAAGATGTTTGTTTTTATCTGAGTAGATTTTTCTGTTTATAATAATTTTAATGCTCTTGAAAAAAAAATACATGAGCCAAAAAACTGCACACTTTTTCCTCCAGTAATAGAAAACCGCTTTTTACTCTAGACGTGTAAAAACACTGAAAGATTGTTTTAGAAAAGAAAAACAAAGTTAGAAATTAAAAAGTTTATAAAATAAAAAAATTTGTAAAAATAAAGACAATTTTAAAATTGTTCAATTTAATTCTATTAAAATACGTGTTTATTAAAAAAACCAAAAGTTATTGAAAGTGAAGAAATTAATACAATTTTTTATTACACGTAAGTGAAGAGATAAATGCTGTTTAATTTGTGTTTGTTATTATTAAAAATAAAGAGAGGGAGATAGTGAAGCTGTCATGTTAAAAGTGTTGCCAGATGGAATAAATGTTTGGTGTTTTTAAACAGTTCTGTTGACAAATAATGTTGACATTTGTTGCTTTTTTTTTAATTTGAGTGTGGTGTGTACATAACTTTTTGTTGTTGTTGTTGTTGTTTATCATAAAAACACGCTTAAAATAATTGTATTATTGTTTTTACTTTGATATCTCAGAGATACAAACATTTCTGCTTCATGTTTAACAACAACAACATGTTTAGCATAACTTCACGATCAGAGTGTCTATCAAACCTTCTTCTCCTCTTTCTTCTGCCGACAAAACAGCTTGTCGTCTACTCACCTTAACTTCTTGTCATTATTTACAATTTCAACAACAACTATTTGCTTTTAAGCTTGACGCTTAAAAATTGGTTAAAAAGCGAAACAGTTTGATTTTGAAATACGGCGTATTGAAATAACAAAAGCGGGTAGAACAAATTAAAAAAAAAGAAAAATTTACAGAAAAAATTACAAAAAAGCAAACATGTAAATACAAAAAATAATGTGAAAAAATTTTAATTTATTAAACAAAATAGTATCCGCTCAAAAATAATGTTAATTCCACACAAAAAAAAGGAATCCTTTAAAAATTAAATATTAATTGTTTATTAAAAAAACGCCACGTTTAGTTTTTATTAATTATTCTTCTTAATTTTATTGTTGCTGTAATTTTATTCAACGTGTTATTGTTCTATTTACACAGTTTCTTTAGTTTACTTGTTTAGGTGAAAATAAATAACAACACTAAAAAAACTTAAGGCTTTTGAAACAAATAAAAGCATAATTGTAAAATCATATTATTCTCTTATTTTTATGTGTGCTTTCCAATGATTAATAATAATAATGTGTTTTGTGTTGTTTTCCTTGCTCTTGACATAATTTTACTCAAACACCACAACATTGTACTCTCGCTCCCTCCTCTCTATCATCATCACCTGTAATAAAAGAAAACAATGAAATTAGTATTGCCAGACATCTAAATTTTTTTAACAGATTTACATAGAATATTTTAAATGTTTTCGATATTAATAGATAGATAGATAGATAGATAGATAGATAGATAGATAGATAGATAGATAGATAGATAGATAGATAGATAGATAGATAGATAGATAGATAGATAGATAGATAGATAGATAGATAGATAGATAGATAGATAGATAGATAGATAGATAGATAGATAGATAGATAGATAGATAGATAGATAGATAGATAGATAGATAGATAGATAGATAGATAGATAGATAGATAGATAGATAGATAGATAGATAGATAGATGACTGTATACAGTATACACTGTATAAAAATTGACACTGTATAAAAACTATAACTATATATGATTTAAGCTAGATACTAGAACTAAAAATACAAAAATAATTTTTTCTTAAACAAAAAGTATTCTTACCCACGGAAATTCTTTAAAAAATTTCCTGAAATTTTCATTTAAAAATTCTTTAATAAACAAACTTTTTAATAATTATAATCCTGAAAGTATTCATATCGTATAATTTATAACCAGGGAAACCGAAAACATGCTCTAAAAAAAGTGTTTTAAGCGCTTTAAATATGCCGTAAAAATGTCAAAATATGCTCTTAAAATTTAAAATATATGCTCCAAAAATAAAATTTTTTATTATTTTTTAACATTGAAAAGCTCAAAAAGACTGAAATTGTAATGAAATAATAAATGTTTTATGTCATATTCTATATCCTCCAACATTTTTTATAAATGTTTCATCTCATAGTTTGAAGAACTAGTATAATAGAATTCCGTTTTACGTTCAGATAACCAATAAATAACATGAAACCATTTGGTCCCCAAAAAACATATTTCAAACGAAAAAGTTTGACACATTTCTTCCAATTGTATTCATAGCTTTTAAACTGACATTTCAATCGGTGTTGTCATAAATTCCAATAATTAGTTTTTTAAACTATAAAAATGGATTGGTCTCATGAAATCAAAAGTAATCGGTTTTATGTCCGATTTCAAATATAATGGCTTATTGAATAAAAAACTATAATATAACGAATTTTTTTTTTAAATTGTAAAATAGGCTAAAAAATTAAAAAAAAAAAATAAAAAAATAGAATTTTATTTTTTTTTAATAAAGTTTTGAAAAGAAAATTAAAAATGTATAAAAACGAAAACATCAAAATATGCACTAAAAGAGTAAAATATGCTCTAAAAACTCGACAATATGCCTTAAATATACTAAAAAGTCAAATCATGCAAAATTATGCTCTTATGGGTAAAATATGCAAAAATATGCTCTAACAAATCGATGCCAAAATTCTCAAATTGGTCTGAAACGTGTAAATATCTTATCCATGAGTCCATACGACGCACCACAAAAAACATGCATTTGCATATATTGGTTTCCCTGTTTAGAACCTTTGATTGTAAAATTACTCACTACCAAACATTCTCCCACAAAACTTCCCCGAGAACTTCCTATTGATTTACTAACGAATGTACAAACCTAAAAATTTATAGTTGGTTTGTGCATTGAAGAATTTCCAGCAAAATGCATTTTGTTATTTAAACTAACTATAAGAACACACATCTATTATATAAAATCATAAACAACTAAAATATCTTACAACACAAGTGCTCCGAAGTAAAACTGCTTAAGATGAAAACCTAAGAGGATGAGGATGATACTGATACTCAAATTGCTGCTGTGTTGCACTTTAAAAACACCTGGCTGCTGTCTTGAAAAACGAAGACAAGGTAAATGTCATGGCAATGTTATCAAAGTCTAAAGCAAACGTATGTTTTAATGTAGATAGATATGTGAAACGGCACGTAAATACTAACATCCTTTGGATATATATTTACAAACAATACATTCACCTTGAGTTTTCTACATCGAGTAGTAGTTGTTGTCTATCGGTGGTAAATCGCCAGGAATTGTTATAACATTCAAACAAACGTAAAAAGACAATAGAACAGGAATAGACAAGACAACAAAATGCAAGTATGCGTAGATCCTGTAGTAGTTCTGCAATGATTTTCAATGTTCGTTTGTCTCAAAACAATGACATTTGAAACTATGAAATGATTTTTCATTTGTATGAATGAATTTGAATAGATTGGAAAAGATAAAAGGATATATAACTGAAGAGGATTGAGATGAAAATATTTGCAGAATTTACAATTACAGTCTAACACAGCGCCATCTGTTAATGAAATTTACATCTGTCTTATTACTTGAAGTTCTAAAACTTTTGAATATCTTTTCTCATCCACGTTGTTATTGATTTATTATTAGTTTAACATATTCTACTGTCATCTTACTTTAGTTATCCTTCTGTTTTTTATGATGATTTCAATATCATTGTTAAAAAAAAATACATTTTTAAGAAGACATTTTGCTTTTTATAAGTTTGTAAAAGAAAACTTATAATGTATACATATTTTCCTGCTTAAAGATTTTATCTTCTTATTTTACTCATAAACTGTGAAAAAGCCATTGAACCAACGTTGTGTTGTAAAAAAATCACATGTGTTTAAGATATTAAAGAAGAAACACAAATATTTATTTAAAAGTTATTGAATTATGAAGATTAAATGCATAAAATAAAGCATCACTTTTAGGGGAGTGTACAGAGAAAATGCATGTTAAAATAAAAGCATACTTATAGGGATAAGAAAATGCAAATCTATTGAAAAACTTAATTTAAACAAAAAGGGAAGTGTTAAAAGCTAAACTTTTATGTTTAAATATTAGATATTTGTCTAATAATATAGTAACGTTAAGCACATTTAAGGATACATTCCGATTAAAGCTAAAGATGTGGATATGTACATATATGATATAGATGTAGCCTTAATACTTGATCCCTACTTCATCTACTATATATCGATTTATCTAACTATCTATCTATCTATCTATCTATCTATCTATCTATCTATCTATCTATCTATCTATCTATCTATCTATCTATCTATCTATCTATCAATCTATCTAGATCTATCTATCTAGATCTATCTATCTAGATCTATCTATCTATCTATCTATCTATCTATCTATCTATCTATCTATCTATCTGGATCTATCTATCTATCTATCTATCTATCTATCGGACTTTTAACTGCATTTGAACAAAAAGTGGGAAATCTATTTTGGTAAGACATAATTCCATTTTTTGCAGATTCCCAGTATTTGATTGATATGGCAACTCTTTAGTAAATGATGTTTGATAAAATTACTCATTTAATTTGGGAGAGCAATTTTCAAATGTTTATAAAAGAGAGTTTTATTGTTGAGATATTTTTTTATGTTAAAGAGTTATTAAGAGTATAACTATTGAGTACCGGTAATAATCAATTTGCTGTATGAACAAATGACGTCACAAGATACTCAATCGGACACACAAATCTTTAGCAAAATTAAAGAAATGAAAGTTTAACAACAACTCTAGTTATTAATAATAATTATTCATATAAGAAAACAACGGCAATACATATCAGTGAAATCATAAATAAAGGAAAATGTAAATATAAATAATATTTATTATAGATTTTAATGAATTTTTACGTCAAACATGAAAATCAGACGTGAGAGATAAGAAAAAAATCAAAGTGAAATAAAACCAATAATGAAAACAACAACATTTTTGTGTGAAAGAAATCAAATTTAAATCAATTGAATTGAATGAATATTTTTTGTTATGGTTTATCAACAAAAAAGTGCCTTTAAAAAATACAAATTTGAGGGTATTGATAATTGTAATTAATTTCTTAAATTTGTTGTTGTTAAATTTATTGTTTATTTATAAAATGCATAGACGCGAGTTTATTTTTATTTATATTTTATGAATGTGTTTACATATCGCGTGATTTTTCTCAATTTAACAAATCGATTTTAAAGATTGTGTGCTTTGGCTCAATAATTTTAAAAAAAACAAGTTTTAATTTTATTACAAATTCATAGTTTAACTATAAACAATAAAAAAATGCAAATTTCCATACAATATAGAATAAAAATCTATTAAATCGTAACAAGATCTATAAAAAAATCAATATTAGTACAGTGTGAAAGTAGTTTCCTACAAAGTGTTTACATTGTTAAAAATACCTGTTAATAAACTACTTTGTAATGAAGTTTTCATAAATTTGTTTTAATTGTTTATAAACATTTTAACAATGTTTTTAATGAGTTAATTAAAAACGTCTGTACTGTTCAGTATCTGTTCGTTATAGTGAAACTTTTGAAGCTAAAAATTTAAATAAATTATCAACATTAAATAAATTTGTTTACAACAATCATGATTATAATTGATGCTGATGCAAGTGATGTAAGTTTTGCTTAACTGGAAATTAATTCATTTATCTTTTATATTTTTTGCTTTTTTTAATACACGGTGAAAACGTTTTTAAAAGCTGACAGTTTATAATTTATTAAATTTCTAGGAAAATTTATTAAAATAATAATAAAATCTTTAGTTCCAAAGGGACTAGAGTTTTAGTTAATGACATGTTCTAAAGCAGTATTGCAATAGCTAAGTTCCATATGTGCTCCAGTTCAATTGCTGATTAGTTCTAGTTTAGATCTAGTTCAATTCTCGTTCAGTTTTATTTCAGTTCTAGTTCAGTTTTAAGTCACTTCTAATACAATTTTAATGCGGCTCTAGTCCAGTTTTATTTCTGTTTAGTTCTATTTCTATTTATAGTTCAGTTCTAGTTTAGTTCAATTTTAATGCGGCTCTAGTCCAGTTTTATTTCTGTTTAGTTCTATTTCTATTTATAGTTCAGTTCTAGTTTAGTTCAATTCTGTTTTAGTTCTAGTTTAGTTCTATTTCAATTCTAGATCAGTTCTATTTCAGTTTTAGTTTAGTTTTAGTTTAGTTCTAGTTCAGTTATAGTTCAGTTCTAGTTCAGTTCTAGTTCAGTTCTAGTTCAGTTCTAGTTTAGTTTAGTTTTAGTTCAGTTCTAGTTTAGTTTAGTTTTAGTTCAGTTCTAGTTCAGTTCTAGTTCAGTTCTAGTTCAGTTCTAGTTCAGTTCTAGTTCAGTTCAGTTCTAGTTCAGTTCTAGTTCAGTTCTAGTTCAGTTCTAGTTCAGTTCTAGTTCAGTTCTAGTTCAGTTCTAGTTCAGTTCTAGTTCAGTTCTAGTTCAGTTCTAGTTCAGTTCTAGTTCAGTTCTAGTTCAGTTCTAGTTCAGTTCTAGTTCAGTTCTAGTTTTAGTTTAGTTCTAGTTCAGCTCTAGTTCAGTTCTAGTTCAGTTTTAGTTAAGTTCTAGTTCAGTTCTAGTTTAGTTCTACTTCAGTTCTAGTTCAGTTCTAGTTCAGTTCTAGTTCAGTTCTAGTTCAGTTCTAGTTCAGTTCTAGTTCAGTTCTAGTTTCAGTTCTAGTTCAGTTCTAGTTCAGTTCTAGTTCAGTTCTAGTTCAGTTCTAGTTCAGTTCTAGTTCAGTTCTAGTTCAGTTCTAGTTCAGTTCTAGTTCAGTTCTAGTTCAGTTCTAGTTTAGTTCTAGTTCAGTTCTAGTTCAGTTCTAGTTCAGTTCTAGTTCAATTCTAGTTCAGTTCTAGTTCAGTTCTAGTTCAGTTCTAGTTCAGTTCTAGTTCAGTTCTAGTTCAGTTCTAGTTCAGTTCTAGTTCAGTTCTAGTTCGGTTCTAGTTCAGTTATAGTTCAGTTCTAGTTCAGTTATAGTTCAGTTATAGTTCTAGTTCATTTCTAGTTCAGTTCAAGTTTGTTTCTAGTTCAGTTCTAGTTCAGTACTAGTTCAGTTCTAGTTCAGTTCTAGCTCAGTTCTAGTTCAGTTCTAGTTCAGTTCTAGTTCGGTTCTAGTTCAGTTCTAGTTCAGTTCTAGTTCAGTTCTAGTTCAGTTCTAGTTGAGTTTTAGTTTAGTTCTAGTTTAGTTTTAATTTACATGTAGTTTAGTTCAGTTCTGTTTTAGTTCTAGTTTAGTTTTAGTTTGGTTCTATTTCAGTTGTAGTTTAGTTCTAGTTCAGTTCTGTTTCAGTTCTAGTTCAGTTCTAGTTCTAGCTCAGTTCTAGTTCAGTTTTAGTTTAATTGTAGTTTAGTTCCAGTTCAGTTCTTGCTTAGTTCTAGTTCAGATCTAGTTCAATTCTAGTTCAGTTCTAGTTCAGTCCTAGTTTAGTTCTAGTTTAGTTCAGTTCTAGTTTAGTTTTAGTTCAATTCTAGTTCAATTCTAGTCCTGTTCTAGTGCAGTTCTAGTTTTATTCAGTTCTGTTTCAGTTCTAGTTCGGTTTTAGTTCAATTCTAGTTCTGTTCTAGTTCAGTTGTAACTTAGTTCTAACAGTTCTAATTTAATTGTAGCTTAGTTCTAGTTATAAATTGGTTAGTCATAAATCCTCCCAAAACTGCCTTCACTTAAATAAAAAAAGTCAAAAATCACCTTTTACTTCTTTCTAGCTTTACTAACTAATTGCTTTAAATAAGTTAGTTAAAATATACTTTTGTTTAAAAAGTTCTTTAATTAGTTGATTTTTGAAACACACAAAGTGATTGTTAAGGCATTTATAGCTTTAGTTAAAAACAACATTCATTTCAAAAATAATAATTGCTTAGTTTATATATCAATCAAACTTAATTTTATTCAATTTAAGATTTACCTTATATTACAATTAAATATAATATTCTTTGTTTGTAACATAATCTGTATTGGATTATGTTTAAATCAGCTTTCATAATTATAATATTATAGTTATAGTAATCTGTATTTATGTAATTGCTTAATATACATACATATGTATTTATGGAGTAAATTCATAATTTAATGAAACTGCAATTTAGTTTTATTACAAAACTATAACACAAAATTAATTTAATTGCTTTTATTAGGTACAAAATATTCCCTCTATTACATTATGAATATCAAATTACTATTTACGTGTAATAAAATTATGAACAAAATGAATGTTTGTTGAAAATAAAAAACGCACAAAAATATTAAATTGCTCGATTATTTAAAATGGCTTTTGAAATGGCTTTGTCAAATAACCTAGGGGCTTTAATTCTGTGCAAATGACTAGTGCTAGAGGAAGAATATATACGCAGAGATTTAAAGGAATCAGACGATTAATTTGCTATTATTCTTGATCTAGTTTAGTTTTAATGTGGAGCTATTTCAGCTTATGTTTAGTTATAGATCAGTTCCAATTCAGTTATAAATCAGCAGTTCTGTTCTAGTTTTGTTTTATTCATTTCATGTTCTAGTTAAGTTCCAGTTCTCTTCTAGTTCTATTCCAGTTCTTTTCTAGTTCTGTTGTGTTCTAGTTTTGTTCATTTTATGTTCTAGTTCTGTTCTATTTTTGTTCTAGTTCTGTTATAGTTCTGTTCTAGTTCTTCTCTAGCTCTGTTCTAGTTCTTTTCTAGTTTTGTTCAAGTTCTGTTCAAGTTGTGTTCAAGTTCTTTTCAACTTCTGTTCAAGTTCTATTATAGTTCTATTATAGTTCTGTTTTAGTTCTGTTCTAGTATTGTTCTAGTTCTGTTTAATGGGATTAGTTTTTAGCCTATTTATAGTCTATTAATTCAATCCCGGGGCGTTCTATACAGTTATGTATAATAATATTTATATTATTTATACCTCTAACTAGAGCGTACCTTGAGCATATATGCTGTGACCCGAAAGATGGTGAACTATACTTGATCAGGTTGAAGTCAGGGGAAACCCTGATGGAAGACCGAAACAGTTCTGACGTGCAAATCGATTGTCAGAATTGAGTATAGGGGCGAAAGACCAATCGAACCATCTAGTAGCTGGTTCCCTCCGAAGTTTCCCTCAGGATAGCTGGTGCATTTAAAAATTATGTAAAATAATCTTATCTGGTAAGGGTCGAAACGATCTTAACCTTCTATTATAGTTCTGTTCTAGTTTTGTTCTAGTTCTGTTTAAGTTCTGTTCTAGTTTTGTTCTTGTCCTGTTATCGTTCTGTTCTAGTTCTTTTTAAGTTCTGTTTTAGTTATGTTCTAGTTCTGTTCTAGTTCTGTTCTAATTCTGTTCTAATTTTTTTCTAGTTTTGTTGAAGTTCTGTTCAAGCTGAGTTCAAGTTCTGTTCAAGTTCTGTTCAAATTCTATTATAGTTCTGTTTTAGTTCTGTTATAGTTCTGTTCTAGTTCAGTTCAAGTTCTGTTCTAGTTCTGTTCAAGTTGTGTTCAAGTTCTGTTCAAGTTCTGTTCAAGTTCTATTATAGTTCTATTATAGTTCTGTTTTAGTTCTGTTCTAGTTCTGTTCTAGTTCTGTTCTAGTTCTGTTCAAGTTCTGTTCTTGTTCTGTTCTTGTTCTGTTCTAGTTCTGTTCTAGTTCTGTTCTAATTCTATTCTAGTTCTGTTCTAGTTCTGTTCTGGTGCTGTTCTGGCGCTGTTCTGGTTCTGTTCAAGTTATGTTCTAGTTCTGTTCTAGTTCTGTTCTAGTTCTGTTTTAGTTCTGTTATAGTTTTATTCTAGGTCTGTTCTAGTTCTGTTTAAGTTCTGTCCTTGTTCTGTTCTAGTTCTGTTCTAGTTCTGTTCTAGTTCTGTTCTAGTTCTGTTCTAGTTCTGTTCTAGTTCTGTTCTAGTTCTGTTCTAGTTCTGTT
>NC_060953.1:8144001-8158047 GCF_022045245.1 Lucilia cuprina | reverse complement strand
TCTATCTATCTATCTATCTATCTATCTATCTATCTATCTATCTATCTATCTATCTATCTATCTATCTATCTATCTATCTATCTATCTATCTATCTATCTATCTATGAGCATACTAATTATAACTAAATATTTAAATCAAATAAATAACATTCTTTCAAGCGTTTGAAGCATTTAATTACAAATAATCATTACCCTTGCAAATGCATACAAAATAACATAGAAATTATAAAACTATACATTTAGGCTTCAATGAATAATTTAAATCAAAATCTAAACGAGGGTAAAATGTTAATTTCATATTAAAATTAAATATTTAATTAAAATATTTGCAAAACATATTAAAAAAATATATACATTTAGGTCAAAAAAAGTAACAAATATAAATAAAAGTTATTTATAGTAAAATTTAAAATGCTACAACAAAAGCTTAAAAAAATTACAAATAAAAATTTAAAAGGAAAAAATTTTGCTAAAAAATTGAGATATTGTTAACTAAAATAATTTTACTAAACTAGTATGTATGCACTTTATAAAAACCTCACATATATTTAAATGTATTTTTATATTTATGTTTTTATTAAAAAAAAAATATATTCACACAACTGACTAAACATAACCGCTAGCTAACCCAAAAAACCAAAGCATAACGTTGAGGTGGCATAAATTTAAAGCATAACGTTAGGCATAAACCAATAAATAAAAGATTTATTATATTATTAAAATTTTATGCTTAAAAGCATTAAATTGTATTAGTAAGCTGATTTTTTTTTTAATTTTTTATTTAAAAGTTTTCTAAAATAGTAAACATAACTCTAAAATACAATTGTTGCCAACCAAAAGTATTGTTTTAATTGTTTGTTTAATAAAATGAAAAAAATCCCTGAAAGTTTTATTTTTTCTAGTATTTATGACTTTTAACATTTGTTTTTAATTAAATTTTATGCACACATTACTTACTACATTACTCAGGGTACAAATCTAGTTATCTCTTACAGTCATTAACACACACTTTAAGTAGGTACTTGTAAGGGTAGTAGTATGTTGTTGTTAAATTGAGTTCAGAGAAGAAAACTTTGTTTTTTTTTTCGTTGCAGAAAATCTTGTCATGTTAAATTTACTTATTATTCTTGTTCTTAGTTTTTTTCTTTGAAAATAGATAAGAAAAAGTTTTGAAAGAACATGTTTAGGTCAGCAAGTACTTTAAATTATAAAGGATAATGTAACAAGTTTGATTTTAATTGTGACTCTAAATATAGTCTTAATTTAGCTATAATCAAAGCAACCTAAAACTTTAGTTATGCAGGACTATAGTCAGCACTTTCGATTCGGTTATAAACTGATCAATCAAAAACTATCGACGTTATAGTTAAGGCTGTAGTATAGACTATAAATACTATAAACAGGACTACATATAGACTTTACTAAATAAACTCTTGTCTATAGATATAGTCTGGAATATAGCTGGACTATAGCACGACTATAGAGAGACTACAGTATAGATCATAGACTACAGTATGGGCTACATATAGACTGTTGTTTGGCTAAAGTAAGAAAATAGTACGGATTGGACTGGACTACAAACTATAGATAGTCTATAGTCTGCTTTATAAACAGAATATAGTCTGCACTATAGACAATCTATAGTCAGCACTATAGACAGTCTATAGTCCGCACTATAGACATTCTATAGTCTGCACTATAGACAGTCTATAGTCAGCACTATAGACAGTCTATAGTCAGCACTATAGACAGTCTATAGTCAGCACTATAAACAATCTATAGTCAGCATTATAGACAGCGCTATAGACAGTCTATAGTTAGCACTATAGACAGTCTATAGTCAGCACTATAGACAGTCTATAGTCAGGACTATAGACAGTCTATAGTCAGCACTATAGTCAGCACTATAGACAGTATATAGTCAGCACTATAGACAGTCTATAGTCAGCACTATAGACAGTCTATAGTCAGCACTATAGACAGTCTATAGTCAGCACTATAGACAGTCTATAGTCAGCACTATAGACAGTCTATAGTCAGCACTATAGACAGTCTATAGTCAGCACTATAGACAGTCTATAGTCAGCTCCATAGACAGTCTATGTATAGTAAGCACCATAGACAGTCTATAGACTGCACTATAGACAGATAATATTCTGATTTATATGGACTATTGTATAGACATACTATAGTTTGAACTATAAAGACATTTTATTTTGCATTATAGATAGACTTTGGCCGGAATTTAAAGATAGATTTTTTAGTTTAGCTTAATACATAGTTTAAAATTTTGTCCCAGTTTAACTCTAGTTTTGCTCCCCTCTTTTAAGAAAATTTCTTTAAATCGTTTGTTTTGTAAAATAAAACCTTTATCGATTCATTACAAAATTTGCATATTTCTCAAACGTTTATTCTCTCACCCTCTAAATTACCAAAACCAAACAAAACTTTTACCTAGAAACTAAATAAAACTAAGTTTATTTCTTTATATAATTTCCAGCAAATTACTCAGTTATATTTCCCCCTGCATTTTCTGTTAAAACTAACTAATGCATAACATCGACCTAAAGTAGACCAGAGAAAAGTGGCTTACAATTTTAACCCCATTGTTTGGCCAAAAAGTCAAAATTGTTTGAAATACGTACAGGTTGAGAAAGAGGATAAAAACTGAAACAAACAATTTTGCACTTTTATGCTTAATTAATTCAAAGTAATTGTATATTTTACTAGTGTTCCCCCCTAGAGCAAAAAGAAAAGAATTGTTTTTTTTGCTAACTTCAAGCTAAACAATTAGTAAAGTGAAAATTGTAACAAATTTCAATGAAGAAGGATTTAAATTACAACAACGAAAACCTATTTAAATTGTTGTTTATTAAAGTCATTTGTCTTGACACTGATGTTAGTTATAGATAAATTGCATTAAAAACTTAGGTTTTTTTTTTTTTGATAGCAAAAAGTAAATTAAGAAAAATAAAACTTGCTCCTAAAAGTATGCTTTAGTTTTTTTTTGTTAGCCAGTCAGCTTCATTGGCTTAAGGCCACAATCTAATAATTTGTGTGTATTTTTTGTTTTTTTATACCATTTAATTTCATTCTATTTTCATAAGTTTTTCAACACTTTGTAGATTAATTTGTCAAAGTTTATAGCATAGCTTAAGGCGTACAAGAATACTTAATATTTGTTTAATACTGTTATTAAATATGTAGCTTTGAATGTATGTTTACAGTTAACTAAAGTTAAAGTTCTAACAAATATGTCAGACAAACAAGTTTTTCTGTCATTTCTTTTGTGTAAAAAATAAAACTAAAATTTTGAAAGTTTGTTTTTCAAAAAAAATATGCTTTATTTTAAATTACATTTAATACTCCCTTAAGTATGCTTTAAATATTTATTAACACCCCCCCCCCCTTTGTTTGTTATACAACTAAAATTATTTTTAAAAATTTGTTGTTTATTAAAACTACTGCTACTAAAATTTCTATTGCAAATTTATTCCATAATAATCCCATATGTATAGTTTTACCACTTTTACCAAATGTATGCTGTTATTTTAACTAAAAATATGTACATATCCTTAAATTATGCATTTTATTTACACATTTTGTTGTTGTTTTTTCGTTTTTTGTTTTAGCATGACCCAGTTGTGTTCTCCTTTTCAACTCTTCTTTTCTTCTCGTTTATTTTATGGCTAATGTGATTTTAAAATACTGACAATTATAAGCACTAACTGTATATAGAGTTTGGCATTTGCAACTAAATGAAAAAACCCTAAAAGTATGCTTTAATTAGTCTATTTCAGTTGAACACTGCTAAAGTAGAAAAAAGTTAATTAAAAGCAGCTTAATTTTGAACTATTACTCGTTAAGAGAAGAGAGAGCTTAAGTAATAGAGCGTATATTTATTACGTACTAATTAAGGTTTATCATTTTTGTAACAATTTTCAAATTGGTTCATTTATTTGAAGTATTATATACATATTTGTTTGTGTAAGCCAAAAAGTAGGCAACATTATTGCAATATTTCCCTATTTATGTAAGCAGTTTAATTGTAAAGAAAAAATAGCAAGTTTTCATTTGAATTTTTAAATTGTTATGATAATTTTAAATAGAATTTTGGTGATTACGTATACAGAGCTTTAATTTAAGCTATCAAAGGACTACAAAAGGCTTTACTATCAATTAAATAAGTATATTAGGACTATATCAAGAGTTAGGACTAAAGGGACCTTAAAGGACCAAAGTAAGACTTACTCGTGTCTGTAAGCAGTCTGCACAACCTAACCTAACCTAGGACTAAAACTAAGCTGTGCTTATAGCTACCTACAAAGACCCTATATATTTAAGTCTAATCTTTAGTTAAAACTGTATTTAGATCAACGTTTTAAGCTTTACTTAAACTTTATTTAGAGCTTTTATATTTACTAAGTTGGCTTTTTTCAAACTAGAGCTTATTTTGGTTTATAGTTTAGAATACGTTTAAAACGAAACTAGAGCTTTACATAGATTACATTTGAAACTTTGCTGGAGTAGCATACTACTTAAGAGTTACGATTAAAGCTATGTTACATTAAAGCTAAACTTATACGATAGATCTTCAATAGAAGACAAAATTGAACCCTATTTGGGACTACATTTCAACTATAGTAGAATTACGACTACGGCTAAACTAGGACTCTAATAAGAGTTACGATTGAAGCTAAACTAAACCATATTTGGAGTTATATTTAAACTGAACTAGGCTTAAGCTTAACTAGGACTCTAATAAGAGTTACAATTGAAGCTCAAATGAGACTAACCTAGGACTCTATTTAAAAGAGAGGAGTAAAGCTTAACTAGGATATGTTTTAGAGCTTCTGATCAAAACGATGATAAAAGCTTAAATTATACTATGAACCTATAATATAAGTTAAAATTTAAACCACATTTGAAGTGACATTTCAAAGGAACTAGAATTACGTCTAAAGCTAAAGTAGGACTCTAATTAGGGCTTCGCTTAAAGCTAAACTGAGACTAAACTAAGAATATATTTGAAGAGAGGAATAAAGCTTAACTAGGATTTGTTTGAAAGCTTCTGTTAAAAACGGCGATAAAAACTAAACTATAATAGAAAGCAAAATTGAACCGTATTTGGAGCTACATTTTAACTAAAGTAGAATTACGATTAAAGCTAAACTAGGACTCTAATAAGAGTTACGATTGAAGCTAAACAAAACCATATTTGGAGTTACATTTAAACTGAACTAGAACTAAGACTAAAGCTTAACTAGGACTCTAATTAGAGTTACAATTGAAGCTCAACTGAGGCTGTTTTAGAGCTTCTGTTCAAGACGACGATAAAAGCTTTGGAGCTACTAGACTTGAAATTAATGCTGACCTATTACCATAATTAAAGCTATAATTTGAATTGAATCTTGGTCTAAATTTGAAGCTACGTCTAGAGCAACTTAGATCAGATAATACAAGACAGCTCATTTGAATTGTCATTACGTTTTGTTAATCTTAAGACATGATTGATGCTAATGTGGAGCTTTCAAGCTAATGTAGGACTCTGAGTAGAGCTTTAAATTAATCGTATGTGAGTTTTAGCTATGATTAGTCATAATGTAGAGCTTTATTTTAATCATATGTGAGACTTTAGTTTGGGCTATGATTAATGCCCAAAGTAAAGATTAAGTTAAGCTTAAGTTGTAACTAATTGATAGACATAATCCTTATCTTGTTTAAAGAAAACCACTCATCATCCTTTTAAAACTATGTTTGCTTGAATATAATTTCAACATTTACGTTTCGGTGGTCTAGAGCCATGATTGAAACTATTAGTCCTTATGTTGTACACTAAGTACAGCTTAAACGGTAACTTACTGATAGAAATAAGCTTAAGGGTTTTTTTAGGAAAACCTCTCTAAAAGTCATCCTTTAAAAACTTTGATTGCCTGTACAAAATTACACCATTTGATCATTGATCTAGAGCCACGATTGAAGCTTATGTGCAGCTATAATTCAAACTGTGTTTTCCAGCTAATGTAGGACTCTGAATAGAGCTTCAAATGAATCGTATGGAAGGCCTTAGTTTAAGCTATAATTAATCCTAATGTAGTGCACTAAGTACGTTTCGCTGATCTTGAGCCATGATTGAAGCTAATGTGGAGCTCTGAGTAGAGCTTCAAAATAATCCTATGTGAGGCTTTAGTTTGAGCTATGATTAGTCCTAATGTAGTACAATAAATACAGCTGTAACTAATCAATAGAAATAATCTCTAAGTTTGTTAAAGAAGAACTCCCTCTAGAAGTCACCATCTGGCTGAACAAAATTTCATCAAAATTTTCATAAAATTTAATTCCTTAAAACTTTTCAATAATTTTTCCTTCAACATTTACAAACAATTTATTTCTTTAATCTTTTTTTTTAATATTATGTTTTATTGTAAATGCTTGATTTCTCATATCAATTTTATATGATTTTTTCGGTTCCCTTTTGCATTATTTTTTTTTTGTATTTGCTAACCATATCATAATTACAATTTCACCCATAACCAAGTAGAGAAAATGAAAAGTATCCTTATATATTTTTTCAACTCATTGAATTTGTACATATTGTAATAACAAGGACAGACGAGGATCAGAATGATATTGCTGTTTGCTTGCTGTTCCAGTCTGATAAAAACAGTTATTATTATGTATCAACTTTAATATTTTTTACCATTTTATAGAACATTTATTACCTTTTTGGGTTACACCAATATAGCAATTATTAAATTGTAGTGGTAAAAAAAATTTATATTACTGCAAGATAAGGAATATGATAGAGAAAGGTTTATGGAACATAAGCATTATAATTCTAGAGGTATTGGTCTTTATGGAGTTTCGTTCGCAGAAATAATTAACCACTGAGTTACTTATACTTTACTGACAGGACATACTGGTTTATAAAGGTTATGGTTGGTGTGTGTTATAGGGATAAAACATCTTGCTTAAACTGTTAGTTTAACCACCCACTATATATTGACTGGCTTTTGCATTTCCGGCAAAGTTTTGTTTGTATTCATGTGGCCATCATTTATTCCTCTTTTCCTCTTCCTCTCTCTCTCTCTCTTTCTATGTAGGTATATGTTTGTACAACCAAGTGGCAAAAATGTATATGGTTGCAACTAAAAAACACTTAGTTACCCAGACAAAATGAATTATATCCTTTAACATTCAACTTTAGCCTGCAGCTTGAAGTCTGTCTGTCCCTCCGTCCGTCTGTCTGTTTAAACATACAAACGAGAAATTTATTTGAAGTGCAACTTCACTTCATGTCAGTTGTATTCAACCAAACAACATCAGCAGCATATCAAATAGATATTTTACAAAATTTCTCTTAGCTTTTTTGCATTTCTACTAAATTGTATTCGTCGAGTAGCCAGTCCTTTTGCAAAACTCCTACACATTTTAAGTTTTTTTCTTTTCTATTTTTTTTTTGCAAAATTTAGCAGTTTTAGTTTAAAATTGTATATTTAACTTAAGCTTTCTAGGGAGTAATAAATCTTTGTGGTGGCATAGATGAAAAATTTATAAATCCTTATACCCTTGAACCATAAGAGAAGTAGTTCTTTTTTAACAAAACTCCCGAAAAAAATCAACAATCTGATGTTCATTACATGTTAAAAGATAAGAATAGAATTTGGTTTTTAGATGGAAGGTTGAATAGAAAGTTTTCTCTTTTTTATACCCTACACTACTTAAGTGGGGAGGGTATATTGTATTTGTGCTGATGTTTGTAACGTACAATAATATTGGTCCTATACACACCTTAAAAGTATACCAATCGGCTCAGAATCATTTTCTAAGTCGATTTAGCTTTGTCCGTCCGTCCATGTAAAACTTGTAATCAAACTACAGGTCGCAATTTTGAAGATAATTCAATGAAATTTGGTACATGATCTTCTATTGTCACAGGAACGAAGCCTATATGGTTAAGATCGGAACATTATTCCACCTAGTCCCCATACTACTGAACCCCCGAATAGGGCTTGTAAACATTCAAATCAAACTACAGGTTGCAATTTTGAAGATAATTCAATAAAATTTGGTACTTGATACTCTATTGTCCCAGGGACGAAGCCTGTTGAAAATATTTAAGATCGATTCATTATTTCACCTGGTCCCCATACAACTGTACCCCCGAATAGGGCTTGTAGCTTTGTAATCAAACTACAGGTCGCAATTTTGGAGATAATTGAATGGAATTTGGCATATGATATTTTATGATACCGTAGAAGAAACCTGTTGAAAATAGTTAAGATCGGTCCATTATTCCACCTGGCCTCCATACAACTGTAGCCCCGAATAGGGCTTGTAGTCTTGTAATCAATCTACAGGTCGCAATTTTGGAGATATTTGAATGGAATTTGGCACATGACCTTCTATGGACGAAGCCTGTTGAAAATGGTTTACATCGGTCCATTATTTCACCTAGCCCCCATACAACTGAACCCGCCGAATAGAACTTGTAAACCTTGTAATCATACTACAGTTCGAAATTTTGGAGATAATTCCATGAAAATTGGCACATGATATTCTATGGACGAAGCCTGTTGAAAATGGTTTACATCGGTCCATTATTTCACCTAGCCCCCATACAACTGAACCCGCCGAATAGGACTTGTAAACCTTGTAATCATACTACATTTCGAAATTTTGGAGATAATTCCATGAAAATTGGCACATGATATTCTATGGTACCCTAGACGAAGCCTGTTGAAAATAGTTAACATCGGTCCATTATTTCACCTAGCCCCCATATAACTGAACCCGTCGAATAAGGCTTTTAAGTTCATAATTATGTTTAATATACTCATATCTCGACAAAAAGCGGCAAAACCAAGTGCTATACTAGACTTGATGACCCTCACGAATTCCATAATAATAGGTCCTCATATGACCCCAGCTCCTACGAAAAGTCCCCATCAAAATTTCACTTAAATGTCTACAATTTTATTCAACAATAAACGGCTTAAGTGTATATATCTGAGGCAAGGTACAATCCAATTTAAATGCTTTATTATGGCTACAAAATCACATATTATTTTTGTAAAAGGTGTAGGGTATTAAGTGGTCGGCCTCGACCGACATTTTGTTTTTTGACTGTGGAAAGTGTACATGAAAAAGTACTTTTTCGTTTATGTCAACTTTTGAACATTTTCAACATGTTTAACAATCAAGTTACATGTCATGTTCGTTGCAGCGTTTTTTTCGGAAATTTACATACAAAGTCAAAAGCAACAATTCGCAAAGAAACAGCACAAAGGACAACAGAAAGAACAAATAGATATAAATAAGAATGAAACCTAAAAAGGAGGAATGGAAAAAGGATAATTTGAAGTTTTATGTAGAAGCCCCCACAAAGTCAAACATTTGTCAGAAAAGTACTATTACAAAAAGTGCTTAAAAGTACTCTTTTCAAAATAATTACATAAATTTATTCACTCACCAATTGCCATTGCTGTCTCTTGAGCATCTCCAGTCACCATTTTCACTCGCACTCCACTTTGCATTAACAGCTCTATAGACTCCCTTACCAAAGGTCTTGGTGGATCTGTTATGCCCACTAAACCGCAATAGATAAGATCCTGTAAATTTTTTCCCTTAGCCAAAGCTAAAACTCTTAAACCTTTACGTCCGATTTCATAAGCTTCCGCTAAAAATTCCGCTTCATTTTGTTTAGTCAAAGGCATAGTTTGTGTGCCAAATTGATATTTGGTACACTGCGGCAGAAGATAATCTAGAGCACCTTTAGCAAAATAGATTTCTTCTTTATTGTTATTGTACTTATGTATACATTTAACGGCCATCATTTTCTGATCGGATGAGAAGGGATATTCCTGTATGCGTACATAGTTTTCAGCCGTAGCATACATGCCATTTTTCATGGCAGCTGCAATGAGAGCACCTTCGGTAGGTTGTCCCAGCAGAGTGCCATTTTGTATATAGGCATTATTACAAACAGCTCCAATTTCCAAGAGATTCGTTATATTAGCTTTAGCCATTTCGATGTTATTACAATTGCGTATATGTATTTCACCCTGATCATTATAGCCGGCTCCTGTAACATCTGCCATATAGGCATCGGAGGTTATGATTACAGTCACTGTCATTTCATTTTTGGTCAATGTACCTGTCTTATCCGAGCAGATAACATTAACACAACCCAAAGTCTCTACCGTGGGTAGTTTTTTAACAATAGCATTACGTTTAGCCATGCGCATAACCCCTAAGGCTAAGGTTACCGTCACCACTATGGGTAAACCCTCAGGTATAGCTGCCACTGCTAGGGAAACGGATATATTAAACATTTCCGTTAAGGGTTTACCCTGCAACCAACCCAATAGCATTATAACACCAATAATAAGAAAAGAGTAGAAACTTAGCTGAGCTCCCAAAATATCCATGGACTTTTGTAAAGGTGTCTTGGGTGCCTCTTCGGCTTGCATCATTTTGAATACTTCACCAAATTCACTTCTTTCGCCGGTACTCACTACAATACCCTTGCCATTGCCGCAGCGCACTAATGTACCCATAAATGCTATATTTTTCATATTCGTATGATCTTTATTCCCTGTATTATTCAATAACAAATCCGTACATTTTCTAGCCGGTTCAGTTTCACCCGTAAAACTGGATTCATCTATAGACAAGTCAATAGCATCGAACAGTCTTACATCGGCCGGTACTCGATCACCCACATTCAAATACACCACATCTCCCGGCACCAGTTCACGTGCCAGAAATGTTTCCAGCCTTCCCTCTCTCAAACAATGACACTCGGGTGGTACTAATTTCTTTAATTCCTCTAAACTCTTCTCTGATCTATACTCTTGTATAAAAGCTACTGTTACCACTATTATAATGGCGATTGTTATGCTAACAGCATCATCGAACTGTTTCATAAATACCGACACGGCCGCCGAACCCAATAGTAATAAAATGAGTGGATTTTTGAATTGTTCGGCATATTTCTTCCAGGTAGGTTCTTCTTCGATAACATTGAGTTCATTGTGACCAATAATTTTAGCGCGATATTTTGCTTCGGTCCATTTTAGTCCGGAGCGTACATCGACTTGTAAGCGACCAGCTACCTCAGAGGCACTAAATGTTGAAGATTCTGCTGTGGTTAATAACATTTCAGGGGTAATGGTGGAACCCGTCTGGAAAGAGAGTAACGAAAAAAATCGGTTAGAACATGTATTTAGATATAGATAGATGAATAGATAGATAGATAGATAGATAGATAGATAGATAGATAGATAGATAGATAGATAGATAGACAGATAGATAGATAGATAGATAGATAGATAGATAGATAGATAGATAGATAGATAGATAGATAGATAGATAGATAGATAGATAGATAGATAGATAGATAGATAGATAGATAGATAGATAGATATGTAGATAGGTAGGTAGATAGATAGATAGATAGATAGATAGATAGATAGATAGATAGATAGATAGATGTTCTAGATATGTTCTTGTTATGTTCTAGTTCTGTACTAATTCTGTTCTAGTTCTGTTCCAGATCCGTTCTAGTTCTGTACTAATTCTGTTCCAGATTTGTTCTAGTTCTGTTCTAGTTTTGTTCTAGTTCTCTTCTAGTTCTGTTCTAGTTCTGTTTTAGTTCGGTTCTAGTTCTGTTCTAGTTCTGTTCAAGTTCTGTTTAAGTTCGGTTCTAGTTCTGTTTTAGTTCGGTTCTAGATCTGTTCTAGTTCTGTTCTAGTTTTGTTCTAGTTCTCTTCTAGTTCTGTTCTAGTTCTGTTCTAGTTCTGTTCTAGTTCTGTTCTAGTTCAGTTCTAGTTCTGTTCTAGTTCTGTTCTAGTTCTGTTCTAGTTCTGTTCTAGTTTTGTTCTAGTTCTGTTCTAGTTCTGTTCTAGTTCTGTTCTAGTTCTGTTCTAGGTTTGTTCTAGTTCTGTTCTATTTCTGTTTTAGTTCTGTTTTAGTTCTGTTCTAGTTCTGTTTTAGTTCTGTTCTAGTTCTGTTCTTATTCTGTTGTAGTTCTGTTTTAGTTCTGTACTAATTCTGTTCTAGTTCTGTTCCGTTCTAATTCCGTTTTTGTTCTGTTTTTGTTCTGTTCTAGTTCTGTTCCTGTTGTACTTATGATCTAACTAGATTCATGATCTGTCTAATGTTTTCGTTTCTTTTTAAGTTCAGACTAAAAAAATTAAAACACCCACCAGAAATTAATATTTACCTAAAACTATACTTTAGTTTTTATTACTATTTATTTAATCTTGTGTTAAGGTTATTTAAGGAAAATACAGGAAATTATAAAAATGACTTAATTAAAACTAAATACTCTCAGGAGTTTCTGCTGCCAGGAACTACAGATGTTATAAAAATAATGAAAATAAAAAAGTACTACATCTGCTATACAGTGCACACAAAAATTAACCTTCGTTCAACATTATCATCTATTTTAATTAGTTTCATATAAAAACATTTCATTATATACTAAAATTATACACATACATATAAAAAGTTCTTTAGTTTATTTAGTTTTTTTGTTTAAATAAAAATAAAATGTTAAATAAACATTTGTGCTGATAAGGGCAAAAGGGCATATGTGATAATTTTTTTCTTTCAAAAATTTTATATCTACGGTTTCATAATCAATTTTCTTTTTGAATAAAGAGTTTTTTGTTATTTTAAATAAATGTATTTTAGTACCTTTTCCAATTATTATAATTAAATATATATTTTAATATCATACTAAAGGTCTTTACGACTATCAGACCTCACATCCCTTATTTTTAGTCAAGTTGGTTTTGCTTTTTATGGTGATAATGAAAATGATTACCGGCAAAATGGTTGGTCAAAAATAAGAAGAAAAAAACTTTTCAATGAATCTCTTTCAAAGCCATTTGAATGTCTAGTTGTATGTCCAACTATCATCTGTTGGAAGGATGTATCTATGGTTTTTGTTGCCACATCCATCAAATAGTAGACTAAACCAGTGGGTGGCAATATGAAATATTCTCATATTTGTTGTTTTTGTAGCAATTGCAAACGTATTTGTAACTTTAAAAGTGTTAGGTCTAAATGAGAATAATGAGCAAGATGGGTAAAGATGATGATGTTGGGTACTTGCTCACTGGTGGTTGTCTTGGCTAATTTGCAATTGTCAACGCAATGTGTTGTTGATGTTTGTTTGTTTGTATGTCTGCTAAAATGTTAATAATGATATTTTGTTAAGCTGTCATTTGCAGCTTTTACTACATTTTCTCCCTACAATTTTGGCTTGTTTTTTTATTTGTTTATTCATTTTATTTCATTTTCGTTTCTGTATTTCAAATGTATGTACATATTACTTTAATATGTTTGTGGGGATTTTCATTAAAGAAAATAATTGTAGCATCATTTTAGGAGAGAGAAGAGAGTCATAGAAATGGAGTATAATTTATTTTACAACTTAGAACTGCAAATGATTTTGATGAAAAGTTAAAATGAAGAAAAAAATATTTAAAAACATAAAATAAAGAAAATATTAGAAAGATTTGTAAATTTATTTGTGGTTGCAAAGTAATAAGAATCATATTAAATTTGTAACGAAGAAATTATTTAAAGAGTTAAAATAATATGCATAATTTAGGGTTTGTTAAAGAAACTACACATAAGTGACTCATATTAACTCCTAAACCGAATAAGAAGAACTTTATTTTAGCATATTGTGGAGTATTGAAGAATTGAACAAGAATAGAAAGGAGATAGAACAGAACTGTACAAGAACTGAACTAAAATTGAACAAGAACAGAACTAGAACAACCCAAGAACAGAACTAGAACGGCACTAGAATAGAACTAGGACAGAACTAGAACAGATTTAGAACCGAACTACAACAGAACTAGGGCAGAACTAGAACAGATTTAGAACCGAACTAGAACAGATTTAGAACAGAACTAGAACAGAAGTAGAACAGAATAGAACTAGAACAGAATAAAACTAGAACAGAATAGAACAGAACTAGAACAGAACTAGAACAGAAATAGAACATAACTAGAAAAGAACAAAAAC
>NC_060953.1:8133898-8143901 GCF_022045245.1 Lucilia cuprina | reverse complement strand
AGAACAGAACTAGAACAGAACTAGAACAGAACTAGAACAGAACTAGAACAGAACTAGAACAGAACTAGAACAGAACTAGAACAGAACTAGAACAGAATTAGAAAAGAAGTAGAAAAGAATTACAACAGAACTAGAAGTAGAAAAGAGTAGAGCAGGACCACTTTTTAATTTTTTTTAATAAATTCCAGTAAATTTTTTTAAATATCCTGACACACGTCATCTCAAAAAGTTACAAAAATAACAACATAAAAAACAGCATTTTGCTAGAAATATTTCTTGACAAAAATTTAAAAATCTAAAAAAAAAACTGAAATACAAAAACCAAAGGAAACCCCTGAGTGCCAACGAAACAGGAAATATGTATTACATCCGTTCGTGATGGCATGTTGTAGCAATAGTTGCAGCAGTAACAATTACTGCACAAAAAAATGTAAAATAAAAAACTGAAACAACATAATACGCGAATAAAAGACGGTGGTGTACCCAAAACAGAAAACTCACACATTCGTATAAAATATCACGTAAATATTGTTTGTCCTCTTTTTTTAAGCTTTTATTTTTATCCTATTAGTCTTTGTGTTTATTCTGTTCCTTTTTGCCAAAACGAGTTATGTTGAAACCCAATATTTGTTATTACAGAAACATATAGTATATGGAATTGCTGTCGATTTTTACCTTTAACAAAGGAATTTTTTGGTTTGAAGTGTTTGCTGTAAAAATGACAAACCAAATTTAACCAATGACAACAATATGAGGGAATAAAAAAACTTTATTAAAATTACAGACAACCAAAAGTAGAGCTACGAAAAATGCTATGTTTAAATATACATATGTAGACATTCAAAAGGATATGCAAATATTGTATGAGTATTCGAAAAAGGACCTCAAGCAAATAGTGATAGTTCAGCAAAAAGAACTTGTAATCTTTTGGAAATTTTTCTTTTTTTTTTGTTTATCAACGAAAACGAAGATAAAAAGGTGAATTGATGAGAATTTAAAAACTTAACTAAAGCTATACGCTGTTGAAAATCAATTATTTGATTTCATTTAGTTCAAGTTTAGCTCTAGTTTAGTTCTAGTTCAGTTCTAGTTCAGTTCTAGTTCAGTTCTAGTTCAGTTCTAGTTCAGTTCTAGTTCAGTTCTAGTTCAGTTCTAGTTCAGTTCTAGTTCAGTTCTAGTTCAGTTCTAGTTCAGTTCTAGTTCAGTTCTAGTTCAGTTCTAGTTCAGTTCTAGTTCAGTTCTAGTTCAGTTCTAGTTCAGTTCTAGTTCAGTTCTAGTTCAGTTCTAGTTCAGTTCTAGTTCAGTTCTAGTTCAGTTCTAGTTCAGTTCAAGTTCAGTTCTAGTTCAGTTCTAATTCAGTTCTAGTTCAGTTCTAGTTCAGTTCTAGTTCAGTTCTAGTTCAGTTCTAGTTCAGTTCTAGTTCAGTTCTAGTTCAGTTCTAGTTCAGTTCTAGTTCAGTTCTAGTTCAGTTCTAGTTCAGTTCTATTTCAGTTCTATTTCAGTTCTAGTTCAGTTCTAGTTCAGCTCTAGTTCAGTACAAGTTTAGTTCTAGTTCAGTTCTAGTTTAGTTCTAGTTTAGTTCTAGTTTAGTTCTAGTTCTGTTCTAGTTCAGTTCTAGTTCAGTTCTAGTTCAGTTCTAGTTCAGTTCCAGTTTAGTTCTAGTTCAGTTCTAGTTCAGTTCTAGTTCAGTTCCAGTTTAGTTCTAGTTCAGTTCTAGTTCAGTTCTAGTTCTAGTTCAGTTCTAGTTCAGTTCTAGTTCTAGTTCAGTTCTAGTTCAGTTCTAGTTCAGTTCTAGTTCAGTACAAGTTAAGTTCTAGTTCAGTTCTAATTCAGTTCTAGTTCAGTTCTAGTTCAGTTCTAGTTCAGTTAAGTTCTAGTTGACTTCTAGTTCAGTTCTAGTTCAGTTCTAGTTCAGTTCTAGTTCAGTTCAAGTTTAGTTCTAGTTCAGTTCTAGTTTAGTTCTAGTTCAGTTCTAGTTCAGTTCTAGTTCAGTTCTAGTTCAGTTCTAGTTCAGTTCTAGTTCAGTTCTAGTTCAGTTCTAGTTCAGTTCTAGTTCAGTTCTAGTTCAGTTCTAGTTCAGTTCTAGTTCAGTTCTAGTTCAGTTCTAGTTCAGTTCTAGTTCAGTTCTAGTTCAGTTCTAGTTCAGTTCTAGTTCAGTTCTAGTTCAGTTCTAGTTCAGTTTTAGTTGATTTATTCTATGGAAAGTTTTTCAAAACATTAATTACAAAATGTAACAATTTGGTTCACAATGTTTTCTTGAACTTTCTAATACAAATACATTTCATGTCCTTTTCTTCTATATCACCCTTTTTTGTTATTATCTCTAACGCTCAAACCATTCATTTTATCAGTTCATGAGCTCGTTTAATTGAAGTTTTTATGTTAAACATTATTTTCAGATTTGCAAAAGTTGCAACATGAGATACATAGTTGTTTTTTTCTTTGATAAAGAAATGAAAAAATACTTGAAATTTCTCGAAAACTTAAACACACATAACGAAACATCCTTCTGCTCTGCTTTTATTTTTGCAATCAGTAAAGAATTTTTATGATGCAAGAAGAAACTGTTTGAGAGCAAATGAAAATTGCGAAAATTGTTAAGAAAAATAATATATTGAAAATATATTATAGGAAGTACATACTATGTACTATGTATAATGAAAATAAACGCTAAATTCTTTGAAATAAAGAATAATTTGTATTTTCTGTTTGATAATAAATAAAACAAGAAGAGTGCTTGAGTTTTTATAAAGAAATTAATAAGAATGAGGTGACCAGACATCAAGATATTAATAATTTTATTAAGTGCAATTGTAATACAGTTCTACATCAGTTTTATTTCATTTCTTGTGCAGTTCTAGTTTAGTTTTAGTTCAGTTCTAGTTCATTTTTAGTTCAGTTCTAGTTGAGTTCTAGTTCAGTTCTAGTTCAGTTTTAGTTCAGTTCTAGTTCAGTTCTAGTTCAGTTCTAGTTCAGTTCTAGTTCAGTTTTAGTTCAGTTCTAGTTCAGTTTTAGTTCAGTTCTAGTTCAGTTCTAGTTCAGTTCTAGTTCAGTTCTAGTTCAGTTCTAGTTCAGTTCTAGTTCAGTTCTAGTTCAGTTCTAGTCCAGTTCTAGTTCAGTTCTAGTTCAGTTCTAGTTCAGTTCTAGTTCTAGTTCAGTTCTAGTTCTAGTTCAGTTTTAGTTCAGTTCTAGTTCAGTTCTAGTACAGTTCTAGTTCAGTTCTAGTTCAGTTCTAGTTCAGTTCTAGTACAGTTCTAGTACAGTTCTAGTTCAGTTCTAGTTCAGTTCTATTTCAGTTCTAGTTCATTTTTAGTTCAGCTCTAGTTCAGTTCTAGTTTAGTTCTAGTTCAGTTCTAGTTCTAGTTCAGTTCTAGTTTAGTTCTAGTTCAGTTCTAGTTCAGTTCTAGTTCAGTTATAGTTCAGTTATAGTTCAGTTCTAGTTCAGTTATAGTTCAGTTATAGTTCAGTTCTAGTTCAGTTCTAGTCTAGTTCTAGTTCAGTTCTTGTTTAGTTTAAGTTCAGTTCTAGTTCAGTTTTAGTTCAGTTCTAGTTCAGATCTAGTTCAGTTCTAGTTCAGTTATAGTTCAGTTATAGTTCAGTTCTAGTCCAGTTCTAGTTCAGTTCTTGTTTAGTTTAAGTTCAGTTCTAGTTCAGTTTTAGTTCAGTTCTAGTTCAGATCTAGTTCAGTTCTAGTTCAGTTCTAGTTTAGTTCTAGTTCAGTTCTAGTTCATTTCTACTTCAGTTCTAGTTCAGTTCTAGTTCATTTGCTGACATTTAGTTGTATTCTGCTTAGTTCTAGTTCAGTTCTAGTTCAGTTATAGTTCAGTTCTAGTTCAGTTCTAGTTCAGTTATAGTTCAGTTATAGTTCAGTTCTAGTTCAGTTCTAGTCTAGTTCTAGTTCAGTTCTTGTTTAGTTTAAGTTCAGTTCTAGTTCAGTTTTAGTTCAGTTCTAGTTTAGATCTAGTTCAGTTCTAGTTCAGTTATAGTTCAGTTATAGTTCAGTTCTAGTCCAGTTCTAGTTCAGTTCTTGTTTAGTTTAAGTTCAGTTCTAGTTCAGTTTTAGTTCAGTTCTAGTTCAGATCTAGTTCAGTTCTAGTTCAGTTCTAGTTTAGTTCTAGTTCAGTTCTAGTTCATTTCTACTTCAGTTCTAGTTCAGTTCTAGTTCAGTTCTAGTTCATTTGCTGACATTTAGTTGTATTCTGCTGGCCACCTTAATTATTTTCTAAGAAATTTGCAAAAAATATTATTCGTGCTAAGATGCTGTTTATGTTTTTATCGGAAGTTAAAAAAAGTATAAATGAAAAAAAAACTACAATAATAAAGGGAAAAAGTGCATTGAAAGAAAACAGCAGCAAGCGTAGCAGGAAGAAAAATGAGAAAAATAAAACAACAGCAACAGCTCATTTTCTCACACACTACAAATAAACTGCTGCAGTACAGCAAAAATGTAGATAATAAGACACAAACAAAAAACAAGCTGCTTTTTATACTTTTTGGAGCCCTTTACATAAGAATACTACAGCCACCACTCATCATTGGTACTTTTGCTCAATAACGTGTGTTGGATATTAACGTAGTCGTCCTTGTTGCTTTCTTTAACATCAGTTTTTGTTGTTAATAACAGTCATCAGTTTTAGGTACTTATGACAAGCAGCACAGCAGTAGTTGTAATTGTAGTGCTACATATATAGTGACTATCAACAGCTATAGCAGAAGAAAAAATGTTAAAGGGTTTGTGTCTTGCATAAAGTGCAATGCAACAACAGTTTTTAATAAAGCTAACAATAACAAATTTACTTTTCTAAAGTAAGAATCCTCACCAAGGAACCAAATTTATTGTTTTATTTGTTATTTCAACAAAAACTAAAATAACAAATGATGTTTTATTTCCCATAAAAAATGTAAACACTGAAAGGATCCTTCTTTTCGTTTTCTATGTAGTGGTAAGTGTGTGTGAGAGCATTTTCTTCATTTATAGTTTTGACTAGTTTATTATTGTTTTTATATTTATTTAAAAAATATTAGAAAGGAGAAGAAAGCAACTCAACAAAGAAAACAAATCCTAAAGAAACTTGGTTAAAGCTAAACAGGGATGGTTCAGTTCTAGTTCGGTTTTAGTTCAGTTCTTGTTCAATTCTAGTTCAGTTCTAGTTCAGTTTTATTTCAGTTTTAGTTCAGTTCTAGTACAGTTCTTGTTCAGTTCTAGTTCAGTTCTAGTTCAGTTCTAGTTCAGTTCTAGTTCAGTTCTAGTTCAGTTCTAGTTCAGTTCTAGTTCAGTTCTAGTTCAGTTCTAGTTCAGTTCTAGTTCAGTTCTAGTTCAGTTCTAGTTCAGTTCTAGTTCAGTTCTAGTTTAGTTCTAGTTCAGTTGTAGTTCAGTTGTAGTTCAGTTCTAGTTCAGTTCTAGTTCAGTTCTAGTTCAGTTCTAGTTCAGTTCTAGTTCAGTTCTAGTTAAGTTCTAGTTCAGTTCTAGTTCAGTTCTAGTTCAGTTCTAGTTAAGTTCTAGTTCTAGTTCAGTTCTAGTTCGGTTCTAGTTTAGCTCTAGTTCTGTTCTAGTTCTAGTTCAGTTCTAGTTCAGTTCCAGTTCAGTTCTAGTTTAGCTCTAGTTCAGTTCTAGTTAATTTCTAGTTCGGTTTTAGTTCAGTTCTAGTTTAGTTCTAGTTTTGTTCTAGTTCAGTTGTAGTTCAGTTCTAGTTCAGTTCTAGTTCAGTTATAGTTCAGTTCTAGTTTAGTTATAGTCCAGTTCTAGTTCAGTTCTAGTTCAGTTCTAGTTCAGTTCTAGTTCAGTTCTAGTTCAGTTCTAGTTAAGTTCTAGTTCAGTTCTAGTTCAGTTCTAGTTCAGTTCTAGTTCAGTTCTAGTTCAGTTCTAGTTTAGTTCTAGATCAGTTCTAGTTCAGTTCTAGTTCAGTTCTAGTTCAGTTCTAGTTCAGTTCTAGTTCAGTTCTAGTTTTGTTCTAGTTCAGTTCTAGTTCAGTTCTAGTTCAATTCTAGTTCAGTTCTAGTTCAGTCCTTGTTCAGTTCTAGTTCAGTTCAAGTTCAGTTGTAGTTCAGTTCTAGTTCAGTTTTAGTTCAGTTTTAGTTCAGTTCTAGTTCAGTTCTAGTTCAGTTCTAGTTCAGTTCAGTTCTAGTTCAGTTCAGTTCTAGTTCAGTTCAGTTCTAGTTCAGTTCTAGTTCAGTTCTAGTTCAGTTCTAGTTCAGTTCTAGTTCAGTTCTAGTTCAGTTCTAGTTCAGTTCTAGTTCAGTTCTAGGTTAGTTCTAGTTAAGTTCTATTTCAGTTCTAGTTCAGTTCTAGTTCGGTCTAGTTTAGCTCTAGTTCAGTTCTAGTTCAGTTCTAGTTCAGTTCTAGTTCAGTTCTGGTTCAGTTCCAGTTCGTTTCTAGTTTAGCTCTAGTTCAGTTCTAGTTAATTTCTAGTTCGGTTTTAGTTCAGTTCTAGTTTAGTTCTAGTTTTGTTCTAGTTCAGTTGTAGTTCAGTTCTAGTTCAGTTCTAGTTTAGTTCTAGTTCAGTTCTAGTTCAGTTCTATTTCAGTTCTAGTTCAGTTCTAGTTCAGTTCTAGTTCAGTTCTAGTTCAGTTCTAGTTCTAGTTCAGTTCTAGTTCAGTTCTAGTTCAGTTCTAGTTCAGTTCTAGTTCAGTTCTACTTCAGTTCTAGTTCAGTTCTAGTTCAGTTCTAGTTCAGTTCTAGTTCAGTTCTAGTTCAGTTCTAGTTCAGTTCTAGTTCAGTTCTAGTTCAGTTCTAGTTCAGTTCTAGTTCAGTTCTAGTTTAGTTCTAGTCCAGTTTTAGTTCAGTTCAAGGATATTTCATCTTGATTTTTAAACTCAAAATCTGTTTTTATATATACATATGTATTTACATCGGCTTTTTGTGACATCCCTGACCTGTATTCTTTGTTTTGACATATAGTATAGCATGTAAAAAGGCGCAAGTAGCTGGAGAGTGTGCTTGTTTGTTGAATTACTCTCGTTGTCTTGCTGTTTTTATGTTTTAATATGTGGGAGTAATAAGTAAAAGTGTGCTTGTGTTTTGTGTGTTCTCTATAGAGGAATGTTTGTTTTGTAGGTTTGGTTTAACTCTTTCTTTTTATTATTATTTTATACTAAAGATGAAAATAACGAGAGAGTACGTACTCTCGTATTGTTGTTGAATTAACTATTGTCCTTTTGTTGCATTGAAATTTTTGTACGTTTTGCATTGTTGTTATTAACGTTGTTGTCAAAACTAAAAAAAATTATACAAAAACTACAAAAATATGGGGATAAACAACTAGCAATAAGAGTAAAAAACTATTTTTATAGTTTTTTTCTTCTACAATTTGGTACGTATTTATTAAAGTTCCAACAAAAAGAACTTTTTAAAAAGAATTTTTTTAACAAAAGACTCCGTTTTTTTTTCTTCTAAACTCGTTTACAAAGCTGTTGAAAAGGGTTTGAGTTTAAAATTTTTTGTCTCATAGTCTGCTAAAAGAATGCAGATGTTGATTAAATCTTTTTTTCTTGGTTTGAATTTTTGTTAAAAAGTTGTGAATGAAATGAATTTCTTTTTCTTTTAGAATAAAGACATTTCAAATTTAATTGTGCAGAAAAATATGTCATTAAACAATAAAAAGATGTGAATAACTTTTGTCTTTTAGATTATAATTCAAATTAAGAAAAGTAAAAAATTAAGAAATTCTAAATTTTCATGAAAATTTTAATTTAAAAGAAATTTACAATTTTATGTAAATTTTTCACTACAAAAAAAATTAATTTTAACATAATCCAAACTGAGATCAGTCTTGTTTACTTTTAGTTCAAGTGCAGTACTAGTTGAGTTCTAATTTAGTTCTAATTGAGTTCTAGTTCGGTTCTAGTTAAGATTAAGTTAAGATTTAGTTCAGTTCTAGTTCAGTTCTAGTACAGTTCTAGTTCAGTTCTTGTTCAGTTCTAGTTCAGTTCTAGTTCAGTTCTAGTTCAGTTCTAGTTCAGTTCTAGTTCAGTTCTAATTCAGTTCTAGTTCAGTTCTAGTTCAGTTCTAGTTAAGTTCTAATTCAGTTCTAGTTCAGTTCTAGTTCTAGTTCAGTTCTAGTTCAGTTCTAGTTCAGTTCTAGTTCAGTTCTAGTTCAGTTCTAGTTCAGTTCTAGTTCAGTTCTAGTTCAGTTCTAGTTCAGTTCTAGTTCAGTTCTAGTTCAGTTCTAGTTAGTTCCGTTCTAGTTCCGTTCTAGTTCAGTTCTAATTATGTTCTACTCTAGTTCTAGTTCAGTTCTAATTCAGTTCTAGTTTAATTTTAGTTCAGTTCTAGCTCTGTTCTAGTTCAGTTCTAGTTCAGTTCTAGTTAAGTTCTAGTTCAGTTCATTTTCAGTTCTAGTTCAGTTCTAGTTCTAGTTCAGTTCTGTTCAGTTCTAGTTTAGTTCTAGTTCAGTTCTAGTTCAGTTCTAGTTCAGTTCTAGTTCAGTTCTAGTTCTAGTTTAGTTATAGTTCAGTTCTAGTTCAGTTCTAGTTCAGTTCTAGTTCGGTTCTAGTTCGGTTCTAGTTCGGTTCTAGTTCAGTTCTAGTTCAGTTCTAGTTCTAGTTCAGTTCTAGTTCAGTTCTAGTTCTAGTTCAGTTCTAGTTCAGTTCTAGTTCATTTCTTTTTCAGTTCTAGTTTAGTTCTAGTTCGGTTGAAGTTCAGTCCTAGTTTAGTTCTAGTTCAGTTCTAGTTCAGTTTTAGTTCAGTTTTAGTTCAGTTCTAGTTCTGTTCTAGTTCAATTCTAGTTCAGTTTCAGTTCAGTTCTATATCAGCTTTTTCTTTTGTTTCTTTACTTTCACTATTTAAACTTTTTTTTATAATTTTTTTTTTTTAAATTTAAATATTATTATTTAAATTGTGGCATAAACAGTTTATAAATTTAAATCCCTTCCATTACTTCAAACCAACATTTAAACTCAATAATTAGTGGTTACCACTAGTCTGGCAAACTAATTATAAATCTTTAAATGTTGTAAAAATAAATTGATTTAAATAATTCTCTAAAATAAAGAATTATTTTTCTGAAAAATATTATTGTGTAAACAAATCAAAATTTAAATTATATAAAAAAATTAACAATACAAAAATAACAACAATTTTCTATTAAAAATTTTCCCTTAACCTCAAAAACCTCATAAATTAATTGTGATTTCATTACCAGCATAAAAATAACAAAAAACTGGCAGTGGCGTTGAAGAGTTAAGGGACTACAGTTTAGTATCTATGACCTTTTAGACTACTTAGAGAAAGTAAAGGTATATTTTACTTAAAGATACAAAAGTTTTATAAAACAAGAAGTTAAATATTTCGTGCAACACTTTCCAAAAGTTACTTATTCTTCTCGTTGCAAAAGGGCAGTTCTATGTCAAAGATTTTCGACTACGCCTTTGTAGTTTTGCAAAAAAAAAAGTTGGCATTAACTGTGTTATATTCTGTTTGTCTTCTTCTGTGCATTTGGCAGCAGTGTTTCAGCTACTGACATGTTGCATCAACAATACATTATAATTGAATTGTACATGGTTCTTGCTTTATTTTTTGTTTTTCTATTTTTTGTGTTGCAAAAAAATCCACAAATGAAAATATAATAGTTACTCATTGTGTTGCACTACTACTGCACACAGTAAATAATTGACCTCCTGACAACTGCTGCAGTGAGGGTTGTGTATTTCATTACTTCGTCGTCGTGATGAATAGTGAAGATAATGACGTGTTGCCCTGAATGATGTCTGCTGTGCTGTGAATGTATCTTTTTGACATTGTAAAGCGAATAAATAAAAAATTGACTATAAATTCTGATAATTAGTAATAAAATCTATGAAAGACGCAGAGTTTTAATGTATGAGAAATATTTATTGAGAAATACAGTGACGCTAATATTGTATGCAAAAAAATTAAATTTAAACTGAAGGTTGGTGCTCCGATTTCTTATATACATAGATAGATAGATAGATAGATAGATAGATAGATAGATAGATAGATAGATAGATAGATAGATAGATAGATAGATAGATAGATAGATAGATA
>NC_060953.1:8116314-8133798 GCF_022045245.1 Lucilia cuprina | reverse complement strand
TGTTCTAGTTCTGTTCTAGTTCTGTTCTAGTTCTGTTCTAGTTCTGTTCTAGTTCTGTTCTAGTTCTTTTCTAGTTCTGTTCTAGTTCTGTTCTAGTTCTGTTCTGTTCTAGTTCTGTTCTAGTTCTGCTCTAGTTCTGTTCTAGTTCTGTTCTAAGTCTGTTCCAGTTCTGATCAAGTTCTGTACTAGTTCTGTTCTAGTGTTGTTCTAGGTCTGTTATAGTACTGTTCTAGTTCTGTTTCAGTTCTGTTCTAGTCTTGTTATAGTTCTGTTCTAGTTCTGTTCTAGTTCTGTTCTAGTTCTGTTCTAGTTCTGTTCTAGTTCTGTTCTAGTTCTGTTCTAGTTCTGTTCTAGTTCTGTTCTAGTTCTGTTCTAGTTCTGTTCTAGTTCTGTTCTAGTTCTGTTCTAGTTCTGTTCTAGTTCTGTTCTAGTTCTGTTCTAGTTCTGTTCTAGTTCTGTTCTAGTTCTGTTCTAGTTCTGTTCTAGTTCTGTTCTAGTTCTGTTCTAGTTCTGTTCTAGTTCTGTTCTAGTTCTGTTCTAGCTCTGTTCTAGTTCTGTTCTAGTTCTGTTCTAGTTCTGTTCTAGCTCTGTTCTAGTTCTATTCTAGTTCTGTTCTAGTTCTGTTCTACTTCTGTTCTAGTTCCGTTCTAGTTCGGTTTTAGTTCTGTTTTGGTTATGTTGTAGTTCTGTTCTAGTTCTGTTGTGGTTCTGTTGTAGTTCTGTTCTAGTTCTGTTGTGGTTCTGTTGTAGTTCTAGTTCTGTTCAAGTTCTGTTCTAGATCTAGTTCTGTTCTAGTTTAAAATAGTATTAGTTCATTTCTAGTTTATTTCTAATTTGGTTTAATTTTTGTTAAATTATATTAAAATTTTTGCTGTAAGTCTTAAACCTCACAGCTTCTATTTTTTCATTTACACTTGGTCTTTATATTGCCATATATCATTTCCTACCTTTTCAATTATTAACACAATTCTGTATGATGATGATGCTGATGATTGTCAGTCAGTTTTGTATTGTGTTTTTTTGTTTTTACTTCTCTACTTTTTGTACTCAATACAGAATAGATATTGATGATGATGATGAGATACAGATACATTTATACTGGTATTGACACAGTACAAACAATAATCATCAGGGGCAAATATAAACAAAATTAAATACACACTTGATAAGCAAACAAATAAATTTACACAAAGACAAACATGCATAATTGTAATAAATTTGTAACATTTTAATTGAAAATGAATTGAGTTTGATATGTGAAAAGTATGACTAAACTAAATAATAATATATTCAATCCAAACCCCGCTGTCACTAGAATAACATTAAAACACAATAAAATATTGAAGGAAAATTTGAAACGCAAACAACAATGTTTGGCTTATAATGATTATCAAAAGGACCGGGGCGGAAATATATGGAAAATTTTATTTAAACAGCAAAATGTAGATATATTTGTGTTAAATTAAATACAGCTAAATAAACTAAATTAACTGCGAAAAGGCTGATAGCTTGTGAAAAAGGATACGGAAGTAATAATTAAATTTGTTACTCGAAAAGGATAACAGATATTTTTGCCACAAAAATCTAAAATTTCATAGAAAACCCCACCTTTTTAGTACGTTTTTAAAGTAAAAAAACCTTACAGAGAAAATTTGTATCTATAGGGTTAGTTTCTATGTATATTTTTTAATATTTTTTTTCCCTTTTCCTGTGTTTTTTTTTTAATTCCTTTCTTATACCTTTATTTTGCTTTGGCAGAAATGTATATAAAACTCGTTATCCTTTTATAATGTTGTTTTACATTTTAAATAAAAGTTGTCATCATTAGTTGTTTGTAGCTGTTGCTGATATCCACTGTTTCTGTTTGATGTCGTCTGCAAATGTCTTTCAAGTACTATTCTAAACAGGACGGAAACTAAAACAGCAGAAAGGCCCAAAACACTCCTAGTTCAGTTCTAGTTTCAGTATAGTTCTAGTTCAGTTCTAGTTCAGTTCTAGTTCAGTTCTAGTTCTAGTTCAGTTCAGTTCTAGTTCTAGTTTAGTTCAGTTCTAGTTCAGCTCTAGTTCAGTTCTAGTTCAGTTCTAGTTCAGTTCTAGTTCAGTTCTAGTTCAGTTCTAGTTCAGTTCTAGTTCAGTTCTAGTTCAGTTCTAGTTCAGTTCTAGTTCAGTTCTAGTTCAGTTCTAGTTCAGTTCTACTTTAGTTCTAGTTCAGTTCTAGTTCAGCTGTAGTTCAGTTCTAGTTCAGTTCTAGTTCAGTTCTAGTTCAGTTCCAGTTATTTCTAGTTCAGTTCTAGTTCAGTTCTAGTTTAGTTATACTTCAGTTCTTGCTCAGTTCTTACTCAGTAAGTTGTATCGTTATCTTTGTAATGCCACGTTAAGTCGTCGTTATTAAACTTTCAATTCTCTGCATTACCAAACCTCTTTTTTAATCTTCCTACAACTCCTGAAGTCAATTGTTAAGTTTTTTCGCTTTGTCTTCACTCGTAGCTTTTCTCTTTTAAATAATCATCCTTGCAACGACATATTTTGTAGTTTTTCTATTTTAATACAGTTTTTTTTGCATTGTAGTTCTTGGTTTTTTTTTCGCTTCTCAATGCTAAGCAACGTAATCTTTGTGTTGTGTCTTTGTTTACTTTATAATGTTTGGTTAAGTTTCCTGTTTCCAGTCCCTCGAGACATCATCACTAGGTGGGTGTACACGTAAACCGTGTAACCTTAACGAACGAAATCGATTATGGTAATAAAATATTTTTCATTTTTCTTGCAATTTTTTTCGAAAACTGTGGATGTCACAGTCAGAACAATGTTAATAGAAATTATAATGTTAGTTGTGTGTATATGTTGAGAATAGAAAAATGGTGTAATTGAAAGTAAAGAACGAAACGAAGGAAGGAAAACTAACTGAAACAAAAAGTCAGAGTTTTATTAAAACATACGATTATTTAAAGAACTAAAATTTGTGCTAAAATATAAGAATTCAATCCTAATTTAGTTTGTTTTTAGTCAGCTCATTTTTAACTAAGTTGCTTTTCAATTTCAGTTATGTTTAAGTTCAGTACCTGTTCATATCATGTTCCAGTTCTATTCTAGTTCCCTGCCAGTTAAGTTCTAGTTCAATTGAAGTTCAATTCTAGTTCAGTTCTAGTTCAGTTCTAGTTCAGTACTAGTTCAGTTCTAATTCAGTTCTAATTCAGTTCTAGTTCAGTTCTAGTTCAGTTCTAGTTCAGTTCTAGTTCAGTTCTAGTTCAGTTCTAGTTCAGTTCTAGTTCAGTTCTAGTTCAGTTCTAGTTCAGTTCTAGTTCAGGTCTAGTTCAGTTCTAGTTCAGTTCTAGTTCAGTTCTAGTTCAGTATTAGTTCAGTTCTAATTCAGTTCTAATTCAGTTCTAGTTCAGTTCTAGTTCAGTTTTAGTTCAGTTCTAGTTCAGTTCTAGTTCAGTTCTAGCTCAGTTCTAGTTCAGTTCTAGTTCAGTTCTAGTTCAGTTCTAGTTCTAGTTCAGTTCTAGTTCAGTTCTAGTTCTAGTTCAGTTCTAGTTCAGTTCTAGTTCAGTTCTAGTTTTGCTTTAGTTCTGCTCTATTTCAGTTCTAGTTCAGTTCTATTTCAGTTCTAGTTTAGTACTAGTTCAGTTCTATTTCAGTTCTATTTCAGTTCTAGTTCAGTTCTAGTTCAGTTCTAGTTCTAGTTCAGTTCTAGTTCAGTTCTAGTTCTAGTTCAGTTCTAGTTCAGTTCTAGTTCTGTTCTAGTTCAGTTCTAGTTCAGTTCTAGTTCAGTTCTAGTTCAGTTCTAGTTCAGTTCTAGTTCAGTTCTAGTTCAGTTCTAGTTCAGTTCTAGTTCAATTCTAGTTCTGCTCTATTTCAGTTCTATTTCAGTTCTAGTTCAGTTCTAGTTTTGCTTTAGTTCTGCTCTATTTCAGTTCTAGTTTAGTACTAGTTCAGTTCTAGTTCAGTTCTATTTCAGTTCTAGTTCAGTTCTATTTCAGTTCTAATTCAGTTCTATTTCAGTTCTATTTCAGTTCTATTTCAGTTCTATTAAAGTTCTATTTCAGTTCTTTTTAATTTCTATTTAATTTCTAGTTCAGTTCTATTTTAGTTCTAGTTCTGTTCTAGTTCTGTTCTAGTCCTGTTCCAGTCCTGTTCTAGTCTTGTTCTAGTTCTATTCTAGTTCAGTTCTAGTTCAGTTCTAGTTTAGTTCTAGTTCAGTTCTAGTTCATTTCTAGTTAGTTCTTGTTTAGTTCTCATTCTAGTTCTGTTTTAGTTCTGTTCTAGTTCTGTTCTATTTCTGTTCTAGTTCTGTTTTAGTTCTGTTCTAGTTCTGTTATACTTCCGTTCTAGCTCTGTTCTAGTTCTAGTTCTGTTCTAGTTCTGTTCTAGTTCTGTTCTAGTTCAGTTCTAGTTCTGTTCTAGTTCTGTTCTAGTTCTGTTCTAGTTCTGTTCTAGTTCTGTTCTAGTTCTGTTCTAGTTCTGTTCTAGTTATGTTCTAGTTCTGTTCTAGTTCTGCTCTAGTTCTGCTCTAGTTCTGTTCTAGTCCTGTTCTAGTCTTGTTCTAGTCTTGTTCTAGTTCTGTTTTGGTAAAGTTCTAGTTCTGTTCTAGTTTTACTTCAATTCTAATTCCGTTATAGTTTTTTCTATTTCTGCTCTAGTTTAGTTCTAGTTCTGTTCTATTTTAATTCTAGTTTAAGAGCCAATTATAGAAACTTATGTCCTTAAATAGATTTTTTAACTAATAATTCTCTTTTATTCTTTATCTTTTTAGCCAGTCTTATTGGTATCGATACCATACACCACCAAACACTCTCGGGTCAAGAGATGGATCAAATGAATGAACATCAATTAGACAAAGTCGCCAATAATGTGAGTGTATTCTATCGTGTATCGCCCAGACATAAATTGGCCATTGTAAAGTCATTGCAAAGGACAGGAAATATAGTGGGTATGACTGGAGATGGTGTTAATGATGGCGTGGCGTTGAAGAAAGCAGATATAGGTATAGCTATGGGTAAAAATGGTACTGATGTGTGTAAAGAAGCGGCCGACATGATATTGGTCAATGATGATTTTCACACTATAATGTAAGTAGAGATAAGGACTTAGAGTAAAGTTTACTTATAATGTGTATAATTTTTTGTGATTTTAGAGCTGCTATAGAGGAAGGCAAAGCTATATTCTATAATATACGCAATTTTGTAAGATTTCAATTGAGTACTTCTATTGCTGCCCTTTCCCTAATAGCCTTGGCCACCTTAATGGGTATAGCTAATCCTTTAAATGCCATGCAAATTCTATGGATTAATATCATAATGGATGGACCGCCAGCACAAAGTTTAGGTGTGGAACCAGTAGATCATGATGTCTTAAAGCAGAAACCACGTAATGTTAAACAACCCATGATTACTAAATCGGTGATAGTTAATGTTTTACTAAGTGCCAGCATTATTATCTTGGGCACCTTGTGGGTATTCCAAAGAGAAATGGTCGATGGTTCTTTGGGTAAGACTAAGCGTGACACAACTATGACCTTTACCTGTTTTGTATTCTTCGATATGTTTAATGCTCTCTCCTGCCGCTCACAAACTAAAAGTGTTTTCACTATAGGTCTTACTTCAAATAAAATGTTCCTATTGGCTGTAGGCTTTTCCATAATTGGCCAAATGTTGGTCATCTATTTCCCCCCACTACAGATGGTCTTTCAAACTGAGGCCCTATCGGCCTATGATATATTATTTTTACTATCGCTTACCTCGTCAGTGCTAATTGTGGCCGAGATTAAGAAATGGTTCGAAAGGACTATGGAACGTAAAATGTATAAAACACGTTCAGAGTTGGATTTTGTATGACAAAACGAAAGCGCTGGAAGATTGTTGAATAAAAAATCTAATTAAATTTCTTTAGACTAAAATAATACAAATAAATAATAAACAAGTAATAAAAAAACAAACGTATTTAAATAAAATTTAAACATTATTAAAAAATTTTGAGTTTTTTGAATAAGAAAATAGGAGTTTTTTTTACCAAAAAGCAAAGAGCGAACAAGCAAAGCCACATACGTGAAAGCAAGTGAGTAAGTGAGTGAGCAAGCAAGCAGAGAGCATTTAAGTTCATTTGTTATGTTATTGTTTTTATAATAATTTGTTGTTTTTATTAAAAGACCAAATAGTAAAGAGATGCAAAACAAACTAAAAAAAACACAAAAAATACCAGAGAGCATAAGTTATGTTTGTTTAAATGTAATTTTTCTTTTCTTATAAATTCTATTGGTTTAAATTTAAATTAATGTACTAAAAACTAATTTAAGGCAAACTTTATTTTAAAATAATTTCCATAAGTTTGCAACATTTTTGTAATTAATTTATTAAGTTAGTGTGAACAAGAGAGCAATGTTTTTTTTAATAATTTGCCTTTTTTTGTTTCTTTGTTTTTTCTACTTAAATTTATTTAATTTTTTATTTATATATCTCCTTTTTTAGTTTTTAAGTTTAATTTTTAAGTAGTCCATTTTTTGTTTAATTTAAATTATTTGCTTTAATTATAAAAAAAGAAATAAAAAACTTAATTTAAAGACAGCAATTTCTTGACATTTTAAAATCTATTTCTTGAAATTGTAAAAATCTTGTTTTTTTAAGGTTTATACTAATGATTGTATTATGGACTTACCTTTTTAAAGGGATTCTGGTTTTTCTTAACACCTGCAACGAAAAGAAAATACAAAAGTTAAAAAAAAATTGTTTAAAGAAAAGTTTTTATAGAAGTTAATTCAAACTAGATCTAGACCAGAACGAAGTGAAGACTGCAGGAAGAAAGCTCTAAACTAGGAAAACTTGCTCTAGACTAAAGGAAGTTTCTATAGGAAAACTTGCTCTAGACTAAAAGAAGTTTTTGTAGGAAAACTTGCTCTAGACTAGAGGAAATCTTGCTCTAGACTAGAGGAAGTTTTTATAGAAAAACTTGCTCTAGACTAGAGGAAGTTTTTATAGAAAAACTTGCTCTAGACTAGAGGAAATTTTCATAGAAAAACTTGCTCTAGACTAGAGGAAGTTTTCATAGAAAAACTTGCTCTAGACTACAGGAAGTTTTTATAGAAAAACTTGCTCTAGACTAGAGGAAGTTTTTATAGAAAAACTTGCTCTAGACTAGAGGAAGTTTTTATAGAAAAACTTGCTCTAGACTAGAGGAAGTTTTTATAGAAAAACTTGCTCTAGACTAGAGGAAGTTTTTATAGAAAAACTTGCTCTAGACTAGAAGAGTTCTTATAGATAAAGTTGCCCTGTAAAGTCTTGCTTTAGATTAAAGAAAATTAGGTCGAGTTTGGAGTCAATTTCCATAGGATATTGGCTCTTGTCTGGGATCAAATTCTATAGGAAAAGTAGCTCTAGTCTAGAGTAGGATAATTTACTTTAGTCTAGAGGTGGAGTGTAAATTTCTATAAATTTCTGTAGTCTAGAGTATATATCTGTTGGACAATTGGCTGTAGTCTAAGTCAATTTCTTTAGGAAAATTAGCTCCTGTAGAGTCAACTCCTATAGAAAAATTATTTGTAGTCTAAAGACAATTTCTATAGGAAAATTGGTACTAGTATAGAGTAAGTTTCTATAGAAAACTTGTCTGTAGTTCAATCATTCAACCCTTCAGTAAGTTTAAAAACCACATTCCATTAGCAATTGTTAAAAAAAAGTACTCATGTGTATATTTACACACAAGAAAACAAAAAAAAATTCAATTAATAATTTGTGATATTATTTTAAGTTGAATACAAATAAAAAAAAAAAACATTATAAAAACTTGTATAATTTGTATTTTTAGTTGAAATAAAGTTTATTTAAAAAGCACTTGTTATAAATATGTTTTATTTATTTTTAGCAAATATTTGTTTTATGTTTTTTTTATTAAATTAAATTAAACTTTATTTTATTAAAACTGTTTAGGATTTGGCAAACAAGACAAAAAAAGACTCAAAATACTTAATTAATGTTAAAATGAAAAGAATTTGTTTAATTATTTTAGAACAGAAATCAACAATACAAGAAAAAATCTTCTAGCGCTCAAAAAAGCCCAAAAACCTAAATTTTGAGAAAATATAAACAATTTGTGAAAGAAACCAAAAGGAATTATTTCAAAAAGAAAAAAATTAAAGAAAAAATTTTTAGTAGTTTTTAAAAGTAATAAATTAAATTGTTTAAACTTTAAAATAAAGTTATTATTAAATATAAAAAAAACAAAATCAAATTAAAGGAAAAATAAATTTGAAAATAATTTTTAAAAGCACTTTCTAAAAAAGCACCTAAAAATAGCAAAATAAAATTTTAAATTAAAAAAAACCATTTAAGCACTTAAAACAAACTTCAATTAAATAAATAAAACAACACAATAAAGCGTTAATAAAGCATTAATAAAGAAAACACCAATTTACATTGCAATAAAAAAAGGTTTTCAAAAAAGTTTCTTTGTAGCCGAAATACAGATTTCATAAAAAAGCTTTAATAAAAAGTGCTTAAACTTTCGAAAACAACAAAATTTTCATAAAAATTTTCATAATTTTCTCACTTTATTTTTAAATAAAAACTTATAACTAAAGACCACTTAAACACAATTTTATTAAAAAAATCTAACTCCATCCCTTTTTAGACTTAAAACCATTAAAAACATTATGACTTTATTAAAAAGAAAATAAAACCTAAATATTTTAGATTAAAAGTTTTGAAAAATTTTATTAATAAATTAAAAATTAAAACAATAACTAGTTTTAAAAATCTCAAAATAGTTTAAAAACAAAAGTAATTTTAAAAAAATCAGACACAATAAAATTTATTCAAGATTTTAAAAGCTTTTAAAATGTACACACAAAATTCATTCAACATGCATTAAGCTTTCAAGTCACCTGTCATGAATATCCTTAATATATAACACAAAAATTTTTGAATCTCCTTAATATCAATTCACAAAATCATTAACATCAAGAAAAAAAGTTAAGAATGGGAATGAAAACAAAGCTTTGCTCTCTTTCTCTCTCTCTCTACAGCAGACAGACTAAACTTAAAAAAAAATTTATACGAAAACTTGCTCTAGCCTAGAGAATGTTTCTATAGGAAAACTTGCTCTAGACTAGAGGAAGTTTCTATAGGAAAACTTGCTCTAGACTAGAGGATGTTTCTATAGGAAAACTTGCTCTAGACTAGAGGAAGTTTCTATAGGAAAACTTGCTCTAGACTAGAGGAAGTTTCTATAGGAAATCTTGCTCTAGACTAGAGAAAGTTTCTATAGGAAAACTTGCTCTAGACTAGAGGAAGTTTTTATAGGAAAACTTGCTCTAGACTAGAGGAAGTTTTTATAGGAAAACTTGCTCTAGACTAGAGGAAGTTTTTATAGGAAAACTTGCTCTAGACTAGAGGAAGTTTCTATAGGAAAACTTGCTCTAGACTAGAGGAAGTTTCTATAGGAAAACTTGTTCTAGACTAGAGGAAGTTTCTATAGGAAAACTTGCTCTAGACTAGAGGAAGTTTCTATAGGAAAACTTGCTCTAGACTAGAGGAAGTTTCTATATGAATACTTGCTCTAGACTTGAGCAAATTTCTATAGGAAACCTTGCTCTAGAATAGAGGAAGTTTCTATAGGAAAACTTGCTCTAGACTTGAGGAAGTTTCTATAGGAAAACTTGCTCTAGACTAGAGGAAGTTTCTATAGGAAAACTTGATCTAGACTAGGGGAAGTTTATATAGGAAAACTTGCTTTAGCCTATAGTTAGTTTCTATAGGAAAACTTGCTCTAGTCTAGAGTAAGTTTCTATAGGAAAACTTGCTCTAGTCTAGAGTAAGTTTCTCTAGTCTAGAGTAAGATTCTATAGGAAAACTTGCTTTAGTCTAGAGTTAGTTTCTATAGGAAAACTTGCTCTAGACTAGCGGAAGTTTCTATAGGAAAACTTGCTCTAGACTAGAGGAAGTTTCTATAGGAAAACTTGCTCTAGACTAGAGGAAGTTTCTATAGGAAAACTTGCTCTAGACTAGAGGAAGTTTCTATAGGAAAACTTGCTCCAGACTCTATTTCGAGATTCTATAGGAAAACTTTCTCTAGTCTAGAGTAAGTTTCTATCGAAAAACTTTCTCTAGTCTAGAGTAAGTTTCTATAGGAAAACTTGCTCTAGTCTAGAGTAAGTTTCTAGATGAAAACTTGCTTTAATCTAGAGTATGTTTCTATAGGAAAACTTGCTCTATTCAAAGTAAGTTTCTTTAGGAAAACTTGCTCTTGTGCAGGGAAAGTTTCTATAGAAAAACTTGTTCTAGTCCAGAGTAAGTTTCTATAGGAAAACTTGCTCTAGTCCAGATTAAGTTTCTATAGGAAAACTTGCTCAAGTCCAGAGTAAGTTTCTATAGGAAAACTTGCTCTAGCCTAGAGTAATTTTCTATAGAAAACTTGCTCTTGTCTAGAGTAAGTTTCTATAGAAAACTTGCTCTTGTCTAGAGTAAGTTTCTATAGGAAAACTATCTCTAGCCTAGAGTAAGTTTCAATAGGAAAACTATCTCTAGTCTAGAGTAAGCTTCAATAGGAAAACTTGCTGTCATCTAGAGAAAGTTTCTAGGAAAACTCGGTGTCATCTAGAGAAAGTTTCTATAGGAAAACTTGCTTCACACTTGAGTAAGTTTTTTTTAGGAAAAAAGTTTCTGCAGAAAATTTGCTCTAGGCTAGAGTAAGTTTCTATATATATCTGTTTCTCTTTCATACCTTTTCAAAGACTTCATTAATACCAAAAAGCGCTTAAAAATCATTATTAATGGATTGAGTTTTATTTAAAAAAAACTTGATTTGTTAGTAACAAAACGATTAATTTTGTTTGAAAGGAATGTTATAAGCATGCAATTAGTTGGTATTAAACATTAGGGATACTCACAGTTTGTTATACTAAATACAAGAAACGTTTTTGTCAAATGAAACTTGATTTTAAAATTTAATGTATATTTCTTTTCAATTGTTTTGAGTTAAATTTTTGTGCTAATAAAACTTGTATTTGAAAAACTGTGATTAGCCTTAATGTTAAGTCAACAAAGCCACTTAAATCCTTATTAATTTACATATGAAAAAATTCATTGCTCAATATCATTTTCGCTATCATAAATTAAATCCTTTTTATAATAATAAACATTTAATTTCAGTTTCATTTTAATCTATTATTATCACATGCTCTCAAATACATTAAAGAAAAAACAAAAAACATTTTATAAAAAGCCACAAGCAAAAAAATTACTATAAAAAAAGTTCAGCATTAAAATATCATTAAAAATTATATCATCTCATGCATCATAAATATTGCAACAAAAAAATACTATTTTTATTACAAAAAAACCACAAATAATAATATGAAGAGAAGAAAAAGTAGAAAAAAACACAAATTTAAATTAAATATTAAATAATAAACTAATGAACGGCATCTTTAAATAAAAAAATAAATGATAATAAAACACAAATTTAACACGAATTCATATCAACAAACAACCATTTTTTCTAGAAATTTCCCCTTTAAAACTTATCCACTCCTCGCCCTAAATTCATTACAAAAAAACCTAAATTCAAATCATAATTATTCTACATTTCACACATCATCTCATCCACAAAGGTAACAATAATTAGTAATTTAAGTAATATTTATTAACTAAATAAGTATATTAATTAAATAATAATTAAAAATAAACAATAATTAACAACAACAAAAGAAAAAAACTACCATTTACAACTTAAAACTTTAAAATATTACAACTGAAAGTATTTAATTTAAATTGCTCTATAATTTTCTTAGAAAAAATAAATCTCTAAATTTGTAATAAATTTCAAAAAATAATTGTAACAACTAAAAACTTTGCTTGTTTTTATCAAAAATAAAACACAACTTTGTAAATATTTATTTGCCAACATCATTATAACTAGAAGAGAGCTAGAAGCTTAATTGTAATAACCAAAAAAAAAAATAATAATAAAGTACCTTTCTTAATGGTACCTTAATGTTAGTAAAAGTTAGAAGAAAACGAAAAAAATAAGTACCACCAGTTAAAAAGTAACAAAAGAAATGCATGTGATTGAGTTCTAGTTCTATTCTGTGATTAATTTTTAAATATTTATTTATTATTTAAATAACTAGCAGAAACTATAATTAGTAATTTAAAATATTTTCAAGAAAAAGCTACTAAAACCATTTATTTTGACTTCATTTTTTGTTCATTGCACTCTCAACTACAGCTAGTTTTCCTATAGAAACTCACTCTACACTAGAGCAAATTTCTATAGGAAAAAATACTGTAGACTAGAGGATGTCTCTTAAAGAAAACTTTCTCTAGACTAGTTTTTATAGGAAAAACTGCTCCAGACTATAGGAAGTTTCTTTAGTAAAATATATTCTAGACTAGAGGAAATTTCTATTGGAAAACTTGCTCTATAATAGAGAAAGTTTCTGTAGCAAAACTTACTTTAGAATAGAAAAAGTTTCTACAGGAAACTTGAGGATGTTTCTATAAAGAACATGTTCTAGATTAGAGGAGGTTTCAATAGGAAAACATGCTCTAGACTAGAGGAAATTTCTATAGGAAAACTTGCTTTAGACTAGAGGAAGATTATATAGGAAAACTTGCTCTAGTCTAGAGTATGTTTCTATAGGAAAACTTGTCCTAGACTAGAGGAAATTTCTATAGGAAAACTTGCTCTAGACTAGAGAAAGCTTCTTTAGGAAAACTAACTCTAGATAAGAAGAAATTTCTATAGCAAAACTTGCATTAGACTAGAGAAAGCTTCTATAGGAAAACTTGTTCTATACAAGAGGAAGTTTCTATAGGAAAACTTGCTTTAGACTAGAGGAAGATTCTATAGGAAAACTAGCTCTAGTCTAGAGTATATTTCTATAGGAAAACTTGTCCTAGACTAGAGGAAATTTCTATAGGAAAACTTGTCCTAGACTAGAGGAAATTTCTATAGGAAAACTTGCTCTAGACTAGAGAAAGCTTCTTTAGGAAAACTAACTCTAGCTAAGAAGAAATTTCTATAGCAAAACTTGCATTAGACTAGAAGTTTCTACAGGAAAGTTTCTACAGGAAAACTTGCTCTAGACTATAGGAAGTTTTTTTAGACTAGAGGAAGTTTCTATAGAAGAAATTAGAATTTTCTATGGGAAAACTTGCCCTAGACTAAAGAAAGTTTCTATAGGAAAATTTGCTAGAATAAATGAAGTTTCTATATAGAAAAACTTGCTCTAGACTAGAGGAAGTTTCTATAGGAAAACTTGCTCTAGACTAGAAGTTTCTTTAGGAAAACTTGCGTTAGGCTAGAGGAAGTTTTTATAGGAAAACTAGCTCTAGACAAGAGGAAGTTTCTATAGAACAATTTGCTCAAGACTAAAGGAAGTTTTATTCTAGGGTAGACTAAGTTTCTATAGGAAACCTTGCTCTAGACTAGAGGATGTTTCTATAGGAAAACTTGCACTAGACTAGAGGAAGTTTTTATAGGAAAGCTTGCTCTAGTCTAGAGGAAGTTTCTATAGGAAAACTTGCACTAGACTAGAGGAAGTTTTTATAGGAAAGCTTGCTCTAGACTAGAGGAAGTTTCTATAGGAAAACTTGCTCCAGACTAGAGGAAGTTTCTATAGGAAAACTTGCTCTAGACTGAAGGAAGTTTTTATAGGAAAACTTGCTCTAGACTAGAGGAAGTTTCTATAGGATAACTTGCTCTAGACTAGAGGAAGTTTCTATAGGAAAACTTGCTCTAGACTAGAGGAAGTTTCTATAGGAAAATTTGCTCTAGTCTAGAGTAAGTTTCTATAGGAAAACTTGCTCTAGTCTAAAGTAAGTTTCTATAGGTAAACTTGCTCTAGTCTAGAGTAAGTTTCTATAGGAAAACTTGTTGTAGTCTAGAGTAAGTTTCTATAGGAAATCTAGCTCTAGTCTAGAGTAAGTTTCTATAGGAAAATTTGCTCTAGTCTATAGTAGTTAGAGTAGTTTATAGGAAATCTTGCTTTAGATCAGAATATGTTTCGATAGGAAACTTGCTCAATCTAGAGTAAATTTCTATAGAAAAACTTGCTCTGGTCTAAAGTAAGTTTATATATTAAAACTTACTATTGTCTAGATTAAATTTGATTTACTTTTGATTGAAATTATATTTATGCCATAATGTTTAATTTACAATTAATTCTCTACTAAAAAATATCTGTGCTATTATTATATAAGCTTACAAAAACCTATAAAAACAATTAAAAACATATTTTTATTTATTTGAATAATTATTATAACAAAATAAACATAATAATAAAATAATATAAAGTTATAAGAAAAAAAAAACACTATACATTTGTTTAAGTACTCGTATACTAATTGTTCATTAAACTATTAAATTAAAATAAAACAGTAATAATAATAATTATATAAAAATTGTAAATTTATTTTTCATTTATTTAAATTTAAAGTATGAATGAAAAAAACACACACACACACACAATTACAAATAATTCATAAATCTACAAACCAAAATTTAAATGTCTCTATTAAACACGTACACTGGCATAAATAAAATAAAACAAATAAATAAAGAAAAAAAACAAAATTAAGAAAAAAAACTTTATAAAATATTTATACAATTAATAAACATAATTTAATATAAAATAAAAAATCTATATATATATTACAATTGATGGAAATAAATAAATTAAAGAAAAACAAAAACAAATAATTATACATATAAAAAACAAACATTAAAATCATGTCACAATAATAATAATGAAAAATACATAAATAAAATGAAATTTTATGTAGTAATAGAAAAATAACTAAAAACAAGAGTTTTATTTATATTAGCATACATTGAGGGGGGGGGAGGTTAAGAAATTTAAGGTATACTTTGAGGCTGGCCTAAACATAAACTTCTACTTTGTACTAGATTATCCGAAATTGGCGAAATTTAATTTCTTTTAATGAAAACTTAAAAGGTCTTTAAAACTAACAACAATTACATTTTGAAAATATTAAATTGTAACGGCTTTTCTTGGAAATTTTATCAAATCCACAAACCTTTGATGACTGTAAAATATATTTGAAACAGTCTGTTGTAAGCAATGTTACAAATACTTATCGATAACATAATACAAAAACACATCTTTATCAAAAGATTTAAACAAACGTTTTTTAATCAATGTTGACAACACCTCATTTTTATAAATTGGTCTAGGTAAGAGCAAGTTTCTCTATAAAAACTTACTCTAGATTAATGCTAGTTTTCCTATCGAAACTTACCCTAGACTAGATAAAGATTTTCTATTGAATCTTACTCTAGACTAAAACTAGCTTCCTATAGATACTTACTCTAAACTAGATCAAGTTTTTCAATAGAAACTTTCTCTAGACTAGAGAAAGTATTTCTGTAGTAAGTTCCTCTAATCTTCCTCTAGTCTAGAGGAAGTTTTTAGTCTAGAGCAAGTTTTCCTATAAAAACTTCCTCTAGTCTAGAGCAAGTTTTCCTACAAAAACTTCCACTAGTCTAGAGCAAGTTTTCCTACAAAAACTTCCTCTAGTCTAGAGCAAGTTTTCCTATAAAAACTTCCTCTAGTCTAGAGCAAGTTTTCCTATAAAAACATCCTCTAGTCTAGAGCAAGTTTTCCTATAAAGACTATAAGAAGTTTCTTCTTAGTAAAGAATTTGTGGCTTTATTGGGTAAAAACTTTTGTTTCCAAACCTCTTCCACTTTAAATACAACTCTAAAAGTGCTGCCAAGTTTTATTGCTTATCACAGTGATGTTAAAGAAGCACAAAATTGTTACAACTCAAAATTGTATGTCTCGGCTAAGTCAAAAAATAAAAAAACACTGGATATTCAAAATTCTAAAATAAAATATAATAAATTTTTGGAGCTAAAAAAATATTTAAAAAAAAAAAAACAAAAAAAAAACATTTTTTAATAAACAAAAATATATAAATATTTAGAAATAAACAAATAAACATAAGCATCATTTTATATATAAAAAAGTATTACAAAAAAAAAACTCAAAAAATATTATAAAATTTTTAGGTCTTAAAATCTAAAATTAAAAAAGCATTAAAATTAAAGACAAAAATCCCTTCCTCCAAAAAAATGTAAAATTTTTACATAAAAAACAAAATTCAAAATTTATATTTGTTGTAATTAAAACTTATGATTCCAGCAATAAAATTAAGCAAATTAACTCCAAAAATAAATATTTTAAAGAACAAACAAAATAAAAAAAAACTTCCAAAGAAATTTTTTTCAAAATTAAATTTCTTGCAAAATACACAGAACAAAAAGCTGTAATCCTTTTTTCATTGGTTTAGATTTTAAGCATCATTTTGTTACCAAAAAAAATTTAATAAAAATTAAAAAAAAACACATATTTTGTCCAAATTTCAGATACCGAAATTTTATAAAAAAAAAAACTCAAATAAAACTCTAAATTAAAAACATATTATAATATTTAAAAAAAAAAAAAAACATAAAAAAATATAAAAAATACCAAATCATATGCATCTAGTTTAATGTCGTAAACATTTTTTTAAACTTTTTTTGTAATAATTATATTAAAAAATATATAAATATTTAAACAAAAAACACACAACAAAAACACACACCAAAAAAATCACATCCAAAAATTAAAAAAAATGAAATTAACAAAAAATATTGTAACGTGGTATATTAATGAAAAAATAAAATAAAACAAAAAAACACTCATGCGAAAAATAAAAAAAATATTACATTTTTGAAATCTCCAAAAGAAAAATAAAATAAATAAAAATACAAAATCCCCAAAAAGTATGCAATATTATTGCTAAATCCAAAAAATAAAATAAAAATTATATTATTATACAAGAAAAAACAAAAAAAAAAGTGAAATTACAAAATAAAGTGAATCTTGTAATATAAAAAATATGATCAAAAGTGTTTTATTTAAAAGGATAGACTAAAAACTCTCTTCAGACTACAATAAGTTTTTATAGAACAAACTTCCTCTAGGCTAGAACCAGTTTCTACAGAAACTCTTGACTAGAGAAGGTAGCAATAGGAAAACCATTCGATCTAAAGTAGAGAAAGTTTCTATAGGAAAACTTACTTTAGACTAGACGAAGTTTCTATAGGAAAACTTGCTTTAGACTAGAGGAACTTTTTATAGGAAAACTTGCTCTAGACTAGACATGCTCTAGTTTCTATACGAAAAATTTGCTCTAGACTACAGGAAGATTCTATGGGAAAACTTGTTCTAAATAGAGGAAGTTTCTGTAAGAAAACTTCCTCAAGACCAGAGAAAGCTTCTATAGGAAAACTTGACCTAGATTTGAGGAACTTTCTTTTAGAAAACTTGCTCTAGTCTAGAGCAGGTTTTTATAGAAAAACTTGTTCTAGACTAGAGGAAGTTTTTATAGAAAAACTTGCTCTAGACTAGAGGAAGTTTTTATAGAAAAACTTTATAGGAAAACTTGCTCTAGACTAGAGGAAGTTTTTATAGAAAAACTTTATAGGAAA
>NC_060953.1:8114616-8116214 GCF_022045245.1 Lucilia cuprina | reverse complement strand
TAGCTCTTGTTCAGTTTTAGTTCAGTACTAGTTCGGATATATTTCAGTTCTAGTTCTGTTCTGGTACAGTTCTAGTTCTGCTCTGGTACAGTTCTAGTTCTATTCTCGTTCTGTTCTAGTTCTGTTCTAGTTCTGTTCTAGTTTTGTTCTAGTTCTGTTCTAGTTCTGTTCTAGTTTGGCTCTAGTTCTGTCCACAGTAAGAGAATAATTCAAATTTTATTTTCTGAAGAGAAGAGTTGAAGTATGCCTCCCTAAGGAAGAAAATTACATTCACGTTACAAAACTTATAAATTCTTCCCTTGGAGAGAACTTTAAAACCCAACGACCGGTCCTTAATTCTTTAAATTTATTTTAGTTTTCTATAATCAAAATAAGGTTCCTCGAAACTTAATAATAATGCAATATTTATATATATGAAAACTTTATCAGAAACAAGAAAAAAATAGTTAATATTTATTAAAATAATTGTATAAAATAATATTATTTTTATTTATTTATAAAACTATTATTTGTTTTTAAATACATTTTTTTGTTATAACAATAAAATATTTTAACTTTATTAAACACAAGCGCCTATTAACAGATTTAAAAACAAAAAAACATAAAATAAAACCAAAGTGTAAAACCGTAACAAATATGAAAATAAGAAAAGAAAAAAAATGTAATAAAACTAGTTTTTATTTATAAACAATTCTACACAACTCATATAAATAAAATAGTTTATAAAAACCCCCGAACAACAACAAAAGCCAATTGTTAAAACAATAATCTTTAAAAGTTTATTAAAATATATTGAAATAGTTAAAGAAAAATAAAACAAGAAAATAAGCAATTTACCTTAAAATATATAATTAATTAAACTTAAAATGTAATATAAACAATAGAAAGAAAGAAGAAGAAAAATATGAAAATCGTATAATATTTAAAATGAATATCGCTATTCTACCTCGATATTTATTATAAAACTTAAGTTTTAAAAATAGTTTAGTTTTTGATTTTTAAATATTATTTTTAATTTGTTTTTATCTGTATTTATTTAAGTTTTAAATTTATGTTAGTTTTCCATCTCTGTGTAAATGAAAGTGCTGCCAAGTTTGTTTACAAATGTATGTTTTGTATACAACGCATTCACTTAAATAAAAACGCTGACTTGTTACAGATCTTTTACAGGACTGTAACAAAACTAGAGTTCTGATCTAGTTCTGTTCTTCTTTTGTTCTAGTTATGTTGTAGTAATGTTCTAGTTCTATACTAGTTCTGTTCTAGTTCAGTTCTAGTTCTGTTCTAGTTCTGTTCTAGTTCTGTTTTAGTTCTGTTCTAGTTCTGTTCTAGTTCTTTTCTAGTTCTGCTCTAGTTCTGTTCTAGTTCAGTTCTAGTTCAGTTCTAGTTCTGTTCTAGTTCTATTCTAGTTCAGTTCTAGTTCAGTTCTAGTTCAGTTCTAGTTCTGTTCTAGTTCTGTTCAAGTTCTGTTCTAGTTCTGTTCTAGTTCTGCTCTAGTTCTGTTCTAGTTCTGTTCTAGTTCTGTTCTAGTTCCGTTCTAGTTCTGTTCTAGTTCTGTTCTAGTTCTGTTCTAGTTCTGTTCTAGTTCTGTTCTAGTT
>NC_060953.1:8102952-8114516 GCF_022045245.1 Lucilia cuprina | reverse complement strand
CTAGAGCAAGTTTTCCTATAAAAACTTCCTCTAGTCTAGAGCAAGTTTTCTTATAAAAACTTCCTCTAGTCTAGAGCAAGTTTTCTTATAAAAACTTCCTCTAGTCTAAAGCAAGTTTTCCTATAAAAACTTCCTCTAGTCTAGAGCAAGTTTTCCTATAGAAACTTCCTCCAGTCTAGAGCAAGTTTTCCTATAGAAACTTCCTCCAGTCTAGAGCGGGTTTTCCTATAAAAACTTCCTCTAGTCTAGAGCAAGTTTTCCTATAAAAACTTCCTCTAGTCTAGAGCAAGTTTTCCTATAAAAACTTCCTCTAGTCTAGAGCAAGTTTTCCTATAAAAACTTCCTCTAGTCTAGAGCAAGTTTTCCTATAAAAACTTCCTCTAGTCTAGAGCAAGTTTTCGTATAGAAACTTCCTCTAGTCTAGAGCAAGTTTTCCTTTAAAAACTTTCTCTACACTAGAGCATGATTTCCTATAGAAACTTCCTTTAGTCTAGAGCAAGTTTTCGTATAGAAACTTCCTCTAGTCTAGAGCAAGTTTTCCTATAGAAACTTCCTTCTCTATCAATGTAATAATAAAGATTTTGAAGTTTTTCTTTTCAATTTCACAGTAAAGTTAACGCCCTTTTTTACCGCCCCCTTTTTCACAGTGTTGCAAAAGAGTACAAATAAACGGTTTTCAATTAACCGTTTATAATTTGGTTTATATTTTTTAGTATTTAAATTTTTTGTTTCTTTTGTTTTTAGACATAAGTCATCATTTTGTTGGTAAGAAAGAGATAGAGTGACAGAGAGTTGTTTGTTTGTTAAACCTAAATATTTTGTTTTTTAATAAAAGTGTTTTGTGTTAAAGTGTAAGAGTAATTTGGGTTTTTTTTCTGGATTTTTCTTTTTCAAGACCAAAAGTTTTGAAATTTTGTAAGCTTAAATTTAAAATGTATTTTTTTGTTTTTGTTTTTTTACTTTTATTTTAATACCATTATTTTGGTTTGGAGTTTAATGTCTAATAAGTATAAATCTTAATATTTAAATAAGAATTATAATTTTTTTTGTTTTTTTTTTTTTGGTTTTTTCTTAAGGGTGGTTAAAATTTTATATAATTTTTGTTTATAATTTTATATTTTATTATAATTTTTTTTTGTATTTTTTTGCATTTTGGAAAATGTTTTTGGTTTTTTTTTCATAATTTTTATGGAAATATTTTTTTGTTTAAATTTGAAATATTTATGCCGGTTTTGGGTATTTTTTTTAGATTTATTTTGAAATATTTATGCCAGTGTTTGTTGTTAATATTTTTTTTGTTTATAACAAACATATAAATTGTTTGTTATTATTAATGTTTTTATGCCTTGAATTTGTTAAATTTTTGCTTGATTTTTTGTTTGTTTTTTTTGGGGGGTATTTTTTTGAGTTTGTTGTAATTTTGAAATTGTTGTTGTAATGTTATTGAAATTAGAAAAAAACTTAAAATTGGTTTAGATTTTTTTAAATAATAAAAAATAAATAAAAAATATTTATTACTTAAATTAAATAATTAAAAAAAAAATAAAAAAATTTTGCAACTTTGTTTTTTTTATCAGCCTGAACTATTGTTTAGTTTTAAAGTTTAATTTCTTTTGATTTTGAACCAGAAAGCTTGTTGTTGTTATTTTTAATGAAAATGTTTAATGTTTTATTTTCAGTTATTGTTTTAAATACTTTTTTTTTGCATTCGTAGTACAATTCAGTTATGAAAAAATTAGGTACTTTTGTACTTTTTCATCTTCGAAGAGAGGAAACAGATTAAGTAATTTTACTTGGAGAGCAGTTCAAATACTAATTAATAGGCTTTAGTCTAATCCATAGACTAGTCAAGGAACTAGTCTATAGACAATAGATCAATGGTTTATACTACAGACAATAGATTAGTCAATAGACTTCTCTATAGTCTAGTCTAGTCCACAGACTAGTCCATGAACTAGTCAACAGACAGGTCCATAAACTAGTCCACAAGCTGCATCATATATTAGCCAGTGTTCTAGTCCATAGACTAGATCTCGGTCTAATATATAGTCTAGACCATCCACTTAAATATGTATATTCCAGTGTATAGATTACCCAATACACACATGTCATTGGACTAACTAGACAATAGACTACTTAGTAGACTTGTATATAGTCTAGTCCACAGCAAGTCCATAAACTAATCAATAGACTGGTTCATAAACTAGTTCACAGACTGTACCATAAATTAGTTAGTGTTCTAGTCCATAGACTAGTATATAGTCTAGTCCATACATTTGTATACATATATTCCAGTCCATATACTAGCCAACGGTCTAGTTTATATACAAGTCAAAGGACTAGTTCATAGACTAATCAACGGACTAGGTCATAAACTAGTCAACAGACTATTTCATAGACTAGTCAACAGACTATTTCATAGACTAGTCAACAGACTAGTTCATATACTAGTCAACAGGCTAGTAAATAGCCGGCGGACTAGTTAATAGACTGTTCAACGAAGTAGTTGAAAGAATAGTCAATAGACTAGTCAACGGACTAGTCCATAGACTAGTCAACGCACTAGTTTATAGACTAGTCCAAAGACTAGACAACGGGCTATTTCATAGACTAGTCAACGGACTAGGTCATAAACTAGTCAACGGACTAGTTTATAAACTAGTCCATAGACTAAACAACGAACTAGTTTATAGACTAATCAATGGACTAGTACATAGACAATAGATTAGTCAGTAGACTAGTATATAGTCTAGTTAACAAACAAGTAAATGGACTAGTCCATAGACTAGGCAACGGACCAGTTTATAGACTAGTCAACGGACTAATCCATAGACTAGTCAAAGGACTAGTTTATAGACTAGTCAACGGACTAATCCATAGACTAGTCAAAGGACTAGTTTATAGACTAGTCAACGGACTAGTTTATAGACTAGTCCATAGACTAGACAACGGACTAGTCAATAGAATAGTTAACAGACTAGTCAATAGAATAGTTAACAGACTAGTCAATGGACTAGTGAACGGACCACTTCATAGACTAACCGGTAGACTAATCAACGGTCTAGTTCAAAGACTATTTAACGGAATAGTATATAGACATTAGATTAGTCAAATAGACTAGTATATAGTCAAGTTAATAGACTTGTCATGAGACTAGTTTATAGACTAGTCCATAGACTAGGGAACGTATTAGTTCATAAACTAGCCAATGGACTAATTTATAGACTAGTCTATAGACTAGTTTATTAACTATACAACGGATTACTCCATAGACAATAGTCAGTAGACTAGTATAAAGCCTAGTCTATGGACTTGTGTACATTGACTAATATATGGACCAATTTGTAGAATACTTTAGGGACTAATCAACTGATTAAACTGAGAAATAGTAAATGGACTAGTCCAAAGACTAGTCAAGAGTTTAAAATGTTTGTAAACATTTGATGAAATGTAAGTACAATTTCATAATTTTCATTTTCCATCCCTGGGTACAATTTACCAGTAAAGTGAGATTTTGAGTTAGTGTTGTCAATCAATTGTTTTTTTTTACTTGATACTGTAATTCTTGTAATATAAAATTTATTTGTTTTATTTTATTTGATTTTTGTCAATATGTTTTTTTCTTTTTTTTTTTTTTGGTTTTTATTGTAGTTTGTATATTTTCAATAGAAAATTAAAAAAATAAAATTAAGAGGCAATTATTTGTGCAAAAGTTGTAAATAAAAGAAAATTTTATATTTAAGAAAAAATGAAATATAAAATTTTTCTTTTATTTACAACTAAAGTTTTGTATTTATGGTCTATTTCGTTTACACTGTAAAAAATCTATTGTTTTGTATATGGTTTCGTTATTTCGGTTTTGATTTGATTTGTAGTAAAGTTTTTTTTCCTTATCAATCTGTAAAAAAATATATTGTAAAAAATTCTTTGCAATATTTTATTTGGTTTTGTTATTTTGTTTGTAGCTTGGCTATTGTTTGTTTGTAGGTTTGTAGTTTGTAAAAAATAAATTTTATTGTTTATTGTTATTAAAGAACAAAAAGAAAAAAGATCAGTTTTGTTATAAATTTTATTTTTGTTTTGTATTTTTTTCAATTATTGTACTATTATTTGCAGTTGTTTTGTTGTTGTTGTTTTTATTAATGCTATTGTTTTTGTTTGTTTGTTAAAATTAAATGAAATAACAATTTATTTAAATGAAAAGCTATTTTTTAAATAGAATTAAATAAATTTTTTGCTGAATGGTTATTTCTTGCAGTGTAACTGTGTGTGGACAGTGGTTAGCGAGGGATTAAAATTTTATGAAAAATTTTAATACAAATTATCTGAAATCTATTTAAAACAAGGGCTTGGAGTCCTACATAATATCTTGTTGCTTTTCCTCTACCTTATAGGATCATTAACTTTCATTTCTTTCGCAAATTTTAATCGATCGAGCTCACGCGATCGTTTCTCATTTTTGTTCAATTATCCGCCTTTGTGTTGGTCATGGTGGATTATTACCAGACTATCAAGGGAATGTAGCTCATTGTACATTCCCTTGATAGTCTGGTAATAGTTTAGTTCTTGTATGCCAGAGATGTAGTCGGAGTTATCTTTTAAATGTTTGTTGTTGAGCCTAGTCAGTCCGTCGAACCCGGGAGTACTCGACTACTTAGTGGAGGTCACAGTGGTACTTATACCTAATCTCATTTAGTGGAGGTCACAGTGGTACTAATACATAATCTCATTTAAGGATATGTAAGGCAGCATTCTTTATCACACAACTTGGTCACCATGAGCACCTAAGCTACTGTCATATGTAAACCTGACTTTCCTCTGGAGTCAAAAGACTCCAGACATTGGATTCCTCTAAAAATTTAAGTACATAGTCAGGTTCTCCGTAAAGGAAGAGCGGCTTTTAATATAGAGTATATATGAAAAAACCACGATCACTCCTTTATGATGCCTAAACCTAACCTAAAACTTAAAATAGGATTCAGCATAAACGAATCATTTGTTCTTATTACAGAAACTGATCTTTGAGCATGTTAAGTGCCAAGGAATCTTTTGTCAAGATCGACGACATGGCTAGACGTCTTGGTTAAGTGGTTTCTGAGTTGGAATAGGGATTAAATGCAATTAGAAGAAGAAAAGATGGCGAGATTATTAAGGTTGTTATCTGAAAGTGGTAGGTAGAAGAGCGTTATCTGAATCCAGTTTTCTGTATTGTGCATTTAGCACTCATTATCAATCTCAATCTTTTTTATCTAGTACATACTAAGTTTATTAATCGCACAAAGTATCGTTGGATAAGGGATAGTGATTCCAACTAAATGAACATTTGGGAAGCCTTGTTATACAGGCCAAAAGATTATCAGTCCATCTTACAAGTATGTAGTAATAGTTTTCTGGCCATTCTTCTGCAACACATGCTATGGATATTGATCATGTTGGATACCGCAGATTCTTAAGTTAGAATTGAAAATCTGGAATGGTAAGCTTCCTTTTTCCCTCGATGATATCTATCCAGCAATTGGTTGAAGTGGATCACCTGAGTTTTGCTTCTTTAAACGTCTATTTGTTGATCATAATCAATAACACAGCTATCGGAATAGTTTAGTTTCCATAAACTCAAAAACGTAACGTCTGAGTACAACAGGTGGTGCATGGAATTCAGAAGACTTTGTAATGATAGTAGACTTGAAAGCACTGATAGAAAGGCCAAGGTTCGAGGAAGAAATAGAATAGAAATCGATCATGTAAGACACAGCTGTTTTGTGGAAACTGTATAAATTAAGAGAACTTATGAGTAAGATCAGTAGTAAGATCGACATATTGGTACTAGACCACTTGGTGATAATAGACAACGAAAGAACGAATGATCTTTGGCGTCAGAGGTGAATTGAGAGAACAATTTGGTAAGATCAGTGGAATGATCTCTATGATAATTGGCAATAAAAGAGATCAAATGTTTTAGCTCTTATGTGAATTTGGCAAAGCCGTTCGACGTATCTTTAAATAAAAAACTTAAGCAAGAAACGACAACTTGGAATAATGACAAGCAACTTCCGAATGACCTTGTGACTGGTTAATATGATAATGAAAGAGCCGATTACGTTTTCTGTCATTGCCAGACTTTTGTCGAGATTAGAGGTCCAAATGTCTAAATATCGACGATAATGTAAATCCATCATTAAAATTTATAGGAACTACCCGCAGAAAACTCAGTTTCTGAGCGTTGATCGATAAGGATGAGATTAGATCCGATTACTTGCAATGAACAAACTATTGCTTTAAAGAGAATGTAGTAGGACTTGTAAAAACAATGAGGGCTGAACGTTGGGTAGGTCTCCTACAAAATAAGTATGATAAGCTTCCTTAGAATGTCAGACAATTCGATAAATGGATTCACACGTATGTAGAGCATGCGTGATTAGAGATTAGTTATAAATGTCTCGCCCTAGGGATCGATATTGGTTATTATCACTAATTTTATATATTACGTATAGAGTATTCAGAGAACAACGATCGATCATGACTAGACGTATGTTGAGATTAGATCCAAATATCAATCACTTTCTGGAGCATTCTGTAAACAAAGAAACGATCGAACACTTTCATTTTCATGACCAAATGTACATACTATGTCGATATTAGATCCAAATGTCTCTATCTAGAGATCGAGATCACCTTTAAACACTAGGCACTATCTGTAGAGCATGCGAAGAACAAGGCAACGAGATCACCATTTAACACTAGACACTACCTGCAGAGCATGCGAAGAACAATGCAACGATCGATCATTCTCTGTGACGACCATATTAGATGCTAAAGTCTCTTCATGCGAAGAACAGTGAAATGATCGATCAGTTTCTTTATCATGACCAGAAGTACAAACGCCGAGATTAAGACCAGACTATCTCTGTTATGACCAGATGTACGTTGAGGTTAGATCTAAATATCATTTTTAAATATCAATACTTGTAGAGCATGCGAAGAACGATCGATCATTTTCTCTGTCATGACCAGACGTACGTTGAGATTAGATCTAAACATTATTTCCGAAATCATCTTCTAACACTAAACAATACTTGTAGAACATGAGGAGATCAATGAAACGATCGATTAGATTCTCTCGAGATTATATCCAAACGTACATACTATGTCGATATTAGATCCAAATGTCACTATCTGTAGAGCATGCGAAGAACAATGCAACGATCGATTGCTTTCTATGTTATGACCAGGCGTACGTTGAGACTAAATCCAAATATCACTTCCCAGCGATCGAGATCGCCATTTAACACTAGACACTACCTGTAGAGCATGCGAAGGACAATGCAACGATCGATCATATTCTCTGTGATGACCAGATTAGATGTAAAAGTCTCTTCATGCGAAGAACAGTGAAATGATCGATCAGTTTCTTTATCATGACCAGAAGTACAAACGCCAAGATTAAAACCAGACTATCTCTCTATATATGATTTCCCAGAGATCGAGACTATCTTCGAACACTAGACAATACTTTTAGAGCATGCGAAGAACGATCGATCATTTTCTATGTCATGACCAGACATACGTTGAGATTAGATCTAAACATCATTTCCGAAATAATATTCTAACATTAAACAATACTTGTAGAACATGAGGAGATTAATGAAACGATCGATTAGTTTCTCTCGAGATTATATCCAAATATAACTTCCTAGAGAACGAGATAACTAATTGGAGTTATTCAATCCTTTCAATCTAACCTAATCTGTCAGGCTGGCTGTGTTGGGTACACTGCGACATATAGGGTAATGAGATTGCAGATGAATTGTCATGACAGGGCTCGGATTTGGAGCTCGATAGAAGGGTCGGTTCGGTAAAACCCCCCATTTGTCATTACTATAGACTAATTTTCGAATATTTCAAAAACTTTACCAAACAATCCTGGTACAGTAGACTGCATTGTAGGGTTTCTAGGACACTATGACCGAAGTTAAATCCAAAAGCAACCAGCAGACAGGAAAACCGAACACTGCTCAGTTGGAGACTTTAGGGGCAATGGGGTCGGTAACACACAGGTTGTGTGAGTACGAAGAAGAACTAAAGACATTAGGACATATTTTATGCCACTGTCCCAGATTACAGAGTCTGAGACTGAAATGACTAGGTAAAGGATTCCACGATGAACTAGGAGATGTAGCAGGTTGCAACGACATTATGGGCTTCATCAGGGGAATTTTTTGAATTTTCAAATAACAGAAAATTAAGGATTTCCCTTTCATGACCACTTCCTTTTTCTGTTCTCTTTTTGGAGGGAAAATCTAACTCTTCTCATCTATCTTCTTTTCTGTCTTCTTTTGTTTTCTCTTTGTTTTTTATTAAAGGTATTCACCATAGATCTTTGGGTCTCCGAGTGGATGTATACATATAAACTAAACCTAAACTTAAGATCTATTTTGTTATTAAACATTTTAATATCCCGCCTAAACCACTGTCACCACACACGTTAATGGCGCTTAACAAAATAATCGAAATATAGTTTGGTTATATTTTATTTTTTTTTTCCTTCAATTTGTCTCACTTTCTGATAATGAAATTAATATTTATTTATATTGTATATTGTTTATAATAATAAAAAAAAGAAAATATGATTAAATTAAAATATTAAATAATTTTTGTAAATAAATTAACAAATTAATAACTATTTTTTTGTGTTATATAAAATAAATATGATTTTTATTTGATATTGTTTAGGAGCTACTTTTTGAAGGGATATGTAAGAAATATATATATATATATAGAGATTTATATATATAGAGTTAAAATTTGATTTTCATATTCATATGTGATTGGTGGTGGTTGAAAAGAAAAAAACAGAAAAAAAGGAAAAATATGTTGAAAAAAAGGGGAAGGAGAATGTAAAGGGGCGTGGTTATGGAAGTTTCCAATATTATTAGATTATTAAATTGTATAAATTTGTAAGGTTGTAATTATGGAAAAAAAAACTTCAAATAATAATTTATTGTAAAACAATTATTTTATATGTTTATTATATTTGTTTTATATTTAATATTTATATTTAAATAAATATATATATATTTTATTTGTAATTGATATATATATTTATTTTAATGTAATCATGGTACTATTTGCTGTGGTTTAATATTTCTTTTAATTTTTTTTTTTTTTGTTTTTTAATTAAATATTTCATTTTAGGGAGAGTTTATTTGCTTTCTTTTTATACAATTATTTTGATTTGTTGTGTTTTTTTTTTTTTTTTGAAATTGGGGGGGGGCAGGGGATTTTGAGAAAGATTTTAGGTTATTTTTTGGGGGGCGAAGTTGAGTTTTAAACTTAAATTTTTAAAGTATTTTTACTAAGTTTATAAATGAAAAGTGTTAATTTAAAAATTATATACATTTAATACTTTATTAGTAACAAGTTTGTTGGAATTGAGAAAAAAAAAAACTTTGTTAAAAATTTCTTTCAAAAAAATTATATTTTTAACAAAGTTTGTTAAAAAAAAAAATTATTTTATTAAAATTAAAAAAAAAAAACAAAAACTTTTTTTGCCATTTTTTTTTAGGTTTTAGTTTTAAAAGTAAGAAAAAAAAATAATTTCAAAAAAATAATAATAATAATTAGTTTTAATTTGTTACTATTGTTGTTGTGGTATTTTTTTTTTGTTTTAAGTTATTATTTTTTTTTTGTTTTAAATTTTACTGTTTTTATATTTTCATATAATCCCTGTCAATTGATATTGTTTTTAAAAAACAAAAATATAACAAATTCACTGTTTTTATTTTATTATTTTATTCTATGGTTTTGTTTTTTTTTTGTTTTTGTTATTGCATATTTTATTTTAAGTTTAAATATATAATTTATATTAATTTAAATATTTTTCTTTATTTATTATTAATTAAATCTTAAAATTAACACAAAAAAAAATTATATTTTTCAGTTATTGAAATGTTAAACAAAATCTTGTAAAAAATTATTTGTTTATTTCAGTTTTTATTGATTTTTTTTTTTGAAATTTTTGTTATTTTTGTTTTATTTCTTTAATTTTACTATTTTTTTGTTGCTGTTGTTGTTGTTGTGTTTTTTTTTCCTTCTTTTAACTATTTCTTCATTTATTTTATGTTTTTTCATTTAACTATTTCATTTTATATATTTATATATATTTTCATATTGTTGATTGTAAAACATTTATTTTTTTCTTTATTTTTTTATAAATTATTATTTTATTTTCCATTTTTTTTTTTGTAATTATAATTTTTTTATTGTGTATATTGTATATAATATTTCTATGGCAATAAAAAAAAAAAATCTGTAAAAAAATTTATCATTTTAACGGAAAAAATTTGTTGTTTGTTTGTTATGGTTCTATGGGCACATTTGTTGATTTGATTTGTTAAGTTAAACAAAATTTTATTTGAAAATAACTTTCTTAAGGAGTTTTAGCTATTTTATTTTATATTTTATAAAAATTATATAATTAATATAGGAACAACCAATTTTTTTAAAATTAATGTACACTATTAATGTTTCAGCTTTTCTAGCAAGTCTTACCCACTGTTTAAAAAAAGTGTTACCAAGTTTGTTATTGTGTAGTATTCAAATTAGCCTATTGTCTATTAAATAGATTAGAATGGGAAAAAGTTGGTGGAAAAGTCTATTGACTTGTCCGTTGATTGGTCTATGGACAAGTCTATTGTCAAGTTTGTAGACTAGTATATACAAGTCTATTGAATACCCTGTTGACTTATGAACTGACTAGACAATTATATTGACTATTGACTGGTTTATGGACTAAACTTAAGGAAAGTTTATTGACTGTCTATGTTCTAGATTATGGACAAAACTATTGATTAACCTCTTGACTAGTTGGCGAATGAATGACTAATCCTTTGGTCTATGGAAAAGCCTGTAGGCTAGTAGATTAACTAGTCTCTAAACAATTATATTGACTATTGACTGGTTTATAGACTAAACTTTAGGAAAGTTTATTGACTAGTTTATTGACTAGTCTATGAATGAATGACTATTCCTTTGACTGGGCTATGAAAAAACTATAGGTTTGTCTATTGACTAATCTGTGAACTAGTATGTTGACTTTGCAATTCTATTGAATAGCCTGTTGACTAGTAGACTAATTAGTCAATTGACCATTGACAGATTTATATACTAAACATTAGAAAAGTTTATTGATTAGTGTCTTGACTGTTCTACTTTCTAGATTATGAAATAGATTATTGAACAGAACTAAAACAGAAGTAGAACTAGAACAGAGCTGGAACAGAACTAGAACAGAATTAGAAAAGAACTTAAACAGAACTAGAACAGAACTAGAACATAACTAGAACAGAACCACAACAGAACTAGAACAGAACTAGAACCAGTGTTGCCAATTTAGCACTTTTAGTGCTAGATTTAGCATATTTTTAACTCATTTAGCACCCAAAAATATAATCTAGCATCTAGCACCCTTTCTAGCATTTTTCAAATATTTTTTGGCACTTTTTTAGAACTATTTATAATATATATTTACATATTTTGTTTTCGTCATTTTAATAGTTTTTTCTGTA
>NC_060953.1:8087436-8102852 GCF_022045245.1 Lucilia cuprina | reverse complement strand
CTGAACTAGAACCGAACTAGAACTGAACAAGAACTGAACTAGAACTGAATAAAAACTGAATTAAAACCGAATTAAAACTGAATTAAAACTGAACTAGAGCTGAGCTAGAACAGAACTTGAACATAACTATAACAGAAATATAACAGAACTAGAGCTGAACTAGTAGAACTGAAGTAGAACTAGAACTGAACTGGAACTGAACTAGAACTGAACTAGAACTGAACTAGAACTGAACTAGAACTGAACTGAACTAGAACTGAACTAGAACTAAACTAGAACTGAACTAGAACTGAACTAGAACTGAACTAGAACTGAACTACAACTGAACTAGAACTGAACTAGAACTGAACTAGAACTGAACTAGAACTGAACTAGAACTGAACTAGAACTGAACTAGAACTGAACTAGAACTGAACTAGAACTGAACTAGAACTGAACTAGAACTGAACTAGAACTGAACTAGAACTGAACTGAACCAGAACTGAACTAGAACTGAACTAGAAGTAAAACTAGAACTGAACTAGAACTAAAACTAGAACTGAACTAGAACTGAACTGGAACTGTACCAGAACAGAACTAGAAGTGTACCAGTTCAAAACTAAACTAGAACTGAACTAGTTTTTTCTTTGGTAAGAATACATTAAAGTTGTCCTCCTTAGGGAGAGAAAAAGCAAACTTCCTACCTTAGAGATAAAACTTTTAAGCCTGACCTTAAAAATTAAAATAAATTATTTGATTAAATAATTAAAAATAAAATCCTTAAGATTTGTTAGTTTAACAAGAGTTTGGAAGTGGACTTTTGCTTATTTTCAAATTAAATTTTGTTTAACTTTTTGGTTTGTTTTGTTTACTATGGCTAATGAGGCTATTGTTGTTTTTTTAAAAAATAAATTATTTTGTTTTAAGAGAGATTTTTTTTGTTGTGTAATAAATAGAAACATTTTCATCTTTTTTTCCTATTATTGAGGGTTGTATTTTTGATAGATTTACCATTAGTTCAATTGTGTAATTTTATTTTATTACTTTTCAATTAAACATTTTACTATTTTTTTCTTTTAAATTAAGTTTTTTTTTTCTTTGTTTAATGTTTAATCATTACAACACTTATGATTTGTTTTTTTATATGTTTAATATGTTTTTGGTATTTTGTTAATAATAATTAGTAGTTTATAATAAAATTATGTATTTTGTTTAAAAAAATGTGAAAAGTGTGTTTTTTTCTTTATGTTACAAGACAAAATATTTATTTTAAAATAAAAATTAACGAAAAAAGAAAAAAAAAACAATTATTTCAACTAAATTTAATCGTAATATTTGTTTTTGTTAGACTTTTAGCTTTTTTTTTTGCTTTAATGTTTATTATTTTAATAAATAAATAAACATTTAAATATTTATTACTTAAAATCTTAATACTGTTTTCTTTTTTATTAAATTTAATTACTACTGTTCTATTGAGGAAATTTCTTTCTCTGTTTTATAATAATTATAATAATAATAATAATATTTGTTCATATTTTTAAATTAATTTAACTGAATTGGCTTGTTGTTTTATTTTATTTTTATTTTCATTTTTGTTGACTTAAAAACTATTATCACTATTGCAGAAAGCGGCTATTTTATTGATTTTTTGAGTTTCCATTTTCTTTTTTTCATTTTTCATTTTTTTTTATTTAATTATATTTGTTTTTCATCAGTTTTATTGTTTGTTTAGGCAAATTGAATTTGTTTTTTGGTAGCCGGATATTTGTTGTAAATTAAAATTTTAAATTAAGTAAAAATACAAAAATGAATTTTGTTTTATTTTTAAGAGTTTGTTTTTTTTTTCTAAACACTAAATACGTATACTTGTTTTATGTTTTTTTTTCATTTAAATATTTTGTTTTTTATTAGTTTTTGTTTTTTTATTTAAAAGAAGAAAGGATTTTTTTGTGTGTGTTTTTTCATTATGATTTGATTTTAGTTTTTGTTTTTTAAGAAATTAATAAAATGGTGTTTAGTTGTAACAATAATCAAGTCGATCACAATGATAACATTAGTGATCACTGATCATATAAAACTATGAATTTACAATTAAATTTACTAAATTTTTAAAATTTACAATTATTTACCAGTAAAGTATTTCCGTAAAAAGTTCAACAAAAGTTTAATTCTATTTACAATATAACCAACTGAAACAGAACTGGAAGAGAGCTAGAAGTTAAATTAAACTAAATTTGGAAAATACTTGAACTGAACTAGAACTAAACTAAAACTGAACTAGAACTGTACTAAAACTGAACTACAAACAGACAAGAACTAAACAAGAACCAGAACTGACCAAGAATTGAAAAAGAACTGAACTAGAACTAAACTAGAACAGGACTAAAACTGAACTTGAAACGGACAAGAACTAAACTAGAACAGGACTAAAACTGAACTTGAAACGGACAAGAACTAAACTAGAACCAGAACTGAAATAGAATTGAAATAGAACTGAACCAGAACTAAACTAGAACTAAACTAGAACTGGACTAGAACTGAACTAGAACTGAACAAGAACTAGACTAGACTAGAACTGGACTAGAACAAAATTGGAATTGAACTAGATCTTCCCAAGAACTGAACTAGATCTTTTTAAGAACTGAACTAGAACCGAACTAGAACATTATTACAATTGAACTAAAAATTTACTACAACCAGAGCAGAACTAAACTAGAACTGAATTAAAACTGATCTAGAACTGCACCAGAACAGAACTAGTATTGAACTACAACTAAACCAGAGCTGAACTGGAATTGATCTGGAACTGAGCTAGAACAGAACTAAAACTGTACTAGAACAGAACAAGAACTGTACCAGAACAGAACAAGAACTAGAACTGTACCAGAATAGAACAAGAACTAGGACTAAACTAGATCTGAAATAGAATTGAACTAGAACTGAACTGGAACTGAACTGGAACTGAACTAGAATTGAACTAGATCTAAACAATTGAACTAAAAATTTACTACAACCAGAGCAGAACTAAACTAGAACAGAATTAAAACTGAACTAGAACTGTACCAGAACAGAAATAGTATTGAAATACAACTAAACTGAACTGGAACTGATCTAGAACTGAGCTAGAACTGTACCAGAACAGAACTAGAACTGTACCAGAACAGAACAAGAACTAGAAGTGTACCAGAATAGAACAAGAACTAGGACTGAACTAGAACTAAACTAGAACTGAACTAGAATTGAACTAGAACTGAACTGGAACTAGAACTGAACTAGTACTGAACTAGAACTAAATTAGAACTGAACTAGAACTGTACCAAAACAGAACTAGAACCGAATTAAAACTGAAATAGAGCTGAACTAGAACTGAACTGGAACTAAACTAGAACTGAAGTACATATAACAAAACTAGAGTCGAACTGAAACCGAACTAGAACAAAACTAGAACTGAACTAGAAATGAACTAGAAATGAACTAGAACTGAACTAGATTAAAACTAGAACTGAACTTAAACTAGCACTGATCTAGAAGTTGTAAAGCACTAGAAGTGAACTAATGAAGAACTCTACTAGAACTAAAATAAAGCTTTAAAGTTAAAGAATTTACTAGATCTGTATTAGAACAGAATCAGAGCTGAACTAGAACGAAACTAGAACTGAATTTGATCTTAACTAGAACTGAACTTGATCTCAACTAGAACTGAACCAGATCAAAACTAGAATTAAAATGAACACCTAAGATGAACTAGAAGTTGACTAGAACTAGAACATAACTTCAACTGATTTAAAATTGAACTAGAACAAAACCAGAACAGAACTGGAGTTTAACTAGATCTAAACAAGAATTGGACAACGTTTGATCTCATACAAATTTTGCAGGTAATTCAAGAATTTGGCAGAGATCTGTTTCCTTTTATTATAAAAAAATTGATTTACATTTCATATTATTTTAATTGTTAATTTTACCTCAACAGTAATTAATAATTCAATAATCAATTGTGGTTTAAACTAAACATATACTAAATATGTATGAAGTTATTAGACAATGTTGGGAAACAACAATAAGACTGAATTACTTACCCCTTTTTTTTAATTGATGAATTTTGTTGTCCAATTTTAATGCTGAATCAAATGAGACACCTGTGTCTAACTGCAGCACACACACACACTTCGAATATAACACTTAACTAAAGTTCTTTTCATTAAATAATGCAAGTATTTAAAAGGTCGACAAACCTTTTAAATCCTCCAAATGTTCCTACATATTTTAAGGCTTTTCTATGGAAATTTCTATTAAATTTTTATTTTCCCCGATGCACTATTACTTGCTTTATACTTTACTATAATTTTCTTTTTAACTTTTTAAATATTTTCTTAAATATTTTTATTTATTTAAAGGCTTCACTTTTACTACGACTTGTTGCGTTGTTTGACTATTATCAAAGAATATTTTTGTTATTGTTGTTGCTGATGTCGTGCTTAGCTTCGCTTGTAAAAAAATACCGTTAGTTGTGTTAATGTTTTATTGTGAATGCTTAGTGGCAGGGTTGGTTAAGTGATTTTTAAGTAAATAGTTATTAAGGGGTGTTTTTATATGAAATGCAAGGGAATTGTTTATTTTAAAGTATTTTAAAGAGAAATTGAAGGAATTTTATAGGAAATTAAAAGAAAAATGTTGTGAAAGTGTTTTAAAACATATTTTGATTTGAGAATTAGATTTTTAACTAAAAATATGTGAAATTTTTTGATTTTAAATATAACTTTTTATAATGAAAGGAATAAAATGAATTTTAATGCTTTTTTTATAAAGAAAAGAGGAAAGAAAAGAGGAGGTTTGAAGTAGAGATTTAAACAATTTTAGTAATATATTTGTTTTTAGGGAAATACTAGCTATTTTGACTTTGTATAGAAAAATGTAAGGGTTTTATAATTACTTTAAAACTTTGTATTGAAATCTGAGACAAATCGAACCAAAATTGTTATTTATTTTGTAATAATGAAAATAAAGAATTTTAAAAAATTAAATATTTAAATTTAAACAAAATTTTTATAGATTCAATTAAACTTTTGTTGATTTAAGGTTTCTGATTCCAAAAAAATGATGATTATTTAAAGAATTTTAAAAAATTTTAAATATTTTGTTAATCCGGAAACTTTTTAAAAGAAAATATTTAAATTTTGATAAAATTAATATAATTTGATGAAAATTTTGTAAAAATTATTTGAAAAATTTTAGAAATTTATAAAATTTTCTTTAAAATAATTTCCAAGTATCCACCATTTTATTATTTTTCTTTTAGATTTTGTTTATATAATTTATATATGACCAGACATTTATTTTCAAACTTTTTAGTGAAATTTTTGTTAATTTTTCATAATTGTTTTTTTTATCTTTTGGTGTATTAATCAAAACCTATTTTGTTAAGTTCAGTTTGCCTGTTTTTTTATTTATATTTTTTTTAATATTATTAAGTTTGTTTATAAAGTTTTTTTTAGTTTTATTATTAAATTATGTCTTTTTTTCTGTTAATAATATTATGGCTTTCAGACTGCAATTTTAAAATCTTGTTAAAAATTATTTGTACTTTTGGTTCATAAATTGGGCTATTGTAGATTTGTTAGGTTTTATTTTTTTATGTTTATTCATATTGTTTTAATATGTTTTATGGTTTACTTTTTTTGTAAATTTTTAAAATTTAAATATTTTAAAAATAACTTGTTAATATTTCTTGTTTTGTTTTGGTATGTGTGTGTTTTTTTTTCTTTTTTTTTTTGGTCAATTATATTTAAATAATTTTAAAGAAAATTTTCTTTTGTTTTTTCTTAAAAAAAAGTAAAATTTCCTTTTAAAATTATTTAAATATTTTTTTAAGGTATATTGTTTGTTTTGTTTTAATTATTTCATTTTGGTAAAAATTTATTTGGTGGAAAAATAAAAAATAATTAAATTTAAATTTTATTATTTGTGTTTAAACTTAAATGGCCAAAAGTTAGCAAAAATTTTGAATTTTGTTCAAAATTGCGGTCCGTTATCAAAGAGTTATCAAAGTTGTGTTTTTTATTATTATTTTTTTTTTAGTTTGGATTTGGTTTTTTTAGCCAAGGTTTTTTTTAGCCTTTAATTATTAAAAATTTGTTATTTTTGTTAAATTATTGTTATTGGAAAAAGAGTTTTTTAAAACCCATTTCTTGAGAGTATTGCCAGTAGTTGTTAAAAGTTTAAGCCTGTTTTTTCACTATTTAACGTTTCGTCCAGTTATTTAAGAAAAACTTAAATATTTCAAGTTTTTCTTATTTTTTTTTTTTTTCATTTAAAAGTCCTGTAGATGTTTTTGTTTTAATTAAACATAAAAATATTTTTGGAGCTTGTTTTTTTAGGTTAAATTTTGTTTATATACATTTTAACTGAAAAAAAATGAAAATTTAAATTAAAAAATTTGAAAAAATTAAAAAAAAACTTAAAAATTTTGTGTTTTTTTAGAAATGGAGTAAAAAAATTTTGATAATTTTGCTTTTTTTTTAAAATTTAGTTTCTTTAAGAATATTTAATTTTTTTTTTAAACATTTTACAAAAAATTTTGATTAATTTTGTTATTTTGTTTTAAGGGCCTAAAATTTGTTGTGTTTTTAATATTATAATTTACAAAAGTTTTATATACAAGGACAGGGGGGGAGGGGTTTTTTTATTCTCTTTTTATATAAAGTTAAAGTGTATCACAGTGACATTCAGTCTAATTTTCTTTATAATGCTTTCATTAGAATTATTAAGCATGAGTTTAAATTTTTATCATTAAAACCATAATATTTAAATTAAGCCGAAAATGTGTTTTTATTAATTTTTTTTCCTAAAATTTATTTTTGTTGTTGTTTTTTTGTATAACATGCTTTTTTTTTTGTTTAAATACTAATAAAAGCTTTTTTTTTTCTTATTAAAATTTTGTTTTATGTTTTTCTTTTTTTTTTAAATATTTGTCCAAAAATCTTTTGCCGAAACTTGAATTTTGTTTAAATTTATTAATTGTTGTTTTTGTTTTAGTTTTAAATTTATGATATGGGCCTAAATAATAATGTATTTTTTTTAATTTTTAATAAAATTTTGTCTAATTAAAACAACAGTTTAAAAATACCAAACAAATAATTTTGTTAATAATTTAGTTAGAGTTTTTTTTTAGGTTTAATTTACTTAAATTTCTTTTCCAACTATAAAACTTTTGTATTTACATAATTTTTTTTTTTTGTAATTTATTTAAATATTTTTAAAAAAAGTTTTCTGTAGGGAAAGGAATTTGGCCGGAGAAAGGAACTTTTCCAGAACTTAAACTTTTTAAAGGAAAAATTTAAATTCTTTTCACTTTTATTGTTATTATCTCAAATTTTAAGTTTTAAGCTCCCTTGTCTGGCTGATTTTTTCCCTACATTCGTTATTTCTATGCCAAAAAAGTTAAGGTTTTCTTTGCTGTTTTGCCAAATGATTGTAACCAAAAAGTGTTTAGTTAATACCCCATTTTCTGTAAGTGTATTTTCAACAAAAATTAAAGAAAAAGAAAAACTAAAAAAAAAACTTTTTTTAAAATTGTTTTATTCATATAAATATTTTGTGTTTTTTTTTGTGAAAGAACATAAAAACTAAAAGTTAAATAATAAAACTTAAAAACTATAAATATTAAAAAAAAATAATCAAAATTAAACAAAAACTAAAAAAAACAATTGAAATTTTTGTTAAATTTAAAAATTTAAACTTAAAATTAGCAAAAACATTTGTAATCAAACAATTTAAGCAATTTTATATAGAAATTAATAACTCCCAGACAGTCAACAATACAATAACTCACACAGCTATTGTGAATGTTAAGCAAAAAACACAGAGTTGTTAACACTTTCTTTTTCAATAAATGCCTTTTTAAAAAAACGAAAACAGATTCAAAAAATTTAATTTCTTTTTTTCTTTTATCTTTTACAAATCCACACTTAGAGAAATATTTAAAAGTTATGTTTGTATAAAAAGAAAATTCTAATGACTTTTTTTTAAAATATTTACTATAGGAATACTTTTTTTCTTTAAAATTTATATATATTTTTCTTGTAATTATGGCACTCTGGAGTTGTAAAACGAGTTTTTTTTTTTTTTAACAAAAAGTGTGGATTTTTTTAAAATATTTCAACAAACTAAACGCAATTAATTGTAATTATTAAAAAAAAACAAAAGGAAGACAAGACTTGTTTTTTAAATTTACAAAATAATCACAATTTTTATAAAAAGAAATAATAATATTAATAAAAAATGTTTGTTGTGTAATAAATTAGCATATAAGAAAATAGTTAAACTTATTAACTAATAAAAAATAATAGTTTTTAGTAACAAAATAATCATTTGTCTTAACTAAATAACGAAATAAAATATAAAAAAATCTTACAAAATAAAATTTCTATAAGAAAATTGTTTTTTTTTTCAAAAAAGTATACTAAAGCTGCTCTTTTTAAGAAGATTTCTTGCACATTCCATAGGATAGTATTATTTTCACAGTGTATTTAAAAGAAATAAACTTATACTTGCCATAAATCAATTAAAAAAGAGATTCATAACTCAGCATTGAACCAGAACTTAACTAGAAATGTTTCAGAACTAGAAATCAATTGGTATCTAATCCAGAACATAGAACTGTTTTAGAAATGAACTAAAAGATAGAACAGAACTAATAAAGAACTTGTAAAAAAACATATGAGAGCTAGTACAGAATTAGAACAAAACTAAAACTAGAACTGAATTAGATTTGACCTAATACTGAACTAGATCATAACCACAAGTAGAACTGAACTAGAACTAACTAGAACTGAACTAGAACTGAACTAGAACTGAACTAGAACTGAACTAGAACTGAACTAGAACTGAACTAGAACTGAACTAGAACTGAACTAGAACTGAACTAGAACTGAACTGAAACTGAACTAGAACTGAACTAGAACTGAACTAGAACTGAACTAGAACTGAACTAGAACTGAACTAGAGCTGAATTAGAACTGAACTAGTACTGCAATAGAACGAAACTACAACTGTACTAGAACTAAATCTGAACTTAAATAGAACTAAACTAGAACTGAAATAGAATTGAACTAGAACTAAACTAGAACCGAACTAGAATTGAATTGGATTCGAACTAGAGTTGTCTTAGAATTTAACAAGATCAGAACTAGTACTATGCTAGAAAGTGTATTAGAACTAAAATAGTTAGAACTCAATTAGGAATAAAAATTTGGTCTCGAGTTGAACTAAAACTAAACAAAAATCGTACATCTAGTTGTATTAGAACTGATTCTAAAACTGAACTAGCTTTAGAACTTAATCTTTCCGAACTAGAAACAAACTAGTACTTCTAGTTGAATTAAAAGTGATCCAGTATGTATCTAAAACGAAACTAGAACTGAACTAGAAATTATCTAAAACAGGATTACAATTAAACTAGATAGAAATGAACTTATGCATAAAGTAATTAGAGCTGATCCTTTAGCTGACCCTAAAAAGTTTTAGAACTGTATTAGGATTGATCTAGAACTGTTTTAGAACTAAAAATAATATTGAATTCGTAATACAAATTTAAAGTTATACAGCAGTGCCAGATCTGCTAGTTACTATTGTGAATCATTTATAACAGAGTTGTTTACTATTGCTGTAAATACACTGTGAAAAATTAACTTTCCCGTTATATTTAAATTGTTTGTTTTTTTTTTGTAAATAAAGTCTTTAAGAAAAAAATTAGAAAAAATAATTTCCTTTGTAATATTTAATTTATAGAAGTTATGGGAAGTTAAAGTCGTACTTTTGTCATTAATGTTTGTTTGTTTTCTTAACGGTTTAGAGTCCTTTTCGAAAAGACTAGTAAAACTTTTTCTTAATTAAAATTTTTTAAGAAAAAGAAACAAAAAATAATTTAAAACTTTTCTTTTTATATTAAAGTAATAGTAAAATTTAAATTTAAGTGTTATTATAAAAAAAAAACATTTAAAACGAGGATTAGGTTCAAAATGAAAAAATTTGTATATGTAATTGCTTTGTTTTAAGGTGTTTTTTTTTTCTTCAGTATTCTTTTAGCTCAATTTGTTAAAAATTGTTTTTAAAATATATGTTTTAAAATTTTTAAGAAAAATCATTGTATACTTAAGTTTGTTGATATTATCATAGAGATCCGAATATTGAGTGTATATGTGGATGTATAGGAATTGCATGGGAGAGAGTAGGTGGTGGCCCAGTGGGTGGTGGATGCGCTGGCGGCGGTTGATTGTGAGCGTGCGTTGTATGACCCTGATGATGATGCGAAGAGGTGGCCGTAGCTGCTGCTGCTACAGCAGCCGCCGTCGGTGGCATACCACCCACAGGTGGTAGTGTTATGGATAATGTTACAGTTTGGGGTGCTTGGCCAGCGGAGCTGTTAGCATTGTGAGCTCCCTGCTGTTGCTGATGATGACTATGTGCAGCTGCTGCTCCTGCAGCAGTTGTGCTACTAGCAGCACTTGCACTACCTCCGGCCGCTGTTACTGTTGCTGTGGTTCCCGCATTTGGGGGATGTCACTGAGCCACTACTGAAGTGGCAGCATTTTGCTGCACCACCACCCCGGGAGCTACGGAATTTGCCACACTTACCGATACCGATGGTTGTCCGGGACCAGCATGAGCTGCCTGTGGCTGTCCCTGAAAGGGATGCTGGAATGGTGGTCCATAACATTGCGGAAAGTACAATTCATTTTTCACTTGTGATCCGGTATTACCACCTCCACCTCCCATCGAACGCGGTAATATATTGTTTTTGTTTTCACCCGCTTGCGCCACGGGATTGTTGTTGTTTAGAAACTGTTGAGCGGCTGCATTTTTGGTTTCATTCATTAAATGATTGGCCGCGGCAGCAGCTGCTGCTGTTGCCACTGCAGCCGCTGAGTGTGTTGTATTGCTGTTGGTATTGTTGGCTCGTCGTGTCTTTGTGGCACTCGGATTCATATGGTTGTCAATGTGTTTGGTTACCTCGTTTTCGGTAGCGAAACGTCTTCGGCAATTTGGCATGGGACAGCAGAAGGGTCGATCGCCCTGGAAAAGGAAGATTAATATGCGAAATATGATGTTAGAATTTAAATTATATAACACTTCATAATCCTTTTTAATCCTCGAAATAAAATTGAAAGCTTTTGGAAAATTTAGAAGAGTTTAAAGGTCTGATTTCAGAAATAATAACTAACTAATCCAGAATTAAACTGAAACCGCTTCGAAACTGATCTAAACAAGGAACTAGAAGACAACTAGAATTAAGTTAGAACTCAACTAGAAGTAAACTAAAACTGAACTAGAACTGAACTAGTACTGAAGTAGAACTGAAGCAGAACTGAACAAGAACTGAACTAAAACTGAACTAGAAGTTAACAAGAACTGAACTAGAACTAAACTAGAACTGAACTGAACGGAACCAGAACTGAACATGATCTGAACTAGAACTGAACTGGAACTGAACTAGAACTGAACAACAACTGATCTTGAACTGAACTAAAACTGAAATAGAACTGAACTAGAGCATAACTAAACTAGAACTGACAAAGAACTGAACTAGAACTTAACTAGAACTGAACTAGAATTAAACTAAAACTGAACTAGAACTGAACTAGAACCGAAGTAGAACTAGAACTGAATTAGAACTGAGCTATAGCTAACTAAAACATAATTAGAATTGAACTAGAACTGAACTAGAATTGACCTATAATTGAACTAGAAATGAACTAGATCTGAACGAGAACTGAACTAGAACTGAACTAGAATTGAACTAGAATTGAACTAGAATTGAACTAGAACTGAAGTAGAACTGAAGTAGAACTGAAATAGAACTGAACTAGAACCGAAGTAGAACTAGAACTGAATTAGAACTGAGCTATAGCTAACTAAAACATAATTAGAATCGAACTAGAACTGAACTAGAATTGACCTATAACTGAACTATAACTGAACTAGAACTAGAACTGAACTAGAATTGAACTAGAACTGAACTAGAACTGAACTAGTACTGAACTAGAACTGAACTAGAACTGAACTAGAATTGAACTAGAACTGAACTAGAACTGAACTAAAATTGTACTAGAGCTAGAACTGAACTAGAACTGTCATAGAACTGAACTAGAACTGAACTATAACTGAACTAGAACTGAACTAGAACTGAACTAGAACTGAACTAGAAATGAACTAGAACTGAACTTGAACTGTCATAGAACTGATCTAGAACTGAACTAGAACTGAACTAGAACTGTCATAGAACTGAACTAGAACTGAACTAGAACTCAAGTAGAACTGATCTAGAACTGAACTAGAAGTGAACTAGAAGTGAACTAGAACTGAACTAGAACTGAACTGAACTAGAACTGAACTAGAACTGAACTAGAACTGAACTAGAACTGAACTAGAACTGAACTAGAACTGAACTAGAACTGAACTAGAACTGAACTAGAACTGAACTAGAACTGAACTAGAACTGAACTAGAACTGAACTAGAACTGAACTAGAACTGAACTAGAACTGAACTAGAACTGAACTAGAACTGAACTAGAACTGAACTAGAACTGAACTAGAACTGAACTAGAACTGAACTAGAAATGAACTAGAACTGAACTAGAACTGAACTAGAACTGAACTAGAACTGAACTAGAACTGAACTAGAATTGAACTAGTACTGAACCAGAACTGAACTAGAATTGAACTAGAACTGGACTAGAACTGGACTAGAACTGGACTAGAACTGGACTAGAACTGGACTAGAACTGAACTAGAACTGGACTAGGACTGAACTAGAACTGAACTAAAACTGAACTAGAACTGAACTAAAACTGAACTAGAACTAAACTAGAGTTCAAATAGAATTAAACTAGAACATAATAAACTATACTTAGTTAAAATCCCACTAAAGTGAGACTGGACAGTAAAGTTATGCTATAAATAAAGTGAAAATTTCTTAAAATAAACTTTTTAATTCTACCACTACCTGGTGAGTTCGAGTGTGCTGATCCAAAATGGCCTTCTGACGGAAATCTTTACCGCATTGTGCACATTTATAAGGTTTCTCTCCGGTATGTATGCGTATATGCTGAGAAATAGAAACAATTTAAAAGGATCATACATAAAGCCACACTTTCTACAACTCCCAACAACTCTTACCTGATTCAAAATGGTTCTCTGACGGAAGAAACGCGGACAGTAGAGACAACCAAACGGTTTTTCATTGGTATGTATTCGTAGATGCTGCGTCAAATGCGACTGCTGACGGAAACGTTTACCACACTCGGGACATGGATAAGGACGCGATTCGATATGTATGCAACCATGCTGTAGTAGAGTGGTCTTCTGTTTGAATTCCTTATCACAAATGGGACAACGTACATACAGTGGCATATTAGCCGGACGGATGCCAATGTGTGACAGAACATCGGGTAAGATTTTTTGACCTTAAAAACAAAACAAGAAATTAAAAACATATGTTATTCGAATGTCCTTCAGCTGTGCTCAAAAGATAATAAAGGTCTTCGTTCATCAGCACCCACCTTTACCATCTTTAAAGTATGAAGGATAGTGTATACCACCATCTTGGCCACCTTGAGAATCTTCATCATGATAACCATCGCCGGCAATACCATTTTTGGTATCATTCTCCTCGCCCGGAAAGGGTACATCTTGCGGCCATAGCGTGGGATGAGGACCATTTTTAAAGATGAGATGTGGTGAGACATCTGTGTGGTGAAACGAAATGTATTCCAAGTTATTTATCGTTATATTAATTAAAAGTTTTTAAAGAAAGTTTGTTTTAAAGTCTAAGCTAAACTACAGAGTTGAGAGTAAGTAGAAGGTTTTCAAGAAACGGCAAAGTGCTTCAGCACTTTCCTTTTTTAAGAGTTTTTTAAAGTTTAATTAATGAGAGCCATACAGTTAATACTTTTTTTTAAATTTTGAAAGTTTTTGCCAGATTTTTCTTTACAAAAAAGATTTTCCCAACTAAAGACCTTAAAGGCTTACGAGACACAAAATGGTTTTTTTAAGAAAAATTTTGAAATAGCAGGCGAACGAGTTTTTTTGGAGGCCTATAAAGTCTTTAGTTTTGGAAAATCAAGCCAATTCCTTGTTAACAAAGTGCTTTTTCTAAAATTCTTTAATAAATTAGCCAAATTGAAAAAAAACTAAAATTTTGTCTAAAATTTTTTATAAAATTTTTGCCCAAAAATGTTGCCCTAAACTGTAACTCTCGTTTGGGAATTTTCTTTTTTTTTGGATTTTGCAAAATTTCTGTTCTAATTTTTTTTCTCAAGAATTTATTCAAGAACTGTCGCTCGCCTTGGTGGGTTCGCACATGTTGATTAAGGATGGCCTTCTGGCGAAAGTGCTTGCCGCACTCGGGACACGCAAAGGGCTTCTCACCCGAATGGATGCGAACATGTTGATTCAGTATCGCCCGCTGTCTAAAGCCTCGATTGCAGTAACCGCACGTAAAGGGCTTCTCATTGGCGTGTATGCGTAAGTGTTGCGTCAGATGCGATTGCTGGCGAAAGCGTTTGCCACACTCCGAACATGGATAGGGTCGGGCGTCTGTGTGTATGCGATCGTGCTGCAGTAGGGTGCTTTTCTGTTTAAAATCTTTGCCGCAGGTCAGACACTTGAATAGCCTTAGATCACTGTGTGGTTTGGGGGGTTTATGACTGCCCGACGAATTGTTACTGCTGCTAGAGGTGGGATGACGTCCGCCGGTGCCATTGGAGGTTGATGTATTGTGATTAGAGCCATTCTGCTGGTTATTACTATTTGCAGAGCCATTTTGTCCGGGTAATAGTTCAGGCAAGGTGTAACCCTCTAAACCGTTGGAGGGACCATTGGCCGCACTTTGATCCATGCTGCCGTTGAGACCTGGCAGCACGGGTTTGTTGAGATAGTGTAAGGGTGGGAAACCGGGCGGTGCCATTAGGGCACCCTGTCCCGGGTGTCGTGGCGCATAGTAACCCGAAAGTTCACCATTCGCTGTAGGAAAATTACTGTGATCGTTAGTTTGGCCATTCTGTTGTACATGCGGATTATTCCCCGCCGGATTGTCTGAGGAACCGGCAGCACTGCCGTTCTGCTGCTGATGCTGCTGGGGATCATTTGAGCTTTGGTTTGGATTGGTTTGTTGGGTCGAATTCTGATGGAGACCAGATGCCTGTGGGTGTGAGTAAAGAAAAAAAAAACGTAAATAATGATAATATTGAATTAAGATCTAAACTAGAATTGGATTAAGATCTAAACTAAATTGGAACTGATCCCGAGCTAAACTACAATTGAATTAGAATTGAACTAGAACTGAACTTGAACTGAACTGGAACTGAACTAGAACTGAACTAGAACTGAACTAGAACTGAACTAGAACTGAACTAGAACTGAACTAGAACTGAACTAGA
>NC_060953.1:8078599-8087336 GCF_022045245.1 Lucilia cuprina | reverse complement strand
TATAGTCTAGTCTATAGTCTAGTCTATAGTCTAGTCTATAGTCTAGTCTATAGTCTAGTCTATAGTCTAGTCTATAGTCTAGTCTATAGTCTAGTGTATAGTGTAGTCCATAACACTATCTTTTCCATAGTAGCGTGCTTTAAAAAGAGCTTTAAGTTCTCAGTTTATTTTCCATTCTATAAAGAACATTTTTTGTTGTTTTTGTTGTCTTATACTATAACAAGTAATATTTGCAATAGTTTGATAAAATAATTTAAAATAACCTTGAAGTTAATTTACCGGCAATTGCCAAAATCTTTTTTCATTTTTTTCTTTCTCTCATTCTTTCTTTATTTCTACATTTGTGCTTTTATACTTTATAAGTTATTTATTATTTGTTTATAAGAATAACAAATGAAAAGAAAGACAACAGAAAAACGATAAGAAATAGAAATGTTTGTTTTTAAAAGATTTATCGCACTAAAAAAAATATAAACAAATACAAAGAAAAACAAATCGGAACATTATTAGAACTGACAAACAAACAAAAAAAACGGAAAGTTTATTTAAATATTATAAACAGTTATTCTAATTTTTTTGTTTTTGCATAAATATAAACAAAAGCTTCTTAATAGATATAAATTGGCGCCAAGTTTGAAATGAAAAAATCAAGATTTTTTGTCTATAAAGAGAATAATTGTGGCTATAAAGAAGTCTATAGTCTGGTCTATAGTCTTATCTATAGACTAGTCTGTAGTCTAGTGTATAGTCTAGTATATAGTCTAGTCTATAGTCAAGTCTATAGTCTAGGCTATTGTCTAGTCTTATCCATAGTCTAGTCTTTAGTCTACTCTATAGTGTAGTCTATATTCTAGCCTATACTCTAGTCTGTAGTCTAGTCTAGAGTCTAGTCCATACCCTAGTCTAGTCTATTGTCTAGTCTATAGTCTGGTCTTTAGTCTAGTCTACAGTCTGGTCTTTAGTCTAGTCTAAAGTCTGCTCTATAGTCTAGTCTATAGTGTGCTCTATTGCCTAGTCTATAGTCTAGTCTATAGTATATTCTACTGTATATTCTATAGACTAGTCTATAGTATGACCATGTCAAGTTTGTAGTCTCACCCGTTTCCAATTTTCAAACAATCCAAGACAATCCAATGTTCCGCTTTAGATCTGGAACCGCTCAGCTTTCAATGGTAGATCTTTTAGCAATGCAATTTTTATGTTATATTCTTTAAACAGTACTATTTTTAGTTGTAGTTCTTTTAAACAGATCAATCTTCCATTGTAGATCATTAAACACTTCCTATTTTAATCGCTGATCTTTTAAACAGTCGAAATTTTCATTGTATTCCTTTACGCATCTCAACTTTCAATCGGAGATCTTTAAATATTTAAATTTTCTGTCGTAGATCTATTAAAACGTTAAATTTTCCATGACAGCTCTTTAAAGATCTCAACTTTAAATCGTTGATCTTTAAACAGGCCTTTTTTTAATCGTAGATCTTTTAAACAATATAGTTTTCTATTTTTGAAACTAAGCATCAAACAAAACAACAATTTTCAATCGCGGATCTCTTAAAATTCAAATTTTCAATCGTAGATTTTTAAAGAAGTTCAATATTCAATTGTTCAATTGTAGATCTTTAAACAGCTCAACTTTTCACATGGGATCTTCAAAACAATCGAAATTTTCATTGTTGATCTTTAAACAAGTCGTAGATCTCTTAAACAGTTCAATTTTCTGTTGTAGATCTTTAAACATTTCAACTTTCAATCGTTGATCTTTAAACAGCCCAACTTTCCACATGGGATCTTTTAAACATTCGAAATTTCTATTGTAGATCTTTTAACCAGTTGTATATCTCCATAACAGTTCAATTTTCTAGTGTAGATCTTTAAACATTTCAAATTTTAAACGTTGATCTTTAAACAGCCCAGTTTTCCACATGGGATCTTTTAAACGGTCGAAATTTCTATTGTAGATCTTTAACCAAGTCGTAGATCTTTTAAACAGTTAAATAATCTATTGTATATCTTTACAACATTCCAATTTTCAACCGTAGATCATTAATTTGTAAAATTTTCTTTCACTGATCTTTAAACAGTCCAATTTACAACAATTGATCTTAAAATAGTGTAATCCTCAAACGTAGATCATTAAACAGTCCAATTTTCAATTGTAGATCTTTTAAACAGTTGAATTTTTTATTACAGATCTTTAAACATCTCATCTTTCAATTGTTGACCTTTAAACAGTTCAATTTTCTATTGTAGATCTTAAAACATCTCGATTTTCTATTGTAGATCTCTAAACATCTCAATTTTCAATTGTAGATCTTAAAACGGCTTAGCATCTCACGTTGGATCTTTTAAACAGTCGAAATTTCAGTCGTTGATCTTTAAACAGCCCAGCTTTCTACATTAGATCTTTTAAACAATCGAAATTTATATTGTAGATCTTTAAACAGTTCAATTTGTTTACGTAGATCTTTTAAACAGTTCAATTTTTTATTGTAGATCTCAAAACATCTCAATTTCAGTCGAAATTCCTAGTGTAGATCTTCAAACAAGTGGATCTTATAATTTCAGTCTAATTTACAACATTTGATCTTTAAACAGTCCAATTTTTAATCATAGATCTTTTAAGCAGTTCAATTTTCTATTGCAGATCTTTAAACATCTTTCAATCGTAGATTCAATCGTAGATCTTTAAACAGCTCAGCTTTCCAAGTAATATCTTTTAAACAGTCGAATTTTCTATTGTAGATCTTTCAGCCAGTCGTAGATCACATAAACAGTTCCATTTTCTATTGTGTATCTTTACAACAGTCCAATTTTTAAGCGTAGACCTTTAATGAGTCCAATTTTCTTTCCTTGATCTTTAAACAGTCCAATTGACAACATTTGATCTTTAAATAATCTAATCCTCAAACGTAGATCTTTAAACATTTCAATTTTTAATCGTAGATCTTTATACAGTTCTAGTTTCTCTTCTTTTCTAACTCTTTCTCTTTACACTTTCTTAGCTGGATTTAACCTTTGTTCTAACCTTATTTCTTTAAAAAATAACTAGTTTCTCCAAAATTCTTCATTAACAGCTTAAAAAACCGAAATCATCTTATAATGACTTCATATAAGAATTCTTCAAATATTGGCAAAAGTAAAAAAAATCCAATAATTGTTCACTACACGCAGAGAAAAAACATGGTTCGGCATGGTTAGGAAAACTATTCTATGTTTTTTTGTAACAAAAATTTGTTGTCATAACCATTGTTATTTTTATCAATATTTTAGTTACTGAAAACATTTATATGTTTATGACAATTATAAATTTGAGAATGATTCTCTAAAAAAATAATTATTTTTACAACAAATAAATAATGATGAAATAACATTTTACGCCGAGCAAATAAGATTAACCATATTATGTTTAATATGTAACCATAATATGGTTACATGAAGATATGTGACTACTTGTAACCATAATATGGTTACTTGAAACAATAATATGATTACTTGAAGCCATTATATGATTACAAGAAACCATAATGTGGTTGCTTGAAACTACAATATGATACTACAACATCACATTATCACTATATTATGATGAAATATTCGGACTATATTTAATCATAATATGATAGGTTATTATACTAATAATGATCATAATATGTTTTAAATTTAACCATAATATGTTGCTCTTAAATTATGGTTACCACAACTATATTTTTTCTCTGCGTGTAGAAACTCAATATATTTGTGTCTCTAAGAAAATAAATGATCAAAAGTATATAAAACTTTATCTGTTTTTTTTTTTGCACAAAGACCTTGATCCCGCATTAAACAGCAAAAAGCGAAATTGGCAAAAAACAACAACAACAACAACAACAAAAAAATGTTTTAAAAACGATTTCTTAAATTGCATGAAACATTGTCAAAGTGTTGGCTTAAATAAATTTTCAAAAGGAGTTCCCCTCTCACATTCTTCTTGTTATTAATAGTGGATCAAACCGATAGAGGGGAAAGGAGTTTAGGCTGCCAGCAGCAGGCACTCCTTAAAATAAAACAAAAAAAAAGTCCAGAACAGAATACTTCATTTAACAGATGATCATGACTTTATACTGTCTGTTTAAGTCCATACAATGATTCGTGTGCCTTTTCAGTAGTTGTTGTTGCTATTGGATCGTTGTTCATAAAATCTCTGTGTGTTCAGACTTTAAGCAATAAAAATAAAAAAAGTAATAATAATAATACTCATAGCTTGATCTTGCCCCCATATAATATCAACAACAACAACAATTTACTTACAACATTTATTTTTGCTGTATTTTTATGGAGAGTATTTTATATTCATTTCATTGTGTTTTTCATTTAATTTTGTTGGATTTTTTTTTCTTGTTCGTCTTTTTTCGTATAAATAAATTCTTTGTTTGATGATGAGTTACCCTTTGCCAGTGTACACTTAATAAGGTAGCCTCGTCGCTACAACAAATACAACAATACAAAAACAACAGGCGATTTGTTATTGTAGAATAATCCCATCTGTCAAAAAAAGCTGTGTGTGTAGAATGAAAAAGCAACAAATAAACACAATAAAAATATGAGTTTTTAGCAATTATTTAAATTTTTAACTATTAATATTAATATATTATATTAATTAAACGTGGAATGTCTGAAAATCATAACTATATCTATTGGGAAGACCAATTTTCCGAATTAAACGTGTTTTTTGTGAAAAGTGATTGGTCGTGTTAAAAATAGTTGAAACTGATTTGGAACGTATGCCGGAGCTAAAGATTTTCTTTTTTATCAAGAGAGAAGGATAACAAAGACATTTAATCACGATTGACCTAGAAAACTCCTTTAAAACCATAATTTTCTTCACTTTTTAAAATTTTTACACCTTTTGCGATTTTTTTTTCTATGTAAACAAACAGGAATTTTGACAGATAAGATTGTAAAAGCTGATGATCAGCTGTGCGGACGAGGCTACCTTATTAAGTGTACACTGCCCTTTGCCTTTATGTTATTATTAACCCTTAAACGTAAAAAAGAAATTCTTAAACTTTAAGGTGCGGAATTTTACACCAAAATTCTGTTAAACTTTCGAATTTTCAATCATATATCTTTTAAACAGTCAAATTTCCATTTTGTGATCTTGAGATAAACCCATTTTCATTTTGAAGATTTTTAAATAGTTCAGTTTTCTCTCAAAGATCTGTGTTAATAGTTCAACTTGATATCGTTGATCGTTTTGCAAAGAAAAATTAATCAAAGTTCTGTTTAATTATCTAATTTCTCAACATAAATCTTTTATATAATAAAATTTGCATTCTGCGATCTTGTGACAGTCCAATTTTCCATTCGCGATCTTTTGAAAGTTCCGTTTTCTATCAAAGATCTGGTTAACAGTCTAATTTTCAATCGAGGTGCTTTAAGCACCGAAAAAATCTCTGTCTAATTTCAAATTTCTGTCTAATTCTATTTTAGTTCAGTTCTAGTTCAGTTCTATTTTAGTTTAGTTCTAGTTCAGTTTTTGTTCTAGTTCAGTTCTAGTTCAGTTTTAGTTCAGTTCTGGTTCAATTCTAGTTCAGTTCTAGTTCAGTTCTAGTTCAGTTCTAGTTCAGTTCTAGTGCAGTTCTAGTTCAGTTTTAGTTCAGTTCTAGTTCAGCTCTACTTCAGCTATAGTTTAGTTATAGTTCAGTTCTAGTTCAGTTCTAGTTCAGTTCTAGTTCAGTTCTTGTTCAGTTCTAGTTCAGTTCTAGTTCAGTTCTAGTTCAGTTCTAGTTCAGTTCTAGTTCAGTTCTAGTTCAGTTCTAGTTCAGTTCTAGTTCTAGTTCAGTTCTAGTTCAGTTCAAGTTCAGTTCTAGTTCAGTTCTAGTTCAGTTCTAGTTAAGTTCTAGTTCAGTTCTAGTTCAGCTCTAGTTCCAATTGTAGATCTTTAAACGATCCCTTTTTAAAAAGAAAAAGATCATTTCAAGCCGATCTTCAGTCTTACAACGTAAAACAGTTTAGGGTTCCATAGCAAATCTTTAAAAAGTCAAAATTTTTAGCCACGATCTGTTAAACAGTCGAATTTTTAATTTCGTCTCTTTAAACAAACAAATTTTCAATTATAGATCTTTAAACAATCGCCCTTTCTTAAAAAAAAGATCATTTCGGAACGATCATTTCGGTCTAAGAACGTAAAACAGTCCAGGGTTTAGAAGCAAATCTTAAAAAAGTTCAATTTTCATCCACGATCTGTTAAACAATCGATTTTCTTATCGCGTTTCTTTAACAAAAAGAATTCTCAATTGTACATCTTTAAACAATCACCCTTTTTTAAAAGAAAGATCATTTCGGAACAATCTTCAGTCTTAGAACGTAAAACAGTCCAGTGCTCCACATTGGACTTAAAAAAGTCCATTTTTCATCCACAAATCTGTTAAACGGTCGATTTTCTTATCGCGTTTCTTTAAAAAAACGAATTTTCAATTGTAGATCTTTAAACAGTTCCATTTTTCTAAAGATTAATCATTTCAGACCGATCTTCAGTCTTAGAACGTAAAACAGTCCAATTTTCATCCACAGATCTGTTAAACAGTCCAATTTCCAATCGCATCTCTTTAAACAAAAAATTTTTAATTGTAGATCTTTACAAAGTACCCTTTTTTAAAGATTGATCATTTAAGACCGATCTTCAGTCGTAAAACTTAAAACAATCCAGGGTTCTATAGCAAATCTTTAAAAAATCCAATTTTCATTCAGCAATCTATTACAGAGTCCAGTTTTCCTCCAACGATCTTTAAAGAGATAACTTTTTAATCGTTGATCTCTAAAAAGTTTAATTTTCCCTTCTAGACATAAACTTATAGACGTTGATCTTTGAACAGTTAAATTTTCCTTTCCAGACTTTAAACAGTAAACTTTTGAATTGTGGACTTTTGGAAGAGTCCATTTTTTCAATCATGGATCTATTTCAAGTCCTCTTTAAACTTTTCCCTTTTATCAAAGTCAGTTCTTTAGAGGGACCAATTTTAAATCTTAAAACTAAAAGAGGATCAGTTTTGCAGTCTTGTATAAAGTATTTAGTTAATCTCTTTACTACTTTCAGAACATCTTTACACATTTAAGGGGTTAATTTCTTGATTACTTATCTCTCCACACATACAAGGTTTTTTTGAGTTTTTTTTTCTGCAGTCGTTCAGAAAATGCAGTTTGCATATTAAAATCTTTGATTTTTTTCCCCCTGTGAACTTGAAATGAATGAATGGTTCAATACTCTGGACAGAAATCAAACAAACAATTTAAAATTCTCTTTTAATACACTAAAAGGAGAAAAAGAAACAAAAAATTGAAAAAAAAACAGCAAAATTTTTTTTAAATTTTTGAGAAATTTTAAAAAAGAAAATTATTTATCTTAATAAAAATGTTAACATTTTCTTTTATTTACAGTTGGCTAAAACAACAACAACACTATTTAACAGTAATTGAGCAAAAAAACTGAAAAAAAGTATTTTCTATTCATCACTTGGCAAACAGAAAATTTTGAAAAATTTTTTGAAATTTTAAACAAAAACTAAATATTTTGGAGTAAAAATAAATATTTTTTAAAAATAAAATAATAAAAAAATAATAAAATAAATAAAATAAAACACAACATAATAAACACTAAGAAGAAAGGAACTAATAAACAAAAGTAAAGTTTTAAAACCAGAAAATGGCTTTAAAAAGAGAAAACTAATAAAAAAAGAGTTAAAACCCCCTTAAAAAAACACACAAATAAAACGAAGAAATAAATAAAGAGAAAGAGAGATATTCAAAACGAAAGCCTTTTAAAGAAAAAGAGAAAAAGAAAACAAACAACAAAAGTTACAAACTAAAACCCTAAAAATGACAACTAAGCTGAGAGCATTAAGCACCACAACTCACTGAGAGTGTGTTCAATAGCGCAAAAGAGTATAAACTTAAACAAGTCATAGTAAATACTTAAACCTTCAGCATAAATTACATATAGCTTAGACATAAACCAAAAAACAATAATAACAACAGCAACAAAATGGCTATAAACTTTTCCGCTTCTTTTGCGGCCTGCATAGCTGCTGGTCTTAAAGTGCCGCGTCAAATAATGTACTGCATTACCCAGGATACGGGACAACCTTATGTTCTCTATAAAGACTCACAGGAGGCGGAACGTAATGCTGCCGCTATCGGTGGCTCAGCCACCCAGTGGGGCAGTGAAATGTATCCGGGCATACAGCAACAGGCTCAAACACATTTAAGCGCACAACAGCAACAACAGAATGCAGCTGCGCAAATTGCGGCAAATGGTCAGTCGGCAGCGACAAATGGACCACAGCCCACTTCGCCGAATGGTGATCCTAATGTACGAGAGAATGGTGGTGATGCAGGCGGTGGTGGTGGGGGAACAGGTAGTGCGGGTGGTGTACGACAGCAAGGTTCGCCCTCGACTAGTCCCTATCCGCCACAACAGCAGCAGCAACAGAGAGCGAATGGCAACAATGAGGATGATGTGAATATGAATCAGGTGAGGGGAAAGGTTAGTTCTGTCTAAATCATATTTAAAGTTCCACCTATCTTATAGTTCTAGTTCAGCTTTAGTTCAGTTCCAGTTCAGTTTTAGTACAGTTTTAGTACAGTTTTAGTACAGTTCTAGTTCAGTTTTAGTTCAGTTCTAGTTCAGTTCTAGTTCAGTTCTAGTTCAGTTCTAGTTCAGTTCTAGTTCTAGTTCAGTTCTAGTTCAGTTCTAGTTCAG
>NC_060953.1:8077235-8078499 GCF_022045245.1 Lucilia cuprina | reverse complement strand
AGAACTGAACTAGAACTGAACTAGAACTGAACTAGAACTGAAATAGAACTGAACTAGAACTGAACTAGAACTGAACTAGAACTGAAATAGAACTGAACTAGAACTGAAATAGAACTGAACTAGAACTGAACTAGAACTAAACCAGAACTGAACTGGAACAGAGCTAGAACTGAACAACGTTCTCCGAGATCAGAAAACAAATTTTACAGAAATTTTCTTGATGATCAAAAGATGATTTCTACAGGATTTTACTTTACGATCTTAAGATGTCTCCTATAATATAATTTCTTTGATATAGAGAAGATCATGTCCAAGCAAGAGAAGAATGTTTGTAAACAAATTTTAATTGTTTCATGAAAATTTCTTCGACTTTAAAATATAGTTTTTAATAAAAATTCTCAAACTTACCTTTATAAATTTTTAAAAATTTGTATTTTTTTGTGTGTGATTTAGTTAATCCAATAGTTATGCAAAAATATTCACTGTAAAGATAAAGAAAAAAATAACAAATACAATAAATAATTTAAATCAAAACTTTTTTCATAAATTTATAATAAATTTTATTATTTTTATAGATAATTAAATGTATTTAATTAAAATGCAAATCCTTTATTTACATTAAAAAACCATATAATTTCCTTTAATAAACATTTGTTTACCAAAAGTATAACAAAAAAATTTTAAATATATATATAAAATGCATTTATTAAAAATTTAATTTAAATAAAGAATATTACATAATTTTATTTATGGTTGTTGTTGTTGTTATATTTGGTTGTTCCTTTTTTTGTTGTTCTCGAGCCCAAAAATAACTCTTTGCATTATTTATTTAGTATGCAACCCAAAAAAAAAGTTCATTTAATAACAGATAATAATTATTTATAAAATTTTTTTGTTATTAATAAATATTTAAAAATTCATACGTTCATTTACTCTTAAATTAAACAACAAATAAACAATAATGAACAATTAAATTAAAGAACAACAACAACAATAAACTGTTAATAATAAAATATTTCAAAATTAAGTTGATTGAACGTTACAAAAAGGTAATGAAATTATGTTTATCAGAAAAAATATATATATTAATTTATAAACAAATCATACACTGCGAGAAAATAAGGCATGTTTTTCTCTAGAACTCAACTAGAACTGTACTAGAACTGAACTAGAACTGAACTAGAACGGAACTAGAACTGTACTAGAACTGAACTAGAACTGAACTAGAACTGAACTAGAACTGAACTAGAACTGAACTAGAACT
>NC_060953.1:8072747-8077135 GCF_022045245.1 Lucilia cuprina | reverse complement strand
AGTTCTAGTTCAGTTCTAGTTCAGTTCTAGTTCAGTTTTAGTTCAGTTCTAGTTCAGTTCTAGTTCAGTTCTAGTTTAGTTCTAGTTCAGTTCTAGTTCAGTTCTAGTACAGTTCTAATTCAGTTCCAGATGAGTTCTAGTTCAATTCTAAAACAGTTCTAGTTCATTTCAGTTAAACTCTAGTTCAGATCTTCTGAAAAATTCTATAGAAATCACTCAAGGTATCATCTCCTGATAATGAAGAAAAGATTTATAAAAATCTTTTCCTGATCATACAGAACATTTTTCTAGAAGTCTTTTCGTTGCTTGAGGTTGAATAAACTAAATCATGAATTTTAAGAGGACATTAAGTTTTTTTGATCAAAGCCAAGGAAATCGTATCGACAAGTAACTCATAAAATAGGCTTCTTAACAAACAAAAATTGAAGCAACAAGTCTTTTATTAAGTGCATACATATGTTATTGATGACTTGAGGAAAATATATTTCTATTTTTGTAATTTTCTTAATGTTACTTTTGCATTTATTTGTTAATTTGTGAAGTTGTTTCTGCTGATTGTTTTTTTGTGTGTGTAATGCATCGTCGTTATTTATTAATTTGGGTTTTTGATTTTCTTTCAGACTATAAAGTTTTAGTTGTTGGTGGCTGAACTTATTTTTGTGCAAAATGATCTAGTTTTGTCATCATAAAAATATTTAGTGAAAGTTGCCATTTTGCACTTGTTAGTTTGTTAAATTTATTTTGGTTTCAAATACATCATTTCGATTTCAGTATTTGTATCTAAATACAAGTACAAAACCAAAAATTCAATTCAATTCAAATGGTGGGCAAACACTTTTTTTTGTGAAAATAACGCCGCTACGATGTATCTTGTTTTGAAAACGTTAGTTGTTGGTTTGCTAACCAATTTCCACCAATAAAAACTCTAGGTTTCGTTTGCCTTTTTATGCAGCCATTTATTTCATTTTAAAGTCTTATTAACATGAATGTACTTTAGTTTTGGTTTGTAGTTGTTTTAACTAAGTTTTTCCATAATGAAATAATAAAATGAATTGAAGTTGATTTGAAGTGTGTTTTAAGTTTTATTTGCCACATTTAACTGCCACTCGAATGCTCACTTTTACGTTAAACTAGAGGTTTGATTTTCCTCTGTTATTGTTTTTGCTTTTTGCCGCAACAGCAAAAAAAGAAAAAATAGTTGTTGCCATAAATACGTTAACTAAAGCGTGGCAATAACAACAAAGAGAAAAAATATAAATAAAATCATAATAATGCAACGTTTAACAAGATTCTGTTGTAATTCAAGTCATCATGGAAAAAAGTGGGTGGAGTTTTGAAATTAGAACACTATGAAGGTAATTTAAAAACAAAACTATTTTGAGATAATGAGAAGATTTTAAAAGCTTAATTGTTTAAGAAGCTGTAGGATTTTTCCTACAGCTTTATAACATATAAAAGCATTAAAATGGTTCTTCGAACTGAACAGAACCAGAACTACGACAGAACTAACACTGAACTACGACAGAACTGAACTACTGAAATAGTTCTGAACTAGAACTGAACTGGAACTGTGCAAGAACTGAACTAGATCAGAACTAGAACTGAACTAGAACTAAACTAGAACTGAACTAGAACTGAACTAGAACTGAACTAGAACTGAACTAGAACTGAACTAGAACTGAACTAGAACTGAACTAGAACTGAACTAGAACTGAACTAGAACTGAACTAGAACTGAACTAGAACTGAACTAGAACTGAACTAGAACTGAACTAGAACTGAACTAGAACTGAACTAGAACTGAACTAGAACTGAACTAGAACTGAACTAGAACTGAACTAGAACTGAACTAGAACTGAACTAGAACTGAACTAGAACTGAATTAGAATTGAAATAGAACTGAACTAGAACTGAATTAGAATTGAACTAGAACCAAACTAGATCTGAACTAGAACTGAACTAGAACTAAACTAGAACTAGAACTAAACTAAAAAAAAAAAAACTTAACTAAAACTTAACTAAAACTAAACTAGAACTGGACTAGAACTGAACTAGAACTGAACTAGAACTGAACTAGAATTGAACTAGAACTGAACTAGAACTGAACTAGAACTGAACTAGAACTGAACTAGAACTGAACTAGAACTGAACTAGAACTGAACTAGAACTGAACTAGAACTGAACTAGAACTGAACTAGAACTGAACTAGAACTGAACTAGAACTGAACTAGAACTGAACTAGAACTGAACTAGAACTGAACTAGAACTGAACTAGAACTGAACTAGAACTAAACTAGAACTAAACTAGAACTAGAACTGAACTAGAACTGAACTAAAACTGAACTAGAACTGAACTAGAACTGAACTAGAACTGAACTAGAACTGAACTAGAAATGAACTAGAACTCAATTAGAACTCAACTAGAACTCAACTAGAACTGAACTTGAACTGAACTAGAACTAAACTAGAACTGAAGTAGAACTGAACTCGAACTGAACTAGAACTGAACTAGAACTGAACTAGAACTGAACTAGAACTGAACTAGAACTGAACTGGAACTGAACTAGAACTGAACTAGAACTGAACTAGAACTGAACTAGAACTGAACTAGAACTAAACTAGAACTAAACTAGAACTGAACTAGAACTGAACTAAAACTGAACTAGAACTGAACTAGAACTGAACTAGAACTGAACTAGAACTGAACTAGAGCTCAATTAGAACTGAACTAGAACTCAACTAGAACTGAACTAGAACTGAACTAGAACTAAACTAGAACTAAAGTAGAACTGAACTAGAACTGAACTAGAACTGAACTAGAACTGAACTAGAACTGAACTAGAACTGAACTAGAACTGAACTAGAACTGAACTAGAACTGAACTAGAACTGAACTAGAACTGAACTAGAACTGAACTAGAACTGAACTAGAACTGAACTGGAACTGAACTAGAACTGAACTAGAACTGAACTAGAACTGAACTAGAACTGAACTAGAACTGAACCAGAACTGAACCAAAACTGAACTAGAACTAAAGTAGAAATGAACTAGAACTAATCTAGATCTGTACTAGAACTGAACTAGAACTATATGATAAAGAGCTTATTTTTCTATGATATTTGAAAATTCCTGATAATCTTAAGAAGATTTATAAAACAATTCTCTCAAAATATATCTGTATTATATGCATATATATGTTTATAATAATACTTTAAAATTATTCATTAACATTATAGAAATCAAATATAATTGTATCTAAAAACATTTACAACAAGCCTTTTGCAATAATGTATACGTGTCGTGAGTACATTTACCTTTAAACAAGATTCATTATTGCCAATTTTAAAATTAAAATAAAATACCATTTCTATGCATAAAAAAAATCTAATAATTACGCACACTAAAAGACATAATACCAGCCAGACAGACAGACAAAGAGCAGCTACGATTTTACCGATGATTCATTAGCAAGAATATTGTACTTTTTGAGTTTTTGTATTTTGATTAGTTTTGCTTTTTTTCTATTCGTTCTTAAAAGTGGAATTGTTCAACTCATTAGAATGTGCGAAATTTTGTAAGTTTTATTATTAGTTTTTGCGGTTTGGCAAAAAAAGAACTACAATGTGTTTAGATTGTTGTAGAAGTATATTTACACCCAGACTAGATTACAAAATTATCATAAATTTCTAAAGGTTATTGATGGGGTTTTTGAGCTATAGTATATGCCGGTAATTTGTTGTGGTTCTCTATCGGGATTTTTTCTCCTATACTATGGCTGGTTGTTTCTTTCAAGTTTTGCAATATGAAAGCTTTTCATACATGATTTCAAATCAGTTATACTTGGATTTTATTGGGCTTTTAGTAATTTATAGATTTTGCAGTGGAGACTCTTAAATACCCTACACTAGACTATAGTCTATTGTATAGTCTATAGTACAGTCTATAGTATAGTCTATAGTCTAGTCTATAGTATATTCTATAGTCTAGTCTATAGTCTAGACTATAGTCTTGTCTATAGAGTAGTCAAGTCTATAGTCTAGTCTATAATGTAGTCTATAGTCTAGTCCATAGTCTAGTCAATACTCTAGTCTATAGCGCAGTCAAGTCTATAGTCTAGTTTATAGTCTAGTTTGTAGACTAGTCTATAGTCCAGTCTTTAGTCTAGTATATACTAGTCTATAGTCTATTTTATAATCTACTCTATATTCTAGTCTGTAGTCTAGTCTATAATCCGTTCTATAGTCTAGTCTTTAGTCTTGTCTATAGTATATTCTATAGTCCAGTCCATAGTCTAGTCTATAGTCTAGTATATAGTCTAGTCTATAGTCTAGTCTATAGTCTAGTCTATAGTCTAGTCTATAGTCTAGTCTATAGTCTAGTCTATAGTCT
>NC_060953.1:8070349-8072647 GCF_022045245.1 Lucilia cuprina | reverse complement strand
TGAACCAGGTTTTCTATCAACTGACAAGTTCTCTCGGTACTGTTTAATAACATTGGAAACAGTTTGACGGCAGACCTTTGTATGCTTGGCCAACTTTTTGTAAGACCATGTTGGGTTTAGTTGAAAATATTTAAAAATTCCAATACGCACTTTTTTCTGGTCACTCATTTTAATCAGATTAACAAAAAATTAATATAATTGACTTTACACATAATAACTGACATGTTTTTCAAAGGTAACTTGATCAAAAAAAAAATCAAATAATACTTTGGTTGAAAAATGTAATGAAAAACGTGTGTTAAGAATTTTTCGATCTCACTCCTTAGCACAGAACAATTATTTTTATAAACATTTAAATTTCAGTTCAATTTCTATCAAAAGCCAACCTCTCTCTTTAGCAGTTCAATTCTAACAAATTTTAATTAAAATATTATTTTTCCATCAGTTTCTGTTTCATTTTTTCCAAAACATTATTATAAAGAAAATTTTAAAGATTTACAAAAAGAAATAAATTTTATTTATGTTTGTGATGGAAGAAAACCCTTTAAATTTTATATTGTTTTTCTTTAGTCCTTTCTACACATTGTTCTAGAGATGAATAAAATGCATCATACACTATGCTCTACTGTGAAAATCTCTATATATATTATTTATTTTATATTTTTGTTGAAAAAATACACTTTATATGAAATTTCAATTCTACACTAAGAAAAATAAATGTGTTTTAATGTTATGTTTTTTTTTACTTAAGATTCTTTTTTTCGGAATAGAAGGCAGACTTAAAAGTTTGTTAAATAAACCAAAATAAAGCATTTTTTATGGACAGTTTATTATATTAGTGGGATTTAGTAATGAGTCAATCAGCAACTATAAGATTATTCGAGTTCAAAAGGACCTGTTCTTTCTGCCTTCTCTATTTCATTTTCCTGTTGTGGGTTGTTTTAATAAAATTGTTTCATTTTATTGTATTCGTTTCAGCAAAGCTTCTCTTACGTTACCTTGTAGTTTTGTGGACCCAGCATCCGTCAAATAGTCCTGTCTATATATTGATCTATAGTCCAGACTATAGACTGATCTGTTGTCAAGATTATAGATTATAGATTATAGAGACTTTAGACTATAGTCAAGACTTACTGATTTATAGTCACGACTAGACGGAGTCCTGCCACCTCTATCTACTGGGGTTTCATACTTTATACTTTTTTTTAAGTGCTATTCTATGCCATTCAGTTCTATGGATCCTGTTTTCTTTTTATTACACATGAGGATGGTTATATGTTTATGTATGAGAGTGGTTGAATTCACATGTGTTTGATGTTGTTGCTATAAAGCTTCCTTACATTTTAGTACTATATGCCCCAAAACATTTTATTTTAAATTATTTTTTCTTCTAAGTTTTTTTTTTAACATACATGAAACAAAAACAACTGAGCTACAAAAATATGAAAAAACACAGAAATATAAAGAAATGTATAGAAATAAAAAAATATACAAATAAAATAAAACTGACACAATGTTATTGTAAGTTTAATGCACTGGTTGGAAAAAAAATGATGAACAAGGGAAAGCTTTAAAAATATAGAGGGCCACAGCAAATTTCACTTCTAATTCGGTTCTAGTTCAGTTCTAGTTAAATTCTATTTCAGTTCCAGTTACTGCTAGTTCAGTTTTAGTAACGTTCTAGTTCAGTTATATTTTAGTTCTAGTTCAGGTCTAGTTCAACGCTGGTTCAGTTTTAGTTCAGTGTGAATTCAGTTTAAGTTCAGTTTTAAGTCGGTTCTACATCAGTTCTAGTTCAGTTCAGTTCAAGCTCAGTTATATTTTAGTTTTAGTTCAGCGCTAGCTCAGTTCTAGTTCAGTTGCAGTTCAGTTCTAGTTCAGTTGTAATTCAGTTCTAGTTCAGTTCCACATCAGTTCTATTTCAGTTTTAGTTTAGTTCTAGTTCAGTTCTTGCTCAGTTTGCTAAGCTCTTGTTCAGTTCTATATCAGTTCAGTTTTAGTTCAGTTCTATTTCATTTCTAGTTAATTTCTTGTTTTATTCTTGTTCATTTCCAGTTCAGTTCTAGTTTTGTTCTTGTTCATTTCTAGTTCAGTTCTAGTTTAGTTCTAGTTCTAGTTCAGTTGTAGTCCAGTTGCAGTTCAGTTGAAGTTCAGTTGTAGTTCAGTTGCAGTTCAGTTCTAGTTTAGTTATAATTCTGTTCTAGTTCTGTTCTAGTTCAGTTCTAGTTCAGTTCTAGTTCAGTTCTAGTTCAGTTCTAGTTCAGTTCTAGTTCAGTTCTAGTTCAGTTCTAGTTCAGT
>NC_060953.1:8067750-8070249 GCF_022045245.1 Lucilia cuprina | reverse complement strand
GAACTAGAACTGAACTAGAACTGAACTAGAACTGAACTAGAACTGAACTAGAACTGAACTAGATCTGAACTAGAACTGAACTAAAACTGAACTAGAACTGAACTAGAAATGAACTAGAACTGAACTAGAACTGAACTAGAACTAAATTATAACTGAACTATAACTAAACTAGAACTGAACTAGAACTAATCTAGAACTGAACTAGAACTAATCTAGAACTAAACTAGAAGTAAATAAGAACTGAACAAGAACTAAGCTAGAAGTAAACAAGAACTAGATCTGAACTAGAGTTCAACTAGAACTAAACTAGAACTGAACTAGAACTGAACTAGAACTGAACTAGAACTAAACTAGAACTAAACTAGAACTAAACTAGAACTAAACTAGAACTAAACTAGAACTTAACTAGAACTAAACTAGAACTGGACTTGAACTGAACTAGATTCGAACTAGAACTGAACTAGAACTAATCTAGAACTAAACTAGAAGTAAACAAGAACTGAATTAGAACTAAACTAGAACTGAACTATAATTGAACAAGAACTGAACTAGAACTGAACTGGAAATAAACTAGAATTGAACTAGAACTGAACTAGAGTTAAACTAAAACTTAACTTGAACTGAAGTAGTACTGACTCAGAACTAACTAACTAACTAGATCTGAACTACAACAAAACTAGATGTGAGTTAGAACTTTATTAGAACTAAAAATTTCAATGTTGTTGAAATATTTATGTAGAAATTGGGAGTATTATCGTTTAGAAAAATCTGGCAGCTTTTCAACTTAAATGAGGTATTTATAAAAGAGCGTTGCTCCCCAATTTAGTTTAACAATATTAGTGAGAGAATGAGAATTAAAATGGGGAGAATGTGTGTTCGTATGTTTACAAAGTGAGGAGCTGATTTTTATACATAAATTTCTATACAACTAAAATGTAAATTAATGATTTTGTTGTTATATTGTTGGGGCTAAAGGAATGAGTAAGCATTACTGTGAGAGTGGAGAGAGCAAGTTTATTTTTTTATTGATATGTGCAAAATTTTTGCAACAACAACAGCAATCGGTTTTGGGGTCTCATAAGAAAACAACAATTTTGCAAATATTTTGCACAACAACTTAAATTGTTTAGTTTAGTATTTGTTGTGAACTTTTTCGATAGAGATTCTTTTTTTTTGTGTTGCTCCTCGCTGTCGTTGTCGTCGTCATAATCGTCGGTGTGTGTTTATATTAAGATTTTTTTTTTTTTGGCGTACGTACAGGACGGAACCAGAACCCAACCAATGCAGGGATGTGTATTTATTATTATGATTTGGTTTTCGCTTTTTTTCGTTCTTTACACTATGAACTCGTGCGGTGAAAGGAAATAACAAAAAATTCGTATAGAATTGTTTTTTTTTTTAATTTGTTTGCTTTCGGCTTTCGTTGGAAGTGTTTTTTTTTCTGAAATTTCTTTTAAACGCGCAATTGGGGTAGTAAAAATAAAAATCATAACAAATCGTTTAAACAAATAGAAAAAAAAACTAAAGAAGAATGTATGAAATAAAACAACAACATCGGTTTTATGCAATATTTTAAATAGAAAATGAACAACAACAATAACACCATGACACGATAGACAAAATAAAATAACAATAAATTTTTGTTATTGTATTTTTGCCGGTAAAAATAATAAAAGAAAAAAATTTACAAAAACGTAAATGCCAATGAGAAGAAAAAAAATAAATAAATAATAAAAAATAACAAAACATTAAAAAACGTCATTTTAGAAAGAAAAAGCAGAAAATCAAAACAATTTGAAAATTAAAGTAAAAAAAAAGAAAACAACTTTTTTTTCAATTTCTCTAAGTGTATGAATATTTTTGTACCATGACAAAATTTTAAGCAAAAAAATAATTTTTAAAACAACAGAGCAACAACAACAACTCGTTAATATAAAATTTAATTTTATTTTTTGACATGTAACACGTCACTTTGTGTTCTGACACTAAAAGCAACTAAAACAACAGTGTATGTGTTTTTTTTTTTAATTTTTGTTTCATGTAGGTATTTTAAGTACTTTTGCTTACAAATGCAAAAAAAAATTTGTTAAAATTACAACAAAAACATTAAAAATTTTTGAAATTTTGTTGCTGCTTTTTAACACCTTTATACTAATTGGCAAAGAAATACCACAGTTTAAGGTTTTTAATTAAACTTAGATTAACGAATGTTTACTAACAAAAAAGTTTCAGTTCGGTTCAAGTAAAGTTCTAGTTCAGTTCTAGTTCAGTTTTAGTTCAGTTCTAGTTCAGTTTTAGTTCAGTTCTAGTTCAGTTCTAGTTCAGTTCTAGTTCAGTTCTAGTTCAGTTCTAGTTCAGTTCTAGTTCAGTTCTAGTTAATTTCTAGTTCAGTCCTACTTCAGTTCTAGTTCAGTTCTAATTCAGTTCTAGTTCAGTTCTAGTTCAGTTCTAGTTCAGTTCTAGTTCAGTTCTAGTTCAGTTCTAGTTCAGTTCTAGTTC
>NC_060953.1:8063275-8067650 GCF_022045245.1 Lucilia cuprina | reverse complement strand
TAGTTCTGTTCTAGTTCTGTTCTAGTTCTGTTCTAGTTCTGTTCTAGTTCTGTTCTAGTTCTGTTCTAGTTCTGTTCTAGTTCTGTTCTAGTTCAGTTCTAGTTTAGTCCTAGTTTAGTCCTTGTTTAGTTCTAGTTCAGTTCAAGTTAATTTCAAGTTCAGTTATAGTTTAGTTCTAGTTTTGTCGTAGTTCTGTTCTAGTTCAGTTCTAATTTAGTTCTAGTTTAGATCTAGTTCAGTTCTACTTCAGCTTTAGTTCAGTTCTTGTTCAGTTCAACTTTAGTTCTTGTTCAGTTCCTGTTCAGTTCTAGTTCAGTTTTAGATCTGTATTAGTTCAGTTATATTTTATTTCTAGTTCAAGTCTAGATCAGTTCTAGTACAGCTCAAGTTCAGTTTTAATTCTGTTGAAGTTCAGTTCTAGTTCAATTCTACTTCAGCTTTAGTTCAGTTCTTGTTCAGTTAAACTTTAATCTTGTTCAGTTCTGTTCAGTTTTAGTTCAGTGCTAGTTCAGGTCTAGTTCAGCTCTAATTCAGTTTCAATTCAGTTCAGTTTAGTTTAGTTCAGTTCTAGTTCAGTTCAAGTTTAGTTCTAGTTCAGTTCTACTTCAGTTTTAGTTCATTCCATTTAAGTTCTTGTATAGTTAATGTTGAGTTTTAGTTCAATTCTAGTTTTGTTTTATTTCAGTTCTAGTTCACTTCCAGTTCAGTTCTAATTCAGTTATAGTTCAGTTCTACTTCAGTTCAATTTCATCTCTAGTTGTAAATATTAAAAATTTTTCAAAATTTTTATTTCTTTTTTTTTAATTTGCTAAAAAAAATTTAGAATATCCAGAAAAAACAAAATTTTAAAAAAGAATTTACAATTTCCAAACCCTGTCATTTTTTCACACATGTTTTATAAATATATAAAAGTGCTTTTATATGATTTTTTCTCTTTTATTTTTTTTTAAGAATTTTTTCTATAAATTTTTTTCTACTTAAAAAAAAATACTGTTAATGGCAGATAGCAGTAAGTCTCCTTCAATACATAATGAAATAAAAATATTATTATTTTTTTTTTTAGTTTAAAAAAAAATATTTAAAAAAATTTTGCTTATTTTATTTATATGTACATATGTGTATAATTATAAACTTAAATAAAAAAAAGGGTGGGGCTGCTGGTAATGCATAAAAAAATTATGCATAATTTTAAGCAAATCTTCTTTAATTATAAAATTTTCATTTTATACTCTTCGTATCCAATTTATGTTAAAAATTTTGTAATCTTTTTTATAAGTTTGTTTGGCTGGCTTTTAGCTTATTTATTAAGAAGTCTGTTTGGGTCTGGTGGTATCGTCACCTGTAACTTGTAAAATGACCCATCATCATGTTTTTAACAGACTTAAGGTTTCAAAAAAAGAGTAGCAAGTAAAAGTCGGTTGTAATATTTTTACTTTAAATATTTGTAAGCCGCTTAAGTTGTTGTTTTTTTTCTTCTTTTTTCTTACTTTGTAATTATTATTCTGTTTTTTTTTTCTTCTTCTAATTTTCATCTCTTCCTCCCTTCATTAGTTTAAAACCATATGACAACATTTAACAACAATTATAATTATCTACTTTGAAAAACTATTCATTTGCATAAAAATACTTCCTCACACTTTTTTTGAATGAAAAAAAATCCCCAATAATTGACGCATTTGTGGTGCGTAGCTTATTTTGTTTGGCGGCATTTAAGATGTTTTACTTTTGAAAAGATTTTCGCACTCTCATCTTAAATGGCTTTTGTATGTTTTTTTTTTTATTAGTTACGCATCATTGAACTGTGACACCATTGAGTGTGTAAAATTTAACAAAGTACTTTTTAAGTACCTAAACCTAAAGAGTATTTGTTCTCCATATCAAGTCAAATGTTCGTCTGTCCAGTCACTCTCCCTTCTAGTAGTGGTAAAAACGTTTAGTAAATGTTAATTGCATTAGTCTGGTTTGTTTTCTTTCTTTAATATTTCTTTTATTAATTATGGGCCACAAAGGTCTTGTTTATTTGGTCTACTAAATGTTAATACTTTTTTGTTCTTACATTTTTGCCCTTAGTAGTAGTGTTGAATTACAAGTATTTAGTAGTAAATAAAAAAAAACTAATATTTTGTCAACAAAATATTTAACACCACAATCTAAGACCAAAAATTACACGTAATTATGTGTAAACTGCTATGGTACTAAAATTTTCTTAAAATAAAAGTTATTTTTTAATCTTCTATAGTTCAAATCAGTTCTAGTTTATTTCTAGTTCAGTTATAGTTCAGTTCTAGTTCAGTTCTAGTTCAGTTCTAGTTCAGTTCTAGTTCAGTTCTAGTTCAGTTCTAGTTCAGTTCTAGTTCAGTTCTAGTTCAGTTCTAGTTTAGTTCTAGTTCAGTTCTAGTTCAGTTCTAGTTCATTTCTAGTTCATTTCTTGTTCAGTTATAGTTCAGTTCTAGTTCATTTCTAGTTCATTTCTAGTTCAGTTCTAGTTCAGTTCTACTTCAGTTCTAGTTCAGTTCTTGTTCAGTTCTAGTTCAGTTCTAGTTCAGTTCAAGTTCACTTCTTGTTCAGTTATAGTTCTGTTCTAGTTCAGTTCTAGTTCAGTTCTAGTTCAGTTCTAGTTCAGTTCTAGTTCAGTTCTAGTTCAGTTCTAGTTCAGTTCTAGTTCAGTTCTAGTTCAGTTCTAGTTCAGTTCTAGTTCAGTTCTAGTTCAGTTCTAGTTCAGTTCTAGTTCAGTTCTAGTTCAGTTCTAGTTCAGTTCTAGTTCAGTTGTAGTTCAGTTGTAGTTCAGTTGTAGTTCAGTTCTAGTTCAGTTCTAGTTCAGTTCTAGTTCAGTTCTAGTTCAGTTCTAGTTCAGTTCTAATTCTTTTGTTGTTCAGTTCTAGTTCATTTCTAGTTCAGTTCTAGTTCATTTCTAGTTCTAGTTCAGTTCTAATTCAGTTCTAGAGTTCAGTTTTAATTTAAACCTGATTGTGTTCTCGATCTGGTTCATTACTTGTTTAGTTTTAGTTAATTTCTAGTTAAGTTTAACTTCTGTTTAAGTTGAGCCCTGGTCTCTTTCATATTTAATTTAAAAATCATATAGAAATCTATTTTTTTACTTTTGGCCCTTAGCTAAAATTATAACCTGCCTCAAGGAGAAATCAATAATTTTAATAAATTTTAGTTAAATTTTCCTAATTTAAATTCATTTAGTAATACAATACTAACCATCCTATCTCTCAGCTTATTTGGAATTTAATCTCTGTTATTACAAAAAATTATATAAAACATTTTTTAATTATATAAAAATCTTAATTGCTTTTTATCACCCCCCTCTTCCTGTTCAAAAAATCAATAAATTATGCAAAATAACCACAAAAAATACACTGACCAACCAAAAATACACAAAATCCTAAAATCTTTATACAAACTCTTACTAAAAACTAATGAAAATTTCAATAGCACCTCAATGTAAAAACCCCCTCCCTTCCAAAAAAAAAAAAAAAACAACGAACATTATTGACTGGGTTAACAATTATTGGAATGGGGGAGACTTCATTTATGTACTCAGCAATAAAAGCAAAAAAAAAAAAAAATTAAATAAAACATATGTATGTACAATACCAACACTTACAAAAGCCATGTAACAACAATGTATGATAAGTAAAGTGCAAATGCATGTTGTTTTTCTTTGCTATATAGAGAATCCAACAACAACAACTACTACAACAACATCTCAGAGTAATGTTCAATTATAGAATAGAGAATTTGGGGAGATTTTAGAAAATATTACTTGGTTATACTCTTTCTTATATTACTGTCAAGAAAAGAGTATTTATGGACTGGAATATGAGTGTCAGCTAAAGAGCACAAGAGTTGCAAAAAGACCCCCAAAATTCACAAAGAGAATGATTAGAACTTATGAGAGTAATTTACTTAATCAAAATATAAAATGGGGATACCAGGTGTTGGATTTATTAACAGCAAACATGGGAAAAACATTACAGACATCGAGCTGGAACTTTAATACTTATAACTTAACTAGAAAGGAACTAAAATTGAACTAGAGCAGAACTAAAAGTTGAACTGAACTAGAACAAAACAAGAACTTAACTAGAACTGAACCAGAACTGAACTAGAACTAAACTAAAACTGAACCAAAATTGAACTAGAACTGAATTCAATCTGAAGTGAAAGTTAACTGGAACTGATTTAGAACTGAACTAAAACTAAACTAAAATTGAAGTAGAACTGAACTGCAATTGCACCAGAACTGAACTACAATTGCACCAGAACTGAACTAGAACTGAACTAGAACTGAACTAGAACTGAACTAGAACTGAATTAGAACTGAACTAGAACTGAACTAGAACTGAACTAGAACTGAACTAGAACT
>NC_060953.1:8059868-8063175 GCF_022045245.1 Lucilia cuprina | reverse complement strand
TTAGAAATTTTAGTTTTTTATCAATAAATGGCTTAAATATTTTGGAATTATGGTAATATTCAACATAAAAGTTTCTTTACAAAAAATAAAAATTTTATAAAAAGTAAACATTTTAAAAATATACTCATGGTGTAGGGTATTATATGGTCGGTCATGCCCGACTATACTTTCCTACTTGTTTCTTTTTGGTCCTGTGTCTGACATAAATGTAAAGTACAAAAAATTTAGATTCAATTTAGTTTTCTAAAATGATTGGTAACAAAATCCATTATACTATTAGCCTTGATTATGTCTTAGCAAAAGAAAAACTTAACTTTGTCTAAGAAATAAGCTCCAACATTAAAATCAACTTCAAATATATTATCAAAACCATGTTGTGTGAGAAGGCCTGCTGAGTTTACCATTGCCGGTCTTAATGTCTTGTAATGTTTTGTGGAAACACAATACAACAATAACAAAAATAAACAAACAACACGAACCGACAACAACAAGGAAGTACATGTATTTTAAATGTTTGAACTAAAAGAGTCTGAGCAATTATGTCTAGTATTCTGACAATTCAAAAAAATCAAAGGAAAAAACTGTTGAAATATTTGCCCACCCATTTACAATATTTTTTTGGTAGTCGATTTTACAAAGGGTTTTGTACACATATGGATATATGGACGCAAACTATAAAGAAATATTTATAAAAAGCGAATACATTCAAGTCGAAATTACAACTAAAAAGGAACTGAACAATAGTAGAACTGGAGAAGAACAGCAGCAGGACTAGAACTGGAATAGAACTACAACAGAACTAGAACAGAACTAAACAGAACTAAACAGAACTAGAACAGAACAGATCTAGAACAGAACTAGAACAGAACTAGAACAGAACTAGAACAGAACTAGAACAGAACTAGAACAGAACTAGAACAGAACTAGAACAGAACTAGAACAGAACTAGAACAGAACTAGAACAGAACTAGAACAGAACTAGAACAGAACTAGAACAGAACTAAAACAAAACAGATCAGATCTAGAACAGAACTCGAACAGAACTAGAACAGAACTCGAACAGAACTAGAACAGAACTGGAACAGAACTAGAACAGAACTAGAACAGAACTAAAACAGAACTCGAACAGAACTAAAACAAAACAGATCAGATCTAGAACAGAACTCGAACAGAACTAGAACAGAACTCGAACAGAACTAGAACAGAACTAGAACAGAACTAGAACAGAACTAAAACAGAACTCGAACAGAACTAGAATAGAACTGGAACAGAACTATAACAGAACTAGAACAGATCTAGAAAAGAACTAGAAAAGAACTAGAACAGAACTAGAACAGAACTAGAACAGATCTAGAATAGAACTGGAACAGAACTAGAACAGAACTAGAACAGAACTAGGAAAGAACTAAAAGAGAACTAGAACAGAACTAGAACTGAACTAGAACAGAACTAGAACAGAACTAGAACAGAACTAGAACAGAACTAGAACAGAACTAGAACAGAACTAGAACAGAACTAGAACAGAACTAGAACAGAACTAGAACAGAACTAGAACAAAACTAGAACAAAACTAGAACAGAACTAGAACAAAACTAGAACAGAACTAGAACAGATCTAGAACAGAACTAGAACAGAACTGGAACTAAAGTGAAACTGAACTATATCTAAACGAGGTCTGAATTACAACAATATTTTACTAATATGTTTTTAATATAAATTTCTTTAAAATCAAACGATTAAATTTCTTACATCTCTAGCCACAGTTCAGTTTTTTCTCCTCTTCAAAAGCAAATTGTTGTCGGTAACAGACATGTTCGTCGTACAATGTCCAGGCAATGTTCAAGTCTATTCATATATATGTTTACATTTGTAAGACTCTTTTTTCCTTATTTTAAAAATTTCGAATACGTCATTTCTTATTTTTTTTTATTTTCGAACAAAGGTTTATAAACCAAAAAGAAGGAAATGAAAAAAATTCAGACAGCGATTTTTGTTTGATTTTATTTTCTAGGTTATTTTTTGTTTTTGTTTTGTATGCAAATACATATACATTTTTTGCCGCCTTTATGTGAAAACAAACACACCCATACAAGCATATAGGAAAAAAAGGACTCCTGTAGGACTTTGACTATTGTTGAAAGTATGGTCATGTGTCTGCATGCAGCGACATGTTTTTGAGTAAAATAAGAAAAAATACAAGAAAAAAATTGTATTTAATTCTTTTGGATATTTAAAATGTTTCTTATATTTATTGCAATTTTTGGTCATTCATATACGTACATACATATTTATGTACATGTATATGTTATATAAATACATATGTATGTGTATGTAGATGCTTTTATTATATACAATTTATCTTGGCTTGGTATTGGCCAATAACTTTTTTTTACAATTTATTTAATGCGAAGACAATTTTTTCTTTTATTTTTCAAGGTTTTCCAATACATACATACATATGTATCTATGTATATGTTGAAAAAATGCGTATGTAAAAAATGATTTTCAGTTTTTGTTTTCATCCGGGAAAAAATAAAGGGGAGTTTATATTTATTTTAATGAATTCCGAATTGATACATAAAAAAACTCTTGTATATTTTTTTTTGTATTAAAGTTCTATAAAAGGAGTTATATGCATTTTCTGCAAAAAAATATATATAAGATTTCTATAAAAAAATTAGTATTACTGATTAATATTAATACTTTCATAATTTCATAAAATAATATTATTTATTTGTATAAAAAATAAATTTATAATCTTTTGTTTAAAAGAACAAAAACATTTTGAGAAATCATTATTTAATATCTTTTTATATTCTACAATAAATTTTGTTCTAAACCCCTTTAAATTGAATTATTCATACGCCTTAGTATTTCGCAACTACGAATTTCCAACATTGCGTATGATTTATATACATATTTAAAATGTTAATCATACTAAGTATGATTACATTTTTTCTGTTCTAGTTAAGTTTTAGTTCAGTTTAGTTCTGTTCTAGTTTGGTTCTAGATCGGTTCTAGTTCAGTTATAGTTCTGTTCTGGTTCAGCTTTAGTTCAGTTACAATTCTGTTCCAGTTCAGTTCTAGTTCAGTTGTAATTCAGTTGTGGTTCAGTTTTAGTTCAGTTCTAGTTCTGTTCTAGTTCCTCTCAGTTCTGTTCTAGTTCTGTCCTAGCTCTGTTCTAATTCTGTTCTAGTTCTGTTTCAGTTCTGTTCTAGTTCTGTTCTAGTTCTGTTCTAGTTCTGTTCTAGTTCTGTTCTAGTTCTGTTCTAGTTCTGTTCTAGTTCTGTTCTAGTTCTGTTCTAGT
>NC_060953.1:8057952-8059768 GCF_022045245.1 Lucilia cuprina | reverse complement strand
TCAGTTCTAGTTCAGTTCTAGTTCAGTTCTAGTTCAGTTCTAGTTCAGTTCTAGTTCAGTTCTAGTTCAGTTCTAGTTTAGTTCTAGTTTAGTTCTAGTTCAGTTCCAATTCAGTTCTAATTCAGTTCTAATTCAGTTCTAATTCAGTTCTAATTCAGTTCTAGTTCTGTTCTAGTTCTGTTCTAGTTCTGTTTTACCGTTATTCTTTTGAATCCGTTATGTTCCAGACTTTAGCAATTTTTATTTTATACCTTATCGATATTTGTTGCAATTAATAATTACATATTTTTGTTGTTGTTCCAACATCATCACTAATTAAAATTTGATTACCACCCTGTGTGATATAAAATCATTTGCAATTTCAATTGTTGCCACTTTTGTCACATTTTTTTGCATTTAATTAAAAACACATTAATAAATGTATCAATTGGTAATCAAAAAAATAGGCGTGGCATGCAACAAAAAAATGCTTAAAAATATTTAAGAATAAACTGTACTGATGTTTATATATGTATATAAATTTTAAGTATATATTGGTTAATACATAGTGTATATATATAAATATGATATTAAACAATTCACATACATATATACATATGTATGTATGAATATACACATATATATCAAATGTCAATGTTTTCATTTAAATAATATATAATATTTTTAATAATAATTACATATATGTATATGTATTAATACATACATAAGTATATACATATATGTGGATATTACTTCATTTGTGTAGATATGTGTAAAAAATTGATAAAAATCTGTTGCAAACGGAAATTAAAAATGTAAATTAAAAATGTTTTTCTGTTGCCATTAATGATGCAATAACGCAAACCGAACATTTTTCAGCTCAAACTACCAAAAATATATATATAATTTGTTCTACCAATATAAAACATACATACATACATACATACATATATACGGATTCAAGGATATTACCCATAGATACGATACATGCAAGAACATGAAATTATGTATGTTTGACTGTCTGTCTGTCTGTATGGGTGAATGCATTAAAATTTAACAAAAATTGCATACGAGCAATATAAGCATCATTGCAATAATTTTAACTATGGATCCCAAACATATAGAAAAATGTACTCATACATATGCAGATATGCTTTATATGTTTTATAGGTATATAACGGATTTTTTACATATTTTTGTGAACTGTTATATACTATATACTTTAAATACTTGTGTATATGCTTGGCTAATACATACTACATATGTGTAATCGGTAAAGGGTTGAAGGTATACGCAACATTAATATATTGGCAATTTTTACTATTGTCTACGGTGGGATTATTTCAAAAACAATCCAAAATTTTTTATAAAATTTTTCTACAGAAAGTATTATGATTAAAAGTTCAATCGATCATCTAAAAGATCCATAATTGTTGCTGAAATTTCTGTACATAAAGATCTGTGGTTTGAAACTCCAATACGACTGCTACTCTTCTAGTTCTGTTCTAGTTTTGTTCTAGTTCTGTTCTAGTTCTGTTCTAGTTCTGTTCTAGTTCTGTTCTAGTTCTAGTTCTGTTCTAGTTCTGTTCTAGTTCTGTTCTAGTTCTGTTCTAGTTCTGTTCTAGTTCTGTTCTAGTTCTGTTCTAGTTCTGTTCTAGTTCTGATCTAGTTCTGTTCTAGTTCTGTTCTAGTTCCTATCTAGTTCTGTTCTACTTCTATTCTACTTCTATTCTAGTTTTGTTCTAGTTCTGTTCTAGTTCTGTTCTAGTTCTGTTCTAGTTCTGTTCTAGTTCTGTTCTAGTTCTCTTCTAGTTCTGTTCTAGTTCTGTTCTAGTTC
>NC_060953.1:8055650-8057745 GCF_022045245.1 Lucilia cuprina | reverse complement strand
TGTTCTAGTTCTGTTCTAGTTCTGTTCTAGTTCTGTTCTAGTTCTGTTCTAGTTCTGTTCTAGTTCTGCTTTAGTTCTGTTCTAGTTATGTTCTAGTTCTGTTCTAGTTCTGCTTTAGTTCTGTTCTAGTTCTGCTTTAGTTCTGTTCTAGTTATGTTCTAATTCTGTTCTAGTTCTGTTCTAGTTCTGTTCTAGTTCTGTTCTAGTTCTGTTCTAGTTCTGTTCTAGTTCTGTTCTAGTTCTGTTCTAGTTCTGTTCTAGTTCTGTTCTAGTTCTGTTCTAGTTCTGTTCTAGTTCTGTTCTAGTTCTGTTCTAGTTCTGTTCTAGTTCTGTTCTAGTTCTGTTCTAGTTCTGTTCTAGTTCTGTTCTAGTTCTGTTCTAGTTCTGTTCTAGTTCTGTTCTAGTTCTGTTCTAGTAGATTTTATTTAAAAATCTAAATCTTTATCGTTCATTCATTAAATTGTCAACAACAATTAAATAGATCAACATAATAATATTGACTTTAAACTGTCTCTATCAGTTGTGAAGTATTTGTTTCGCTTTTTATTTCTTTTTAAAATTTCTGTTTTATTATTTGTTTATATTATTTATATTATATTAATTTATTTTTAAATAAAATGATAAGGAAACCCCCCATTATTATTTATAAAATAAACAAAACAACCTGACACAACTGGCTACAATCAAATCTTTTAATACAATTGATATTTAAAGTGTCTTTTTGTTTTTGCTTTAAATGAAAATCAAAAATATATAAACAATTTATTTATAAACAAATTCAACTAAGGAATTTATTAAAGGTTGTTGTAATATTAAGATATTTGATAATTTCGTTCCGCATTTTTTATTTAACAAAAAAATTAAGTATTTTTTTTGTCAACTTTTTTTTTGGTTTTGATTTTAAAATTTGTTTAATAAAATTATATTTTTAGCCCTGCAAAATTTATTTCGTTACACGTTTTTAACATAAATTTTAAATTATTATGTAAATTTGTTAATAAATTGGGGTCACTCACTTAATTAAGGAAAAGATGAGCATGGGAACTAAATTTAGTACTTTTTGAAAAGCTAAATTTGGTACTTTGGCTAAAACTAAACTCGAGTTCTAGTACTGTTATGTGAAAATAATAGTAAAATATTTCTGTATATATTTTTTCCACTTGTTGCTATCCCTCCTCTATTTCCCGCCACAAACGGCAGCAAACAATAACTTTGTCGCTTTTTTTGTCTTCTAATCGTAATCAATAGAAAAAATAACCAACTAAATAATTGCGCCAGCCAAAATGGAAAGTAAAATTTTTGCTTTTTTTTTGTCAACATGGGACTCAAAAATAAAAAAAGAGCAACAAAATATCTAAGTCAACTAAAATGTTCTGTATGTTGCCAAAAAATTTTTAGTATTTTTAGAAAAAAAAAAAACTAAATTAAATAAAACTGAACAACGCAAATTGTAAACAAGACATAAAAATAAAAACACAGACAGCAAATGTAAAGGTTAGTGAACCGCACTGAAATAAATTGTTGTTTTTAGAAATTTTAGAAAAATTATACAAAAGGAAATATAGGGAAAATATAGACAAAATTAAGAATATTATATAAAATTAAAAGGAAGTAAAACTGTTTTTCTTTTTGGGAAAAATCAAGATTTTTAGTAAAATTTTTAAGAACTGAATTAGAACAGAAGTAGAACAGAAATGGAACAGAACTAAAACAGAACTAGAACAGAAGTAGAACAGAACTAGAATAGAATTAGAACAGAACTAGAACAGAACTAGAACAGAACTAGAACAGAACTAGAATAGAACTAGAAAAGAACTAGAACAGAACTAGAACAGAACTAGAACAGAACTAGAACAGAACTAGAACAGAACTAGAACAGAACTAGAACAGAACCAGAACAGAACTAGAACAGAACTAGAACAGAACTAGAACAGAACTAGAACTATAACAGAACTATAACAGAACTAGAACAGAACTAATACAGAAGTAGAACAGAAGTAGAACAGAACTAGAACAGAACTAGAACAGAACTAGAACAGAACTAGAACAGAACTAGAACTAGAACAGAACTAGAACAGAACTAGAACAGAACTAG
>NC_060953.1:8053164-8055550 GCF_022045245.1 Lucilia cuprina | reverse complement strand
TAGTCTATAGTCTAGTCTATAGTCTAGTCTATAGTCTAGTATATAGTCTATAGTCTAGTCTATAGTCTAGTATATAGTCTATAGTCTAGTCTATAGTCTAGTATATAGACTAGTCTATAGTCTAGTTCATAGTCTAGTCTATAGTCTAGTCTATAGTCTAGTCTTTAGTCTAGTCTATAGTCTTGTCTGAAGTTTAGTTTGTAGTCTAGTCTATAGTTTAGTCTTTAGTCTAGTCTATAGTCTATAGTCTAGTCTATAGTTTAGTCTATAGTATAGTCTATAGTTTAGTCTATAGTCTAGTCTGAAGTTTAGTTTGTAGTATAGTCTATAGTTTAGTCTTTAGTCTAGTCTATAGTGTAGTCTATAGTCTAGTCTATAGTTTAGTCTATAGTATAGTCTATAGTTTAGTCTATAGTCTAGTCTATAGTCTAGTTTATAGTCTAGTCTATTAGTTAGTAAGTTAGTTAGTTAGTTAGGTAGTTAGTTAGTTAGTTAGTTAGTTAGTTAGTTAGTTAGTTAGTTAGTTAGTTAGTTAGTTAGTTAGTTAGTTAGTTAGTTAGTTAGTTAGTTGGTTAGTTAGTTAGTTAGTTAGTTAGTTAGTTAGTTAGTTAGTTAGTTAGTTAGTTAGTTAGTTAGTTAGTTAGTCAGTTAGTTAGTTAGTTACTTAGTTAGTTAGTTAGTCATGAGCAGTTGTTTAACAGATCCCGATGTAAATCGAATCTGCGACCCCCGATCTGCAGTCTTCTTCGTTAAACAACTTATAACATTCTAATATCTGCGATTCCCCCCAATTAAATGAAACTCATTAAAAATTATAATTCTTAATTACTTTGTCTAAGCTAGAGAAACATTTAAATGAATCTCAACAAAAACTTGCTAAATTCCAAAACATGACATAGATACGTACATACAAACATTCATATATACAACATTTAAATCCTAAACTTTTAAACGAAATCCCAAATGTGATTTTATTTTTAACAAAAACAAAATCGTATGAGAATATCATATAGAATATTTCTATGTATCTAAAAGTTTGTTGGTATTTACATATGTACATATATAAATACATATATAGATATGTTCATATGTATCTGTCTAATAAATCTAATTCGCCCTCACGTGTATTCTATTCAACGACTATTTAGAATAAAAAGAAACAACAACAAAAATTTTTCAAAATATTTACTACAAAGTGAGAATGACTGTAAGTTCATGTGTGTGTGTGTGTGTGTGTATGTATTTATATACATCGAGGGTAACTGTGAGTGTGTATCTGTCTGTCTGTCCGTCCGTCTGTTATTGTATCTAAAAATCTGTCTGTTATTTCTATTTCTCTTTCATATATCTAAATACAACAAACAATGTTGTTGTTTTTAGTATCTACCATATAGTTTATTTGTTATTTTTACTTTTCGTATATTTTTGCGATTTTTTTGTTTAATTTTTTTTTGCCACATATGACGCTGTTGTGTTATCATCATCATCATTCCATAATATTTTGTTTTATTTTATTCTATTTTTTTTGTTTTGTTTGTATCTTAATATCTCGTATCTATAGAGTTGCTGAGTCTGTCGTTCTTTCTGTGTTTTTTTCGCAATTTATTCTAGTTTATGTCTAGCGGCGTTTTGAACTTGAAAAAGTTTTTTTTTTTTGTCGTGTTTTGGTGTGTATGCGATTTTATATACATCTTTTTTTTGCATTTTAGATTCAAAACCATTCTTTGTTGTTGTTCGCTAGAGAGTATTGTTTGATTTCCTCTTATTTTTTTGGCAACAAAAATATTAAATGTAAAGTTTGTTTCTTTTTTCAATACACACAACAGTTGTGCACCATGAACTGGGGTACTAAGTACAAAATTAAAAGGGGGTAGAAATTAAGTTGTTTATAAATTCAAAGTGTCTTAAGATTTTCATATAAAGAATTGGAATAAATTTTAATTTACTTATTAAATATTAAACGAAATTAAATTTTAAACAGAGAAATTCTCATCATGTTTAAGCTCATTTCTAGTTCTTTACTAGTTCTGTTCTAGTTCTGCTCTAGTTCTGTTCTAGTTTTGTTCTAGTTTTGTTCTAGTTCTGTTCTAGTTGAGTTCTAGTTTTGTTCTAGTTTTGTTCTAGTTTTGTTCTAGTTTTGTTCTAGTTTTGTTCTAGTTCTGTTCTAGTTGAGTTCTAGTTCTGTTTTAGTTCCGATCTAGTTCAGTTCCAGTTCAGTTCTAGTTCTAGTTCAGTTCTAGTTCAGTTCTAGTTCATTTCTAGTTCCTTTCTAGTTCATTTCCAGTTCAGTTCTAGTTCTAGTTCAGTTCTAGTTCTAGTTCAGTTCTAGTTCAGTTCTAGTTCAGTTCTAGTTCAGTTCTAGTTCAGTTCTAGTTCAGTTCTAGTT
>NC_060953.1:8048404-8053064 GCF_022045245.1 Lucilia cuprina | reverse complement strand
ACTATAGACTAGACTATAGACTAGACTATAGACTAGACTATAGACTAGACTATAGACTAGACTATAGACTAGATTATAGACTAGACTATAGACTAGACTATAGACTAACTATAGACTAGACTAGACTAGACTACCCCGGTTTCAATCTTGGCTGGGTTAGCAGATACTGTTACAAGCCAAAACAATAAAACGAAGAAAAAACCTACCCTGAGGAAACCTGCCGAAAAGGGGACTACTCCAAGGCAATCCACGGAAAAGGAAAATAAGTCTATAGAAGAGGATCAGAAAATCAGACTAGAATATAGACAAGACTATAGATAAGACTATAGACTAGACTATAGACTTGACTAAAGACTAGACTAAAGACTAGGTTATAAACTATACTGTAGATTAGATTATAGACCAGACTAAATACTAGACTCAAGACTAGAGTATAGATTAATCTATAGGCTAATATGTAGACTAGACTAAAGACTAATCTATAGGTTAGACTAGGTTATAAACTATACTGTAGATTAGACTATAGACCAGACTAAAGACTAGACTCTAGACTGGAGTATAGATTAATCTGTTGGCTAATATGTAGACTAGACTATAGACTAATCTATAGGTTAGGTTACACTATAGACTAGACAAGAGACTAAACTTTAGACTAGACTATAGACTACAGACTGGAATATAGACTAGACTATAGTTTTTACTATAGACTAGACTATAGACCATAGACTAGACTATAGACTAGATTATAGGCTAGATTATAGACTAGACTAATCTATAAACTAGACTATAGACTAGACTAGAGTATAGACTAAACTATAGGTTAGGCTACACTATAGACTAGACTAGAGACTAAACTTTAGACTCGACTACAGACTGGAATATAGACTAGACTATAGATTTAACTGTAGACTACACTATAGCCCTTACTATAGACTTTACCTTTACTATGGACTATACTAGAGACTGGGCTATGGACTAGGCTATAGACTAGACTGTAGACCACACTATGGACTAGACTACAGACTAGGTTATAGGCTAGATTATAGACTAGACTAATCTATAAACTAGACTATAGACTAGACTATAGACTAGACTATAGACTAGACTAGAGTATAGACTAAACTATAGGTTAGGCTACACTATAGACTAGACTAGAGACTAAACTTTAGACTCGACTATAGACTACAGACTGGAATATAGACTAGACTATAGATTTGACTGTAGACTACACTATAGCCTTTACTATAGACTAGACTATAGATAGGACTATGGACTATACTAGAGACTGGGCTATGGATTAGGCTATAGACTAGACTGTAGACCACACTATGGACTATATTATTTTAGACTTTTCCTCAAAGAAATGGATTTGCAAAATAAAGCAATGTTGTTTTAAATACATTATTTATATTTTCCCTCTTCAAAATATTTTATGTTCTCGCAAATTTATCACGAATACTTAAGAACTAGTAAGGAACAGACAATCAGTAGCTTTTGAGATTTTTCAACTGCAAGCTTGTAACTAGCGAGAGTACTTCTAGAATTATGACGTCAAATTATGTTCCTTTAAAAAGTTTTTCAAAAAGAACTGATTATTTATCCTCAGTTAAACATTGTTGCTATTTACATAATTACTTCGAAAATAACTTTTTGTAATTAGTTGAAAATAGAAAAAATAAGCTGAAAAGTTGTTGTTAAAATTCCAAAAAAAAAGTGCCACAAAAGCTTTTGTTTTATAACTATTTTATGTGCTGTAAAGCTTTCTATATTAGAAATGTAAGAGAATTTATTTAAAAATCTGGAGTTTCATAGAATGTGTGTAGTGTTTGTAACATTTTTTTCATAATTAGTTCCAATGCAGTAGATTTTAAACAAATGTTTTGTTTATTTTCATTGGTAAATCTTTTTTTAATATTTTTATAATTATTTATTAATTTTTTTTATTATTTTAAAATTCTTGAAAGTTTTTTTTTTTTTGAAAGTAATTCATTATTTCTGTATAAAGCAGTTTTATAGAATTTTTTTAACACAGTTTTTTCAACTTTTTTAAAGTCTTTTCTTAAAAATTTTTTTAAGATTTTGTTTTTTTTATTGTTTTTATAAATTTTTTGTTTTAATATTTTTAAATTTTATTTTTTATATTTTTATTTAATTATTTTTTATTTTTTTTATTTTTGAAAGTTTTTTTCTGGACTTTTTTTTAATTTTGGGAAATAAAGTTTATTTTATTTTATTTCTTTTTTTTATTTTTTTATTTAGTTTTTGTTCATAGTTTCAAAAGTTTTTTTTTTTTTTTAATTTTAAGAAATTTAAATTTTATTTGATTTATTTTTTTTTTGTAAATATTTTTTTAATATATAATTATTTTTTATAAATTTTATATTTTATTATTATTTTGTTTAAATATTTTTTTATATTTTTCATTTATTGCATTTTACCGTCGCATTTTAAACACTTTTTTCACTTTTTTAAAGAGTTTTTTTTTTCAGTTAAAGTATTTTTATTTAATTTTGTCAGAATTTTATAAATTTTTAAAGTTTTCCACAATTTATTTTTTAAACACTTTAAATTTTAAGTTTTAAGAAAAAAATATATTATTTTTTTAAGTTTTTTTTTTATTTCTTTAAAAAGTTTTTAAAAAACACATATTTTTATTATTTTATTATTTCTTAAAAAGAAGTTCTTAAAAAACACATAATTTTTCTTAAAAAAAAAAACCTTTAAAACTCCATTTTCTTTAAAATATTTAATTTCATTTCCGTTTTAGCAAATTTTTTTGGTTTCTAAAACATTTTTCTAACTTTACTCACACCTTTAGGTTTTTGTGCTTTTTTTTCGTTCGAAAACATTCAAAACAAATATATACATTTATTGTTGTTTTTGTAGTTATTTCAAAACACACGCAAAAACTACGTCACGAATTTTTGCATTTTGCCGGTTAAAAAGTTAGAAAAAAAACAGCAGCAGCAGCAATGTTTTGTTAGTAGAAATACAAATCTAAACACACATATACATGCACACACACAAACAAACATACGAAATGTTAAATAATACAAAACACTCGTTTTACAAACACACACACTCATACACTCTTCTATTAATATCAACAAAATCACTTTTTTGTTAGAAAATTTTCTTAAACAGCAACAACAACAAAAAAAAAGAAAATTGTCGGTTTCTTTTAAGTCAAAAGAAAACAAAATAAGAAATCCCTTTTTTAAGAAATTTTTTTTCAGTTTCCTTTTTAAATTTTTTTTCTTAAAAAAAAAATACCAAAAAAAATCTTATACTTGTTTAAAGACAAGAAATAACAAAAGAAAAAAAAAAAAGACAAAACTTCTTTTTCTTTTTTTCTTACAAAAAAAAGAACCCAACTACAAGAAAAGCAAGATTAAAATAAGAAGAAAAAACTATAGAAAAATTGCTTAAAACAAGCGCCACGAAACGCACCGAAAACGGCCAAAAAGATGAATATGGGAAAAAATCTTTTGCAAATGTTGAAGAACCAAAACAGCAGCAGCAGCAAAAGCAAGCAGCAGGCAACACACAACAAACAGACAGACAAACAAACAACGGCCAACAGCAGCAGCAACACAGCAACCAACCAAGTGTTTTTTTTTTTGGTACTGTAAGCAAACGACAAACACAACAACAACAAAAACTCTATAAAAAATCCCCAAAAACCTAACAAAAAAACTATAGAGGGAATACTCATCATACACACACACACACTTAAACACTCACTTACCTCACTAATATTACACTCTTAAACCTAAAATCCAAGAAGAGAGTAAGAATAGAGCATAAAGTTCTGGAATTATTAGGAGGTTTGGGGCTATAGAGACTTTTTTGTTAACAACAGACATATAAAATGTCTGTCTATCTACTCGTCCGTCTGTACATTTTGCAAAAACCAAACAACCAACAAAAAAACTTAACACAGCAAAAGATGTATACAGCAACAACAGCAACAAACTTTACATACAACATTTTTCTCTATATAGAAATACAAAAAAAACAATTTTGGCTATATGCAAAAATTACCTACAGATACACTCATACACACACACACACACCCCAACACACTCTTATATATTTTGGTGTTTTCATAAACAAGGGAGCTGATAATGATGAGTCTTCTTTGTTTTTTGTTGTTGTTCGGTTTGTGGAGTATACTCATAAAAATAAAGTATTAAGAAGAAAAAGAGCACAATAAAATAAAACTACTAAAAGTTCCCTGTACAAAAAAAATATCAACAGAAAACTTCACACACACAAATACATACATATACTTGTAGAAATTTAAATAAATAACAAGAATACGATTTCAACAGGGCAGGCATGGAAAACGCAGCTAGAAGAAAGCTTCAAAAACTTCTTATAGAACAGGACTAGAATAGAACTAGAACAGAACTAAAACAGAACTAGAACAGAAGTAGAACAGAACTAGGACAAAACTAGAACATAACTAGAACAGAACTAGAACAGAACGAGAACAGAACGAGAACAGAACTAGAACAGAACTAAAACAGAACTAAAACAGAACTAGAATAGAACTAGAACAGAACTAGAACAGAACTAGATCAGAACTAGAACAGAACTAGAACAGAACTAGCACAGAACTAGAACAGAACTAGAACAGAACTAGAACAGAACTAGA
>NC_060953.1:8045363-8048304 GCF_022045245.1 Lucilia cuprina | reverse complement strand
GTTCTAGTTCTGTTCTAGTTCTGTTCTAGTTCTGTTCTAGTTCTGTTCTAGTTCTGTTCTAGTTCTGTTTTAGTTCTGTTTTAGTTCTGTTCTAGTTATGTTCTAGTTATGTTCTAGTTCTGTTCTCATTCTGTTCTAGTTCTGTTCTAGTTCTGTTCTAGTTCTGTTCTAGTTCTGTTCTAGTTCTGTTCTAGTTCTGTTCTATTTCTGTTCTAGTTTTGTTCTAGTTTTGTTCTAGTTCTGTTCTAGTTCTGTTCTAGTTCTGTTCTAGTTCTAGTTCTAGTTCTGTTCTAGTTCTGTTCTAGTTCTGTTCTATTTCTCTTCTAGTTCTCTTCTAGTTCTGTTCTAGTTCCGTTCTAGTTGTGTTCTAGTTCTGTTCTAGTTCTGTTCTAGTTTGTGTTCTAGTTGTATCCTAGATGTGTTCTAGTTCTGTTCTATTTTTGTTCTAGTTGTATTCTAGTTGTGTTCTAGATGTGCTCTAGTTGTGTTCTAGTTGTGTTTTAGTTTTGTTCTATTTTTGTTCTACTTCTGTTCTAGTTCTGTTCTAAATCTGTTTTAGTTCTGTTCTAGTTCTGTTTTAGTTCTGTTCTAATTGTGTTCTAGTTGTGTTCTAGTTGTGTTCGAATTGTGTTCTAGTTGTATTCTAGATGTGTTCTAGTTGTGTTCTAGTTGTATTCTAGATGTGGTCTAGTTGTGTTCTAGTTCTGTTCTAGTTCTATTCTAGTTCTATTCTAGTTCTTTTCTAGTTCTTTTCTAGTTCTGTTCTAGTTCTGTTCTAGTTCTGTTCTAGTTCTGTTCTAGTTCTGTTCTAGTTCTGTTCTAGTTCTGTTCTAGTTCTGTTCTAGTTCTGTTCTAGTTCTGTTCTAGTTCTGTTCTAGTTCTTTTTTAAGTCTAGATCAGTGTTACTTCCATTTCTGTACCATTTTGTTCTTTTTAATCCCACTGTCATTATACATTGAGTTAAGCCTACTTTTTATTAAAGGATGCATTTACTGTATATTCCACAAAGGATGCAATTCTTTATTGTTGTTGGTGCAACAACAACAAGACAATATAGGGAAAACTTAAAAAAAGTACATACAACATACATATATTTGCCATATTGCAACCGGCGACCAATTGTTTGGTTCTATTGTATGAGTGCGTGCTGCGTTGGCATGTATTGTTATGGTAAATAGTAGTAGCGCAGTTGGCGGTAGCGTGTTGTGGCTATTGTTGTTGGTGTTGTTGTTTTACTGCTGTACATGTATGTCAGCATTGACCAGCCTAGGGAGATGTATTTTAAATGATTATGATGTTGTGAAAAAAGGGGTGAATGTGTATGTGTGTGTGTAAAGAGTGGGTGGTAAAAGTGGTCAGATATTGTTATGTGAAGGGATTTATTTTGTTAGTTGATGTTGTTGTTGTTGTTGCTGCTGTTGCAAATGATGTACGCGAAAATTATGGTGGTTTTGGGATATGTGTATATTTTTTTTTATTTAAAACAAGTCTCCCCTTTATTTTTGTTGTTTTTTTTTAAGAGGGGGCTGCTTGCTTGGGTGTTTGCTTGTGAAGGGTAGGGTAGTTTTTAATGATGATGAGCAGGATGTTGAAATGTTGTCTGCCGTTTTGGCTCAAAACTTTTATACATTTTTCGGGTGGTAATGAGTTGTATACTAAGGACTGAGGAATATTTACCAAAAAAAAAAAAAAAACCCAGATAATTTTATTAAAGTTCAGGGTGTTGGTTAATGGTCGAATATATGTTTTCAACAGGAAAATGGATGACATTGTTGGTGCTGCTGTTGATGATGTTGCCTGGTTTGCTGTGTTGTGTGTATGTGTGTTTAAAATGAACATACAACATTTTATGTTGCAAGTATGTACATACATATGTGGCAGTTGTATTCCCGAGCATAGATAGATTGCCTTATTACAAAAACTGAAATGAAAATAATCGAAAAACACAACTGTACTTTTATGTGATATAAAAAACAATTGTATTTTTGCAAAAATTTTATATGTTTTTTGTCTCACAACTCGTAGATACTTTTGTTTTTGATGTATGTATGAATGTGTATGTATGGAGCATAATTGTGTCTGTCTGTATTTGTTTTTCATTATATACAATAATATACATTTGTTTAATAACTATTTACTTAACATGTTTATTTTTTTTTGGGTGTCTACTACATGTAGATATAAGTCCATATGTATTTATTGTTCGATTACATTTCAATTGTATTGTCATCTCTTGTTGTCCATATAATGAGCTGTTGCAAGCAGCAGTTTGGTTCTTCTCTCTACACATATTCCAAAAATATGCCTCTCTATTCCCCCAAACTGTAGTTTTATCGTTTTTCTATATTAACTTTTTTATAATTTTTCATTATTTTTATTAACTTCCTTTATTTTAATGTAGTGGAATTAATGCGTTTTTTTGCGCCTCTTATTTGGCTCTATAAGAGGACTGTATATAATTTATAGGTGGTTTTAATTTATGATATTTTTTTATATTTTGTATATACATATTTTTCCTATATAAATAAAAATATCTATAATTATTTATATGGTTATATTATAATATTAACATTTATTTAACTTATTAAGGCAAAAAAAAAAAATAAATATAAATAAATAAAATTAATTAACTCCTTTAAAATAGGCGGAGCTTATTTGGTAATTTTAAACGTTTCCTTATACAGGGAAAAATTTTCAAAAGAAATATAATACAAAATTACCAAAACTCTTCAATATTTAAAAAAACTACTAAATGAAATTTATTTCATAATAAATGTTATAAAAATTATTAGTTCGCAAAGTATTTATAAATATAGTTCAGTTCTAGTTCTGCTCTAGTCCTGCTCTAGTTCTGTTCTAGTTCTGTTCTAGTTCTGTTCTAGTTCTGTTCTAGTTCTGTTCTAGTTCTGTTCTAGTTCTGTTCTAGTTCTGTTCTAGTTCT
>NC_060953.1:8042879-8045263 GCF_022045245.1 Lucilia cuprina | reverse complement strand
TAGAACAGAACTAGAACAGAACTAGAACAGAACTAGAACAGAACTAGAACAGAACTAGAACAGAACTAGAACAGAACTAGAACAGAGTTAGAACAGAACTAGAACAGAGTTAGAACAGAACTAGAACAGAATTAAAACAGAGTTAGAACAGAACTAGAAATGTTTTCTTTTCAGTTATTAAATATTTGTTTACTCCTTAAGGAATACAGGTGGTAAACTAGAACAGAACTAGATTTAAGCCAAAACTGATTTAGAACGAAACTAGAATTGAAGTATTATAGAACTGAAACAAAACTAGAACGGGACTAGAGCATTCGTTTCAATATTTTCACATCTGTTTATTCTTATTGGAATACAGGTGGTATACTTAATATTTCCTTAATTAATTCACATACGCCTGTTTGTTTACGAAATATTTGAGTTGGAAAAATTCTGTTAAAATTTTTGCCGACTTTAATTTAAAAAGGGTTAACAGCAGTAAACGGCTATATAAGTGTTAGTTGGAGCATATTTATATTTGATTTCTTTATTGAAGACATTTGAAATGAATTGTTTCGAAACTAAACTTTGAGAGGTGAAACAAAAACACATTTTTGAATTCCATACAGAGCGAGTCCTAATGTATGTTCTTGATGTTTATAACATTTTAAGATTTTTAAGCCAAGTACGTGTTTCTGTACATCCTTCCTATTGTCTGCCAGTCAAGAGTTTGATGTTGTTGGTTTATCTATTGAAAAATGTCCAGTACTCAGCCACTAGAGGGATTAGAGCTTTATACAATTGTCACTTATTAATATGTTAGTTGTTTGTCAATAGTAACACATTTTGTTCAGGTTTAATTTTATAGGTTTAAAGGTTTGATTTTAAAAATAATTTTCTTAAAAACAACTTGTATTCTTTCTTTAAGAGCTTTCATTATAAATACTCCTTTGAATTGCCTTTAACCATCCCTGCATGCATTTTTTAAGTAACCAGCAGCAGCAACAACAACAACAAGGAGCACTGAAACTTTGTTAGTATTATTTGTATACCGGCCTTAACAGAAAAAAAAAACAACAACAGAAACAACACTTCAGAGTAAAAGTACCACTACAGGGACACAAATAAAAACAAATGGATACAAAAAAAAGAGTAGAATTGTTTTACACACAAAAAACAAAAAAGGGGGCAAAATTTGACTCTCCGCTTTTTTATACACACAATTTTAAAATTGTTTTTTTAACTAAAAAATTTTAAATTTTTTTATAATATTTTTTTTAATTTTTTATAAATTATTTTTTTTTTAATTTTTTTAAATTAAATTTTTTTATTTTCCATTTTTTTTATAAAAAAACTTTTATTATAAAAACAGAATTTTTTTTAAATAAATGTTGAACAAAAAACCAACAACACAAAAAACGTCACACCAAAAAACATAAATATTTAACCCTACCGAACAGTTGAAATGTGAGCGACGTACTAATGTTGGCGAACGAAAGTAAGTAAAAAACTTATTATAGCCCGCGCAAAAAAAATGTATTTTGTAATTGCAACAACAACAACAAGACCATTTGCAGCAGCAACAACAGCAAATCAACAGACATACAACATTATCATGATTATCTTGAGCAAAAAAAAAATCATCCTTAAAAAACAACAACAACACACATCAACATCATTATGCTGCTGATTATACTTAAAACAGTTGTATACAACACACAATACAAACAGTAGATACAATAAAATTAACTCTGGTCATATTAAAATTTCAACAAAAACAACAACTACAACTACCTAAAGAATTTACTCCCCATCCCAATAGACTCCCAAAAAAACACATACATACATATATATGTATATACACAGACCTGCTACTTATTTGTCTGTTTATATGACTACTTTCAGGTTTGTTTGGTTGTTTATATGTACAATATTGACGACAGCAGCAAAGCAACAAAAACTGCAGCAGCAACTAATGTTGACTGAGCGCAAAAAATAAAATCGGCGCTAAATTAAAAAAGTGCATACTTGAGATGCAACAGAGAAACTTTAATGTGCAACGCGAACAAACAAAAGAAAAAGACAACAAATTTTTGATGGATTTTTTTTGTTGCTCGCCTTTTTTCCGATAAATGAGAGAGCGAATTTCTCACGATTTCTTGGTAGAGAGAAATTTTTTCGGTAAATATTATATTATTGGGCAGGGATGGAAAAGCAAGACCACGGTAGATTACAGTTGAGTTCTGCATCAGTTCTAGCACATTACTAATTCGTTCTAGTTTAGTTCTAGTTCTAGATCCAGTTCAGTTCTAGTTCAGTTCTAGTTTAGTTCTAGTTCAGTTCTAGTTCAGTTCTAGTTCAGTTCTAGTTCAGTTCTAGTTCAGTTCTAGTTCAGTTCTAGTTCA
>NC_060953.1:8041129-8042779 GCF_022045245.1 Lucilia cuprina | reverse complement strand
ACTAGAACAGAACTAGAACAGAACTAGAACAGAACTAGAACAGAACTAGAACAGAACTAGAACAGAACTAGAATAGAACTAGAATAGAACTAGAACAGAACTAGAACTAGAACAGAACTAGAACAGAACTAGAACAGATTCAAAAGAGTGGAATTGATAAATTAATCATGTTAAAGGATTGTTTTTTATTTCTAGTTCTTTTTTATTTAATTAAATTTATTATTATTACATTATTACTGTTGATGTTGTTCTCTTTCTAAACCATTTCCCTTTCCTACTGCAGATCTTTCTTTAGTTTTTTGTGCATTTTATGCCATTATTTAACAAAATAGTCCACAAAATATCCTTTAAAGCAACTACGAAAGAGCTTTTTTTTAGTTTGAACTCTTTGTTTTAGTGAAAATAACAACAATAACAACAAAATATAGAAATTACTTTGAACTCTAAAAAGATTAAGAAACAACAACAAAAAACACAAAACAATACTATCCGATTGTAAAGAATAGAATACATTTTGAATAAAGCAAAAACAAAAGCCTTGTGAATAAACAATTTTCAACAAGAAAGATGCAAACGAAACAAAAAACAACACAGAAAAATATCAGAAAATATTTATAGATTTTTCTATAGCAGGCAGCAGCAACAACAACATAAAAGGAACTATAAAAACACACACCAACAAGAGAAACAAAAAGGAATCAAAGGCAACAACAACTAAGATAAATTTACAAATACAAATGTAGGAAAGAGGTGGTAGGGGGGTAAGGGAGGCCAAGAATAAGAGAACTTGTAACAATATTGCAAACACCTCCACTAAGGCAAAGTTAATACAACAACAAAAACAACAACTACACAATCATCAACAACATTTTTTTTTTTGTTATAAAAATGCCTTCAGTTCAGTTCAATGATGACGACGATGACACAAAAGAAGTAATTTTTAGTATCTTTTTTTCTCTCACTTTCCAAGGGTTTTTATCTGTATGTTTCCTCTACATCAGGACCAAGAGGTGTTTGGTGGGGAAGGTCTAACAAAGGGTTTATATGCATTATCTGTTGGTAACTGAAAATCACAAGATATAAAAAAAAACTTAAAATAATGATTATTTAAGCGCGTGCGCTTAAATTCAAAACCAACAACAAAAACTACAAACATGTATAAATATTATACAAAACAAAATCAAAGTAAAGAGTTGGAAGTAACTCTGGTGATAAGAGTTTTTTTTTTCTTTTTTGCCGGCAAAAAAAATGCAATCAATACTTGCACAAACACATTCACGTACACACACACATACTTAAAATGATGTTGTTGTACGACAGTTAAATTGCAAGAAAGTATAAGTGAGATGGTGAGAGTGTAATTTTGTATAAAATATTCTCCATTTTGGAGCAAAGAAAAAAAATAAACATAAAAAACTATTGAAAAAATCACGAAAAGAGGGTGTGTGTGAGAGTTAAATTAAAATTAAATGCATGTCAGGGATGGGAAATTTTTTGAAATTTGAAAACTTTAACTATAGTGTACCCCAGTAGAGACTAGGCCTAAACTAGATCTGAACTAGAACTGAACTAGAACTGAACTAGAACTGAACTAGAACTGAACTAGAACTGAACTAGAACTGAACTAGAACTGAACTAGAACTGAACTAG
>NC_060953.1:8031630-8041029 GCF_022045245.1 Lucilia cuprina | reverse complement strand
ACTACACTATAGACTACACTATAGACTAGACTATAGACTAGACTATAGACTAGACTATAGACTAGACTATAGACTAGACTATAGACTAGACTATAGACTAGACTATAACTGGACTATAGACTAGGGTATAGACTCGACTATAAAATAGACTATAGACTAGACTATAGACTAGACTATAGACTAGACTATAGACTAGACTATAAACTAGACCATAGACTATAGACTAGACTAGAGACTGGACTAGACCAGACTAGACTAGATTAAAACATTGTAATTGTGACATATTCTACATATATAACAGAATTTCTTAAACAATTTATTAAAATTTCTATTGTTTACATTTTGTAAACAATGTAAAACTAAGTGATAAAAGTCAAGTCAAGGCTGTTTTTTTAGGGTAAAAACTTGTAATGAAAACTTATGAAATTGACACGATGTAAACAATGTAAGATTTAGTGCAAATCATTCGTAAGCGTCTATGTTTTGATTTTTTTCAAAGTCCAATAAAAATTCGATTAAGTACAAATGCAATTTCTAACATGATGTAAATAATGTAAAATAGGTGTAATAAGAATGTAAAAGTTGAAAACTTTTTAAATAGTTGGAATATTTTAAATAATTTTAAATCATTTTACTTCAACATTTTCCACACTTTAAAGTAACTTATTATGTTTGTAATTATAATCTCATATTAATAATAAAAATATGTTTATTTTTAATAAAATTTTATATTTGTTATTGCAACATATTAATAATGCCACCCAAAAAAAAAAAAAAAAAACAGTGATATTAAAACATGTTTTTTTTCCTTCCCTATAAAAAATAACAAAAACGATAAATAATATATTATTATTAAAAATGATGTTGGTGGTTAATTAAAAAAAAAGAAAACATGTTAAAAAATACATTTTGGACAACAAAATTTGCCAGGAAGCAAAAGTAGACAACAAATAAACGCCCAAATATGATACAAAAATAAAACAAATATTAAGGATAATCACAGATGGGAAAAACATAAAACAAACTATAGCCTTCAACAGTGACTATCCCTCTTATTTATTGTTAAATAATTTATTGAACAGAATAAAAATAAGAAATAAAAAAAAAACTTTATAAATAAAAAAGTAAAAATCAAATAGAACAACATGAATATGAAATGTTAATGGAAAACCTCAACAACAACAGCAGCAGCAACAACAAAAATATTTAAAAAAAAGCAGATGAGCATAAAGTCATTATAGTTACGCAGTCATATGCATTAATACATATAGATAAACATATAAATACATATTTGAGCATAAAAGCATATTAAATATTGCATTGATTTTTTTTGTATTTCGTGTCACGCTACAAGCGGTCATTAAAAAAGTGTATTAAACATCTAGATTTTACACCATAGTCTAGTCTATACTCAAAACTATAGTCGAGTAAGAGTCTGGACTAATGTATCATCAGAACTAGAGTTATAGAGAAGAACAGAACTAGAACAGAACCAAAACAGAACTAGAACGGAACTAGGACAGAATTAGAAAGGAACTAGGACAGAATTAGAACAGAACTGGAACAGAGCTAGAACAGAATTAGAACAGGACTAGAACAGATCTAAAACAGAACTAGAACAAAACTAGAACAGAATTAGAAATGAACTAGAACAGAACTAGAACAGAACTAGAACAGAACTAGAACAGAACTAGAACAGAACTAGAACAGAACTAGAACAGAACTAGAACAGAACTAGAACAGAACTAGAACAGAACTAGAACAGAACTAGAACAGAACTAGAACAGAACTAGAACAGAACTAGAACAGAACTAGAACAGAACTAGAACAGAACTAGAACAGAACTAGAACAGAACTAGAACAGAACTAGAACAGAACTAGAACAGAACTAGAACTAGAACAGAACTAGAACAGAACTAGAACAGAACTAGAACAGAACTAGAACTAGAACAGAACTAGAACAGAACTAGAACAGAACTAGAACAGAACAGAACAAGAACACACTTAGAACAAAACTAGAACACAACTATAACACAACTAGAACACAACCAGAACACAACCAGAACACAACTGGAATACAACTAGAACACAACTAGACCACAACTAGAACAGAACAACACTAGAACAGAAGTAAAACAACAACTAGAATTATAACTGAACTTGAATTGAGCTAGAACTGAAGTAGATCTTAACTGGAAATGTGTTGTAAGTGATCTAAAACTGCTGTAGAGTTAAAATTGTGTTGTAATATGCAAATTTTAATGTAGGGTAAATGGACATCATGAATTTTAATTTGGGGAGCAAAAAAAATCCCTACTTGTAAATAATTTCGTTGGCTGATAATTAGCCACCACTGTGTTGCCCCAACAACATGTTAAAAATGAAAAAAACATGACTTCAATAATAATGATGATGAAGCGCAAAAATGCTGCTGCTGATGAATGAGAATGATGAAGCCGGTGTTGTTGCGAGCGCAAATGTATGGATAGACAAATAATAGTTTGGGTCATAATGATACCCTACTACTGCAACTGTTTGGCAGTTTATTTCATTTATTTATTCTGTTATTTTTTTTTTTTTTTGCATTTGCCACAAAATGTTTTACAGTTACAATAATGCCTTGTCATCTGATGCACATACATTTATAATTTCGGTTTATTTTTATTAATTTTTTTTGCAATTGGGGTTACTTTTTCACCCATTTGGCTATTAATATGTGAGAAAAAAATAAACTAAAAAAAGGACATTAACAGGAATTTAACTTTTTATATATAGAAATTATCTGGCCAAACAACTTTTAGTCATCATTATGGTTTCATACAAAAAACTAAGTTTTTTTTGTTAAAATTTTTTGGTTTAAAAAAATATGGCAACATACAAAGTTTTTGCAATGAAATTTTGGAAAAATATTGAAAAAAGGCAAAAGAAGAAAGTGGTTAACCTTATATTAAGACAACAACAACATCAACAAAACAACAAGTGAGTAGGACGAAAAAGAAAGAAGCAACAAAAAAAGCTAAAATTCTAAATTTTTAAAAATCTCTCTAAAAAGTGTAAAAATCTAATATCATTCAGTGAGTGAGGGAGTGAGTGAGTGAGAGTGTCTATCATCATATTATTATTGTTATAATGCGTTTACTACTACTACTACTACATTTTTGTTGTTGTTTTTCTATGCCTGCGTATGCATTGCGTAGTTTTTTTTTTTTTTGACCATTTCCTATTCCTGGCGGCCATGTTTTTTTTTTTCATTTTTTCCCTGTTGTTTGTTTGTGGTTTGAATTTTTTGCGTTGTTGTTTTTGTTTTTATGTGTTAGTCCTTTTGATTAACTCAAATTTAGTTTAGAAATATCCGTTAGTGTTGCAACATTAATTTGTTTTAATTATTAAGAAAAAAAAAAAACTCAATTAAAATTTTGAACCAAAATTTAGTCAAATTTTGAAATGTAGACAAATTTGTGATAAAAAAATGGAAATTTTCCAAGTCTACCAAAATAAGATCAAATTATATGATTTTCGAGTGCAACACAATACTTACAACAAAAAGGTAAAAGAGGATTATAACTTCAAGATAAAGAGTTTAAAAAATGGAGAATAAATCAAACCTTTAATTAAATTAAAAACAAATTTACAAGATTTTTACAAAATCTTTAACATAATTGTTCCAAACAAATTAAAAATATTTAAAAATTTAACAATGTGCAAAACTATTATATAAGTAACTTAATAAAAAGTTCAGTTCTAGCTTAGCGCTAATTCAGACCCAGTTTAATCCTATTTCAGTTCTAGTTCATTTCTAGTTCTGTTTTAGCTCTGTTCTACTTCTGTTCTAGTTCTGTTCTAGTTCTGTTCTAGTTCTGTTCTAATTCTGTTCTAGTTCTGTTCTAGTTCTGTTCTAGTTCTGTTCTAGTTCTGTTTTAGTTCTGTTTTAGTTCTTTTCTAGTTCTGTTCTAGTTCTGTTCTAGTTCTGTTCTAGTTCTGTTCTAGTTCTGTTCTAGTTCTGTTCTAGTTCTGTACAGAACTAGAACACAACTAGAACACAACTAGAACACCTTAGTTAGATCTATGTGTATTCGATCTGTATTATAGACTTCCGTGTAGCATAAACTTTGGACTTTAGTCTAGTCTATATTCTGATATTTAATTTATATTTATAATCTAGACTATAGTTCCTTTTCTGAACCGATTATTATTCACTTTTCTGTTTGACTCCCAAAAATTTCTATAGTCTATTGTTTTTAAACAGGATAATAAAGGAGTTGTTGTTATTATTGTAGTTGTTATTGTTTTTGGCCAGAAGGGTGTTTGACAATGATGGGAACAGGACATGTGTTTTATTTGTACCATCCAAAATTTACTGAAAAAAGGGGTATGCGGCTAGACAAGGTGGTCCAGGGTGAATGCACGCCTCATCATATACACACACGATACGACTGACTTCAACAGAGAACATTATATTAAAATGTTGCGTTGTATATAAAGAAGAGACAACAACAGCACGCGTTGCACAATGTTTAAATAGAAAGTTTTGGTTTTTTTTTTGGTTCAAAATAATTTGCGTATAAAATATATGAGTAGAACGAAGTTGAAGGGAAAAAATAAAACACTTTACTCACTGCACATGTCAAGTGGATATTGTTGGTGGTATGTTCATATGATGATGCAGCAACAACAGCAGCCGTTTGGTAACAACAGCAGCAGCAACAACATTATTATTATTAATCTCTTTAGATTTTTAAAGAAAAAAAAAACGAAAAAGTAAACCAAAAACACATACTCAAAAATTATATTATATTGACTGAGTACATCACCCTTTCCTAGGAACTAACAACAACAACTACAACAAAGTTAAGTAGTTACTATGTTAAAACTGTGGACCAGAGGAGTAAGAGTCGCAGCAGTTAAAAACTCATATGTTGTTGTATATAATAGAATTGTATGTATCCACTATATACATACATACATACATACATACATACATACATACATACATACATACATACATACATACATACATACATACATACATACATACATATATAAACACATTAACAAAAAAACATCCTATAAATATATATATATATAAATTTTTATGTATATGCAAACCGATTTTTTTATTTGGTTTCCAAACGACAGGTGCAGTTTTTATTTATTCCATATCATTTCCGTTTAATATATATATAACTACACCATTCCAACACCTTCAAATCCTCTATTCGCACTTTTTTTCCTCTCTCTATATAAAAAATATAATTTCTATATAGACATTTTGTGTTGATATTTGTCTTTATATGTAGATTTTGTTTCAGTTCAGTTCAGAATTAACTTCTTACTCTTTATCATGTTAGAGAATGTTGTCAGTAGTGTTTGTTTATATGTAGATTCCAATGATTAATGAAAATTCATTTCCTTTGATGTTACATTTTATAAAACATGACATGATGATGATGTTGTTGTTGTTGTTACTGTTGTTGTTGTCGATGATAATGACGATGTTTTCCAGTGAAAGAAAAATTGATTATACAAAAGGGTTTTGGATAATAATCAGTAGAAAATTATAATATGAATAAATACAAAAACGAAGGAAGGATTGTGTCAGCTAAAAATCTAAGGCAAAGGATTTTAGGATATTTAAAACAAAGATCAAAGCAAAAATGTTACAAAGGTGTATGCTGCACTGTAGTCCAGAATGTGGGCCAAACAATAGTTCTCATCTAATTCTGTTCTAGATCTGTTCTAGTTCTGTTCTAGTTCTGTTCTAGTTCTGTTCTAGTTCTGTTCTAGTTCTGTTCTAGTTCTGTTCTAGTTCTGTTCTAGTTCTGTTCTAGTTCTGTTCTAGTTCTGTTCTAGTTCTGTTCTAGTTCTGTTCTAGTTCTGTTCTAGTTCTGTTCTAGTTCTGTTCTAGTTCTGTTCTAGTTCTGTTCTAGTTCTGTTCTAGTTCTTTTCTAGTTCTGTTCTAGTTCTAGTTATAATCCAATAATCCAATAAAGAATTTAAGTAAATATCCTTAAATACTTAAAATTTCTATGAAAAAAGTACTTCCCATTTTAATTCTTATTAAATTCTTAAACAGTTTCCTTATTTATCTTCGCCTAATTTCTCCACCATTAGGTCTTATGAAAAAAAAGACAGACAGACAACACACACGTTTTCAAAATAATTTGAATTTCCAGGAAAACAAAACAAAACAAACCACACACTCAAGAAAAAGAACCAAAAAATAGAAAAAATGGAAATAAAACCTAAAAACCAGATCCTTTAGCAAAAGTTGATTGGTGTATGTATGTGTGTGTTTTGGCGGGAATTTTGTTTTTAACAAGAATTTCTTCATAATTTTCATTAGAAAACCATGTTGTTGTTTTGTGTGAGTTCTATTTTTATTTTAGATTTTTTTCTACTATTTTCCCCGTCTATTTACAACAACGTTATCAGAGGTTTTATTTTAATATTTTTTTGTTTTGTAGTTTGTTGTTATTTTTCTTTTCCATTTTAGTCTATTTTGTTTAGTAACTTTTGTAGTTGTTTTGATATTTTTGCGCCACATTTGTGTGTTGTATGTCGGCAAATTTGTTGAGAGTTGAGCAGACTAGAGTGTCTTGAATGAAAGTCAAAGTAAAAAGCTAAACTTCAAATAAAAATAACAAAAATGTTAAAAATAAAATGTAAAAATCGTCAGCAACTAAAACGTGGAAATGGTAAATAAACAAAAAGCCACTTTTATAGAGAAATATTTTTATTTTCTATTTTTTAAATACAATTTTCTTTGTTTTTATTACAAAAATATTATGTGTATAACTATAGAGTATCTAGATACATAGATGGAAATGTGTGCATGAATGACATGTTGTATGTAGTACAATATTTGTACTATTCTGTGGCAAAAAAGAAACAAAAGTGTAGAGTCAATAAGTCAAAAAAAAACTTTGCATTTAGTAGTTAGACAATGTGACATCAAAGTCAGGTTGTATGGGTTTGTTACTTTTTTCTATTTTTTTTTGATAAATTGCCTTAACCGATTTGTTGGTACAAGTGAAGTTATAAATACTTTAAATAAAATCAGTGGAAAAAATTATTTTTAAAATACATTTTTCATATACTTTTAAATAGAGCATGGGAACGACTATCGAGTACTTAAAGTAATCGTATAGGATCAATCAGAAACTGTTATATAGTTTGGACCATATTCAGGAACTATAATAGAACTAGAACAGAACTAGAACATACCTAGAACAGAACTAGAACAGAACTAGAGAACAACTAGATCACAACAAGAACACAACAAGAACACAACAAGAACACAACTAGAACACAACTGTAACACAACTAGAACACAACTTGAACAAAACTAGAACAGAACTAGAACAAAACTAGAACAGAACTAGAACAGAACTAGAACAGAACTAGAACAGAACTAGAACAGAACTAGAACAGAACTAGAACAGAACTAGAACAGAACTAGAACAGAACTAGAACAGAACTGGAACAGAACTAGAACAGAACTAGAACAGAACTAAATCAGAACTAGAACAGAACTGGAACAGAACTAAAACAGAACTAGAACAGAACTAGATAAGAACTAGAACAGAGCTAGAGCAGAACTAGAACAGAGCAGAACTAGAACAGAACTAGACCAGAAATAAAACAGATCTAGAACATGTGTACAGAACATATGTATATTGTTGCAGGAATTGTAATGGTACTTTTTGGTAGCAAAGAAGATTTAAGGAAAAAGTACCTTTATGGGTACCTTTCTCTTGTTCTTCAAAATCGTTTGTGAACTTTACAGAATTCAAAATAGGTACTTATTTGTTTTTGAAAATTAATTAGTACTTTTTGTAAAAATTTATATCTCTTTAACAAATACCAAACTTAAAGTTTTAAATGCATGCAAAAATAATTTAAATTTTGTACGAAACAAAGTTTATTTTACGATTTGCTCAATTAAACAACTTATGGAGAAATATATCAATTCCCTTTCCTGGTACTTTTTTTAACATAGAAGTATTAGAATCCTTTACCCTTTTTGGTTTTAAGCTTTGCATATATAACTTTTATTGTTTATTTAGTACTTTTTTCAATTTAATTTCATTTTTCAACTTTAAGAGGCTCTTGGCACTAATTATAACAGAGCAAAAAATAAATGATTTTCCCCCTTAAAAATAAAACAAATTCGAGGGGAGAAGGAGGCAAAATGTAATGCATACAAAACTGCAGTTTATGAAAAAAAAACAAGAAATATTTCAATATTGTTCGAAAAAAAACATATTGTTTGAAACTTAATCGAATAATGTATGGTTAAAATGATAACAACAGAATAAAAATCTCTTGCTATAAACATATATACAAAACATCCTTCCTTCCTGACTTTGAAAGCGGCTGACAGCCCCTTGCCAGCCTTGATGTTGTTGCTTTGCTGCCTGACTGCCTGTGCTGACATGAAAATGTTGTCGTCATCATCAGCATCATCATCATCAGCAGCAGCAACAACATCATCGTCCTGTTAGCAGACACTACAACAGCAAATGAACACATGTCATTTTTATATTTTTTGGGTGGTAAACAACAAAAGCAACAACTGAATATGAAATGTTTTTTGAAAAACAAACAAAATCACCACTTCAAAACTGAAGTACATTAATTAAAAAATATTTTTGCTTTATTTCGAAAATATAACAAAAAACAAACAAACGAACGAACATAATACAAAACAAAATTTTCATAAATATAAATTTATCAAAAAAAGAGAGAAGACGGACAGACAGTCAGTCTCTGAAACAAAAAGACACCGCAACTTTTTTACTAAAGCAAATAACAAAATAACTGTCAGTCAGTCAGTCAGTCATAATGTACCGACAGCCAGACCGGAATTTCATTGAATCAATGCATAAATAAAGGAAATTGCACAAAAGTGCAGTGAAAACATCATCACATTTGCGTGTGTGTGTTTGCCACCCTTTGGATTTTTTTGATAGCAAAATGCATTAGCAGCCTTTTATTTTATCATTAAAATCTATAAGAACATTGAGCTTAAAGGGGGCCCAGGGTAAGGAAAGGGACACAAATTTATGATTTTTTTTGTTAAGCTTTTGTGTGAGTGTTATGATCACGAAAGGGGATATAAGAAAGTTAATTAAGAATTTAATGCAGAAAAAAAGGAAACCAACAAGTGCTTGGTTTCACACAGACTTTAAATTAGAATGAATATTTAATAGGTAGCACATTTTTTGTTCAAAATAAGGAGGTTTCTAGTACAGAACTAGAAAAGAACTAGAACAGAACTAGAGGAGAACCAGAAGAGAACTAGAACAGAACTAGAACAGAACTAGAACAGAACTAGAATAGAACTAGAACAGAACTAGAACAGAACTAGAACAGAACTAGAACAGAACTAGAACAGAA
>NC_060953.1:8029282-8031530 GCF_022045245.1 Lucilia cuprina | reverse complement strand
TCTAGTTCTGTTCTAGTTCTGTTCTAGTTCTGTTCTAGTTCTGTTCTAGTTCTGTTCTAGTTCTGTTCTAGTTCTGTTCTAGTCCTGTTCTAGTCCTGTTCTAGTCCTATTCTAGTTCTGTTCTAGTTCTGTTCTTGTTTTGTTCTAGTTCTGTTCTAGTTCTCTACTTGTTCTATTTAATACGAAAAATTCTAGTTGAAGGGGAATTAATTCTCTTTAATGGATCGAGTTTTTAAAGCATAGTTTGTGGATCATTCTTTTCTTATTATTTGAATTGAAAAGGATTCTTCTATTTCATCTGCCACAAATTTTGCATTGCAGCCACTTTTATTTTAATAAATATTTAATTTTATTAAGGATAAACAATTTGTAAGCCTTTCGTGGGCTGGAAAACAGTAGTAACGTTCGCCATGAAAATGCACTTCAATTAAACATTATATAGCGTAATAGGGTGGCGTTGGTGATTATTTGCTAAAAAAATATAATAATTTGACCAAACAGTTTAAGGATATTATGTTAACACCCATTTCCACCAATTAGTTTGTATACTCCTTAATATTTAAAGCTTTTAATATATCCTTTAGATTTATAAATCTCTAAATCTATACCTCCCTACTATTGATATTGAAATGTTTGTTCAATAACCGCAACGAGCCAAAAATATGAAATCTGACATTATCGTGAATGTGTAAATACAACAGGAAATAAGTTTTTAAATACAACTTTAAATACTGGGTGTAAAGACTTAAAATTAAGCTTATGCTTGATAAAAGCTTTGAATACGATTGTAGTTGATGATGCTTATCTTAGAGTGTGATTAAAGCTCTGGTGAATAATCATAACTATCAATTTAGAATGCAATTGAAATATAGCTAAAGCTCATTTTAAACTAAAAGCTTAATTTAAATGAAAAATATAGATTTTTTTTTAAAATCTCTACCTTGCTCATTAATAAAGCTTAACTCTAGCCTCATTAAGATCTCTATTTGATTCACAAATTGACGTAATTAATGCTCGACTTAGAATTCCGTATAAGACACAATTAATGCTCAAATTAATGACTAATGAGACATCAATTAAAGCTCATCTCGTACCTTTTTTTAGATCACAATTGAAGCTGAAAATTAACATCGACTGAAACTTGAATTAAAGCTCATCTTGAACTGCCAATTTCCTTAATGTACAAACTAAAGTTCTTTGATTTCTAACTCAACACCCTGTATTTCATTTATCACCCAAAAACTGTAACATTCAATATTATTTATCCCCATGTTGTATGTATTTTTTTACCATTACTTTCATTACGTTAAATGGATATTGTAAACAATAACCATAAGTATTCTTTGTCCTTTTTACTGCATATACATATGTATATATAGAGATACACAAGTATCCATATACAATTCCTCTTTTTTTGTCTTCTCAATACCTTTTCTGTTTGCTTTTGTAATATTGTTGAACAAAAATGCATTTTAATGCATTTCCACATTCAATTCTTATCGTTACTCTGCCAAAAAAGTATCCAAACAAAATAGTATAAAACAAAATACAGCAAAAATCAAACCACTACTAATAAACAGGAAAACAGGAGTTCAAAAAAGATGAAAAAAAAACAAAATTAAAGCTTAAATGATAAACACGACACACGAAATATAGAGGGAAACTTATTACTTAGCGGTGACATACAATTCGTGTAGTATAATGCTGTTGATCACAAGATAAGATCATATATTGAGCTCATATAAGATACAAATTTAAAGATCGATTAAACTTCGACTTCTATGGAAATTTAAATCATATTACAATTGTACCTAAACTACGTATTAAACATAGAACTCCACTCAAATATAACATAAACTTCGATTGATCCTCAAAGTAGACTTCAAGTGATGTTCATTATGGATCATAATTGTATATCATCTTTGACTTTAATTCCAATGATGCTCATTTAAACCTTGATAAAAAAACTGAAATAAGACTGAGCTAGAACTGAACTAGAACAGAAATAGAACTGAACTAGAACAGAACTAGAACAGAACTACTTAGAACAGAACTAGAACAGAACTAGAACAGAACTAGAACAGAACTAGAACAGAACTACTTCGAACAGAACTAGATCAGAACTAGAACAGAACTAGAACAGAACTAGAACATAACTAGAGCAGAACTAGAACAGAACTAGAACAGAACTAGAACAGAACTAGAACAGAACTAGAACAGAACTAGAACAGAACTAGAACAGAACTAG
>NC_060953.1:8027581-8029182 GCF_022045245.1 Lucilia cuprina | reverse complement strand
GAACTGAACTAGAAATGAACTAGAACTGAACTAGAACTGAACTAGAACTGAACTAGAACTGAACTAGAACTGAACTAGAACTGAACTAGAACTGAACTAGAACTAGAATTGAACTAGAACTAGAACTGAACTAGAACTGAACTAGAGCTAAACTAGAACTGTACCAGAACTGAAGTGAAACTGAACTCGACTATTATAGCTCGTTGTCCTGGGCATGTTATACCACCATTTGTTATGTTTTCTTACCCTAAATATAAAAAAAAGGCAATCCTTAACCACTTTTAACTAAATAATAAATTGACCATAAAGTACAGATAAAATAAAGTAATTGAATCAAATTATTTTAAGTAACAAAGGCTTGAACAAAAAAAATACTGCCCCAGCTACTAATAAAGTTAAATAACAATACAGAGTTGCTGATAGTGCCAAAAATAGCAACAAAAAAATCAAAAGAAAAACGAAATCTATATTTTGTAACCATCAACAAAATGGCTTAAAACAACAAACGTTTTGCGTTCTGTAATAAAACCAAAATACAATACTTAACAAAGGCCACTCACCACAGAGAAAAAGAAAAAAAAACATGATCGGGAGACATTAAGGCTGCAAATACAAAATTTTTGGGAAAAGTAAAACGAATAGATTTTATTGTATTTAATTAACAATTGCTGATGATACTGACAACAAGGTGACCAGAGTATAACTTATATCAACTGATGTTTTAATATCCTCTTTTGAACAGGAAACCTGGCCTGTTTCCTGTTGGTTTTGCGAGAACAATAAAAATAAATTATATAGCTTAAAATTATATTTTATTTTTGTCACTTGTTTTAGTTAAAATAAAGGCGCATGTCCATTGTTAAAACCACAAATTTGCAAAAAAAAAAAACAATATCCACAACCAACTCCTTCCAGCCTTTCAATATGCATTGAAAGCATTTAAATTTTTGCTACAAACTTAGTGTGTGTGTGTAAGGACAAATCAAGCCAGCCATCCAAAAATTGCAGTTCGATTAAAACTGTCGACTGGACATAATGTTATCAGCAGCATACAAACCTCATACCATTACCAACTCAAACTACAGCAACTTTTACATACACCTCATACCATCAAACCACTTTTTCCTGCGTAGCTTTTCATGAGTGTTCTTTTGCTATTAGTTATACTGTTTTTGGTGAATATATTTTGCAAAAACACAAGTTCCAAATTGGATTTACATGTGCAAAAGTGGAAACAGTAAAAGCCAAATTATAAGCTTTCCATTGATTTTATACAATATTGTGTGGCAAACGCACAGGCAGTCTTGCATGCCAGTTTGTATACAGATACATATATTTTTAAATGTATTTGTTTAGTCCTGCATAAGGATGTTTTCCCTAGGGTTTGTATATACGCACTTTTGCCAATACCACTTCAACTTGTCTCTATGTGTACAGTGGGAATTGATGAAATGAAACCAAAAACTTAAGCTGATCTAGAAATGAAGTAGAATTGAACTAGAACTGAGCTAGAACTGAACAAGAACTGAACTAGAACTGAACTAGAACTGAACTAGAACTGAACTAGAACTGAACTAGAACTGAACTAGAACTGAACTAGA
>NC_060953.1:8026015-8027481 GCF_022045245.1 Lucilia cuprina | reverse complement strand
TTCTGTTCTTGTTCTGTTCTTGTTCTGTTCTTGTTCTGTTCTTGTTCTGTTCTTGTTCTGTTCTTGTTCTGTTCTTGTTCTGTTCTTGTTCTGTTCTTGTTCTGTTCCTGTTCTTTTCTTGTTCTGTTTTTGTTCTGTTCTTTCTCTGTTTTAGTTCAGCAACATTTCTATTGAAATGTATGTTTTTCTTTGAAACATACATTTCAATAGAAACATACAAAATCTTTTTGTATGTTCTCATATCTTTTCAAGCTTTAAAAATGCATAAATATCTTTAAAATTTAAGTCAAATTTAACTGTTTTTTTCGTGGCAGAAGCAACTCGCTAATTGTATAAATTTTATGAAAATATAGCGTATGTTGACAACAACACTAGAAGTGGCACCTTTAACGCTTAATAACCAGCAGCAGTTTTTCTAAAATACATTCTTACAAAGAGTATGAGGCTCTTGTCTAAAATACTTTTTGCTAACATCAAAAAGATTGTTCGCCTGCAACATATTCGTACAACTCAAGGATCCTTTTTCTATGAAAAACTAAGAAAATAAATTTAATTGGCTTGTAACTCAAAAAAAGAAATTTAATAGAAATCTATAAATTTATCTTAAGCAGAATTTTTAAATATTTTACAATTTCATATTACAGGCTGCATTCCTTCTCTTCGAATCACCATCTCTAACGTCCTTAAAGCCTTAAAGCAATTGACAGGCCATTGCGGTTGTTTCCTTTTCGGATAATAATAATTAATATTGATTAATGACTGTTATAATTGGAAAGTAACTAAAGGATTTTTGTTCAAAACAAGTTGCTACATGCAGAGCAGATCTCTGAAGTCAGCAAACTGAGTCTATATTTAAAGCAGCAGCCAGCAATTGACAACATGACAAATGTGAGTAGTTTTACATGTACTTGAATATTTATTTATTTTGAATTGAATTTTCTGAGCTACAACTTAAAAATCTTTATTTAAATTTTAATTACGAAAAAAAAAGATGAAGAACAAGTTATAATTAATGATGCAGTTGCAGTTATAGAAAATCAGTTATTTATAAGGCAACTTATCAACATGTTGTCAACTTGTTGTGACAGTAGTCACATGAATGTTAAGAGAGAAATTATGATTAAAAATTTTTATTAAAATTATATGTTAAGTGTATTAGAAATAATTGATTTTATTTTTGCAAAATTTATAGGCTCGTGTCTATCTGATAGCGATATTTTAAAATAAGTAATAAGGATTAGTTAATGAAAATCAAATAATATTGTTGCATGGGAAAGACAGACACATCTCTGAGGATATAATGTAGTTTAGTTCTGATTTAGATCTGTTGTAGTTCTTTTCTAGTTCTGTTCTAGTTTTGTTCTAGTTCTGTTCTAGTTCTGTTTTAGTTCTGTTCTAGTTCTGTTTTAGTTCTGTTCTAGTTCTGTTCTAGTTCTGTTCTAGTTCTGTTCTAGTTCTGTTCTAGT
>NC_060953.1:8011722-8025915 GCF_022045245.1 Lucilia cuprina | reverse complement strand
TAATTTCCAATTTAGTTTTTTGTTTGTTGTTTTTTTGGGGGGACAACCTTTAAAATTTATCTTTTTGATAGTTTTTAATTTATGGACGCTCTCTCCATTTGATTGCCATATCATAATCCCGCGCGTTTATTGATTTCAATTGCGTGTTAAATTCCTGTTTCTGATAACGAGACACTAAATTGTCTACAAAATGTAAAGCAACTTGTTATCTGTATATTTTCCCCAGTTAATATTTTAAATAATTGCTTTAGCAAAAATATGTTTAACTAATTTTAAATTTAATTATCAAAAAACAAAAAAAAAAAAACGGTTAATTACTTTAGTGGCTAAAGAGTTTCACTAAAAGTTTATGTTTTGCTTTTATTTTTGTTCCACGCCATTTGATTTGTATGCAACACAATTGTTGTAAACTTGCAAGTAACATCCTTGAACGAGATCATTAATCTTTTCTTTTTCTGCTTTTTGGAAAAAAATGGCTTTCCTCTTTACAACAAACAACAACAACAACAACAACAGCTATGAAATACTATAAATTATAGAACTACAACAGCACTGAACAGAAGAAGAAGCAGAAGAAAGAGCAGTAGCAGCATTTACTTCACATGATGTTGATGATGATGATGACGTTTAGTTATAGAGTTTTAGTGCCTCGCCTTTTTTTGCTTATTTTTTCTTTGTCATGTGAATTTCTGGTTCTTTTTTCACTTCTTTTTCTTTTCTTACATTTTATTGGACTTTTTGGACCCCACTACACCCACTCTTATTCTCAAGTGAATGAAAAGAAACGAAAAATCAAAAAAAAGGAATAAAGGTTAAGAAGGAAACAAAAATACTAAAATACATGAAATTTTCAAAAGGCAGTCAGTAAGTCAAACACTCTGAGAGTCTAAAACACTTAAAGAAAAAGAGGAACAAACAACAGAATACCCTCAACAACAACAACAACAACTTTGATACTTTATTCTCGCCTCGTTGTTGCCCAAGTCTTTAAAGAGTTGTTGTTTTGCCAACAAATCACGAACTTTATTTGTTGTTGATGGTAGTAGTTTTCACTTTATTTTTAGTTCTTTTTTAGCCAAATCATTTAGTTTTTTTCCTTATTCCTCTTTTTTTTGAGATTTTGTTATAGTACAACTGTTTTTTGTTGTTGTTTCTTTGTTGCTGCAAAACCACAACAAGCAATGAACAAATATTGTTGCCAGCAGCAGCAGCCACAGCAAAGTTAGCAGCAACCAGATTATTGCATCCAATGACCTCGAACTTGTGCCGGTTATTCATTTTTAGTTCGTGCTGCACACAAAAATATAAAAAAACTCGAAAAAAATACAAAAAAAAAGAACAAAACACCAGCATAATTTAAAAGGGCAAAAAAGGGGGGCCGAGGCTACCATATAATGGTAACAAATGCAGAGTGTGTTTCTTTTTTTTTTGGAGAGTGTGACTGATTTTTAAGATGAATTGTTTTGGCTTTGAAAATTTCATAAAAAGCTCAGTTAAACAGTTTGATTTAATTTATATTTTAGTTTTAAATTAAAAAAAACACAAATAATTGTGTTGAATAATGCGAGGGGGAACAAAGGGAAAAATTTAAATATTTAACATACTCTAAATGGACTCTGTTTGGAGTTACATTTCTATAGAAATATTACTGTTTTTCTCTGACACATTACACTAAAAACATGTCCGTCTTTCTCTGTCTCTTTTTACAATACATCTTTCTGTTTTTCTATGAAAGATTTCAAGTATATAATCTAGTCTATTGTCTAATCTATAGTCTAGTCTATAGTCTAGTCTATAGTCTAGTCTATAGTCTAATCTATAGTCTAGTCTATAGTCTAGTCTATAGTCTAATCTATAGTCTAATCTATAGTCTAGTCTATAGTCTAGTCTATAGTCTAGTCTATAGTCTAGTCTATAGTGTAGTCTATAGTGTAGTCTATAGTGTAGTCTATAGTGTAGTCTATAGTATAGTCTATAGTGTAGTCTATAGAGTAGTCTATAGTGTAGTCTATAGTGTAGTCTTTAGTGTAGTCTATAGTCTAGTCTATAGTCTAGTCTATAGTGTAGTCTATAGTCTAGTCTATAGTCTAGTTTATAGAGTAGTCTATAGTGTAGTCTATAGTGTAGTCTTTAGTGTAGTCTTTAGTGTAGTCTATAGTCTAGTCTATAGTCTAGTCTATAGTGTAGTCTATAGTCTAGTCTATAGTCTAGTCTATAGTCTAGTCTATAGAGTAGTCTATAGTCTAGTCTATAGTCTAGTCTATAGTCTAGTCTATAGTCTAGTCTATAGTCTAGTCTATAGTCTAGTCTATAGTCTAGTCTATAGTCTAGTCTATAGTCTAGTCTATAGTCTAGTCTATAGTCTAGTCTATAGTCTAGTCTATAGTCTAGTCTATAGTCTAGTCTATAGTCTTGTCTATAGTCTATTCAATAGTCTAGTCTATAGTCTAGACTACAGTCTATTTTATTTATTTAATTTTAACTCAAACATTATATTAATCTCGTTAATTTAAACAAAGTTCAAGTTTTTTGTTAAATATTCTTCTTCTGTTTCTGGACCTCTTCCCCTTAAAAACTTACATAATATTTAAACAAAAATTTTCTAAAAAATCCCAAACTGGTACAATAATTTTACTTAAAAAAAACACCAAACAATTGAAATAAAATTACCTACAAAAAACTCTACTTCAAACACTTTTTCTATACAAAAACAATCCAGTTTCGTTTTCAATCCAACCTAAAAAAAAGAAACTCAGAATTGTGTTGTGTGCATTTTACGACTCTTTTGTTTTATTTTAAGCCCCCAAAAAAAAGAACATAATTCTGAAAACAAAATCCAAATAAAATAAAAATTCTAAAACAAAATAACGAGCAATGAACAACAGAAAAAATAATAAATAAATGGTGGAATTACTGAGAAAAAAAAAAACTAAAAAAAAACAGCAACAGAAATCAAACACGAACAACAAGAACATAAAACAAAAATTTGTATACACAACAAAACTCAGACGAACTTGAAAAATTTTTAGATTTGAAATTGATGTTTTTTGTTTTTAATTGTATGTGTTCTGTGTGTCTGGATTCTATATAGTAAAAACGAAGGATAGTGACTGAATATATAAAACTGTGGCAGGCGAACGAAAACAAACGAACGAGCGACAGACCAGTCAGTCTATCAGACTTACTCGTCGTTGATGGTATAGTTGAGTAAATCCAGCCGTTTAGAGAGCCAACAGACAAAAATCGAATTGAATTGAATGATGATGTTTGAGGTTGAGAGATGGGTGCAGGGCGCGTGCTGTATGCATCATTGGCTTCCAAAAAACAACAAGGGGTTGAATAAAAGGTATAAAGATGTACTTTGGGTGTCAAATAGAAGAGTTGTAATAGGGAGATCTCGTCTATAAAACTATGTACAGACTAGACTAAAGACTAGACTATACACTAGACTATAGACTAGACTATAGACTAGACTATAGACTAGAATATAGACTAGACTATAGACTAGACTATAGACTAGACTATAGACTAGACTATGACTACAGTCTATTTTATTTATTTAATTTGAAACTCAAACATTATATTAATCTCGTTAATTTAAACAAAGTTCAAGTTTTTTGTTAAATATTCTTCTTTCTGTTTCTGGGACCTCTTCCCCTTAAAACTTACATAATATTTAAACAAAAATTTTCTAAAAAATCCCAAACTGGGTACAATAATTTTACTTAAAAAAAAAACACCAAACAATTGAAATAAAATTACCTAAAAAAACTCTACTTCAAACACTTTTTCTATACAAAAACAATCCAGTTTCGATTTTCAATCCAACCTAAAAAAAAGAAACTCAGAATTGGTTGTGTGCATTTTACGACTCTTTTGTTTATTTTAAGCCCCCAAAAAAAAGAACATAATTCTGAAAACAAAATCCAAATAAAATAAAAATTCTAAAACAAAATAACGAGCAATGAACAACAGAAAAAATAATAAATAAATGTGGAATTACTGAGAAAAAAAAAAACTAAAAAAACAACAGCAACAGAAATCAAACACGAACAACAAGAACATAAAACAAAAATTTGTATACACAACAAAACTCAGACGAACTTGAAAAATTTTTAGATTTGAAATTGATGTTTTTTGTTTTTAATTGTATGTGTTCTGTGTGTCTGGATTCTATATAGTAAAAACGAAGGATAGTGACTGAATATATAAAACTGTGGCAGGCGAACGAAAACAAAACGAACGAGCGACAGACCAGTCAGTCTATCAGACTTACTCGTCGTTGATGGTATAGTTGAGTAAATCCAGCCGTTTAGAGAGCCAACAGACAAAAATCGAATTGAATTGAATGATGATGTTTGAGGTTGAGAGATGGGTGCAGGGCGCGTGCTGTATGCATCATTGGCTTCCAAAAAACAACAAGGGGTTGAATAAAAGGTATAAAGATGTACTTTGGGTGTCAAATAGAAGAGTTGTAATAGGGAGATCTCGTCTATAAAACTATGTACAGACTAGACTAAAGACTAGACTATACACTAGACTATAGACTAGACTATAGACTAGACTATAGACTAGAATATAGACTAGACTATAGACTAGACTATAGACTAGACTATAGACTAGACTATAGACTAGACTATAGACTAGACTATAGACTAGACTATAGACTAGACTATAGACTAGACTATAGACTAGACTATAGACTAGACTATAGACTAGACTATAGATAGACTATAGACTAGACTATAGACTAGACTATAGACTAGACTATAGATAGACTATAGACTAGACTATAGACTAGACTATAGACTAGACTATAGACTAGACTATAGACTAGACTATAGACTAGACTATAGACTAGACTATAGACTAGACTATAGACTAGACTATAGACTAGACTATAGACTAGACTATAGACTAGACTATAGACTAGACTATAGACTAGACTATAGACTAGACTATAGACTAGACTATAGACTAGACTATAGACTAGACTATAGACTAGACGATAGACTCGACTATAGACTAGACTATAGACTATGCTATAAACCAGACTATAGACTAAACTATAGACTAGACTATGGACTAGATTCTAGACTATGCTATAAACCAGACTATAGACTAAACTATAGACTAGACTATAGACTAGACTATAGACTAGACTATAGACTAGACTATAGACTAGACTATAGACTAGACTATAGACTAGACTATAGACTAGACTATAGACTAGACTATAGAATAGACTATAGACTAGACTATAGACTAGACTATAGACTAGACTATAGACTAGACTATAAACTAGACTATAGACTAGACTATAGACTAGACTATAGACTAGACTATAGACTAGACTATAGACTAGACTATAGACCTAGACTATAGACTAGACTATAGACTAGACTATAGACTAGACTATAGACTAGACTATAGACTAGACTATAGACTAGACTGTAGACTAGACTATAGACTAGACTATAGACTAGACTATAGACTAGACTATAGATAGACTATAGACTAGACTATAGACTAGACTATAGACTAGACTATAGACTAGACTATAGACTAGACTATAGACTAGACTATAGACTAGACTATAGACTAGACTATAGACTTAGACTATTAGACTAGACTATAGACTAAGACTATAGACTAGACTATAGACTAGACTATAGACTAGACTATAGACTAGACTATAGACTAGACTATAGACTAGACTATAGACTAGACTATAGACTAGACTATAGACTAGACTATAGACTAGCTATAGACTAGACTATAGACTAGACTATAGACTAGACTATAGACTAGACTATAGACTAGACTATAGACTAGACTATAGACTAGACTATAGACTAGACTATAGACTAGACTATAGACTAGACTATAGACTAGACTATAGACTAGACTATAGACTAGACTATAGACTAGACTATAGACTAGACTATAGACTAGATATAGACTAGACTATAGACTAGACTATAGACTAGACTATAGACTAGACTATAGACTAGACTATAGACTAGGACTATAGACTAGACTATAGACTAAGACTATAGACTAGACTATAGACTAGGACTATTGACTAGACTATAGACTAGACTTAGACTAGACTATAGACTAGACTATAGACTAGACTATAGACTAGACTATAGACTAGACTATAGACTAGACTATAGACTAGACTATAGACTAGACTATAGACTAGACTATAGACTAGACTATAGACTAGACTATAGACTAGACTATAGACTAGACTATAGACTGACTATAGACTAGACTATAGAGACTAGACTATAGACTAGACTATAGACTAGACTATAGACTAGACTATAGACTAGACTATAGACTAGACTATAGACTAGACTATAGACTAGACTATAGACTAGACTATAGACTAGACTATAGACTAGACTATAGACTAGACTATAGACTAGACTATAGACTAGACTATAGACTAGACTATAGACTAGACTATAGACTAGACTATAGACTAGACTATAGACTAGACTATAGACTAGACTATAGACTAGACTATAGACTAGACTATAGACTAGACTATACACTAGACTATTGTGTTGACTGGACTATAGCCTCGACTATAGACTGGACTGTAGTCTCGACTATAGAATATAGACTAAACTATACACTCGTGTTGACTATAGAGTGAACTATAGAATTAACTATATTGTCAACTATTTACTGGACTATACTGACGACTATTGGCTGGACTATAATATTGACTACGAACTGGATTACAGAGGCGACTATAGGATAAACTAAAGTGTTGACTATAGACTGAAGTATAGTGTTGAGTGAACTGTAGTCTTGAATAGAGATTGGACTATAGTATCGACTATAGACTGAACTATATTGTTTACTATAGACTGCACTATACACTCGGTTATTGACTGGACTATAGTCCCGACTAACAATTGGACAATAGTTTCAACTAAGCCTGGATTATAGTATCGACTATAAACTGGACTATAATCACTAAAGACTAAACTGCACCACAGATTCGACTATAGTTATGACTTTTCTTTCTTTGTAAGTTACCACCCTAATACCGCCTGCATTAACAGTAATTTCCCACCTATTTTGGTAGTGGTAGCACAATGTAAATAATACGCACGTCACATTGAAAATGGATGATTGAAAAGTAATGGCTGGATGTCTATAACGTTTTTAGTAAAACAAAAAAAATAAAAGTTTATGGACAGCAAAAGTGATTGCTGGTGCAGAGATGTGCAGATATTTCGATAAAAAATATTATACGAGAATAACAGACAGATACAAAACGTAATGACAATCAGACATACGTATATAATGTTGATGCATAGATAGTCGACAGTTTTAAGTAAAATCAATAAAATCTGTACAATAGTTGTAAAATATAAAGAAATATTTTATGTTGAAAATAATACTTTAAAAGGGACTTTTAAGAGATATTTGTTGGGTCAACAGAATAGACTATTGATTGAATCATTTTCGAGACTATTGACTGAACTATAGTTGAAACAATAGATTTGGTTTACAGACTTATATTATAAGAGAGACTTGAGGTTAATTGGAACAAAAATTAGGGACTATATTGGACTAGACAAGGAACAAGGTTTAAGACTATACGAAGTTGTTCCGCTGTTGCCAACTTCTTTTTTAATCTTTGCTCGCATTCTAAACACTCTACAACCATTCTCTCCCTGATCCTTAACCCCACATTAAATCATTAACATTTATTGCGTTTTTCTTTTGAAGCACGATACATCAGCAGCAACAGCAACAACAACAGTTAAAAATTTGTTCATGATATAAATTTATCACTGACATTATTCAATTTGATTTAGGATTTTTGTTGCTGTCTTTATTACCAGTTTTAATTTAAATACAACATCTTAAGTACCTGTATCTTCACCTAAATCACCAATAAATCAAATAATGCTTTTAGGCAAAAAGTATAAAAATCTTGTTCTTTTTACAACAATCTTCTACTTCTTCTTTCTACTTCTTATATATCTCCTGCATTGGACAGCAAATAGTTATAATGTCATTTACCAGTCGTATACAATACAACACAATCCAAGTCCCCTCAGTCTCAGCTTAGACTGCCAAAGATATTTCATCTTGTCAATATAATTTTGTATTGTCTGCTTTAGATCATCAGTAGTTTGTTGCAACAATGTTGCTAATTGTTACAATATGTAATTGAAACTTTACATAAGAAGACTTCAAAGGATTTGTGTAAATTTTACTCTCTACTATCCGTGTCTTTAACACTATTTGGAGATTCTGCAGATTCTATATAAAAAGTTCTATTTTATGGCAATAATATAGAAAAACTGGCTGCTGCTGCTTTGAATAGGGAGAGTAAAAACGCCAAGTGGGTTTTTCATTTCTTTGTGGAGACATGTTTATGCAACATTTTCTTTTTAATTAAATTTTATTTTTGTAAAAAATTTTGCAAAAAAAAATTAAACTGGTAAAAAAAATAATAATAATGAATATTTAATTAAACAGGTAATAGTGTTAACGGCGACCAAGGTGAAAATTTTTACACTAAACTGTTGTTGTATGGAATATAATTAAGACTGGAGAATAGATATACAACTTAGAACTCCAAAGTGTAGTGTATAGTCTAGTCTATAGTCTAGTATTAGTCTAGTCTATAGTCTAGTCTATAGTCTAGTATTAGTCTAGTCTATAGTCTAGTCTATAGTCTAGTCTATAGTCTAGTCTATAGTCTAGTCTATAGTCTAGTCTATAGTCTAGTCTATAGTCTGTCTATAGTCCTAGTCTATAGTCTAGTCTATAGTCTAGTCTATAGTCTAGTCTATAGTCTAGTCTATAGTCTAGTCTATAGTCTAGTCTATAGTCTAGTCTATAGTCTAGTCTATAGTCTAGTCTATAGTCTTGCTATAGTCTAGTCTATAGTCTAGTCTATAGTCTAGTCTATAGTCTAGTCTATAGTCTAGTCTATAGTCTATTCTATAGTCTAGTCTATAGTCTAGTCTATAGTCTAGTCTATAGTCTAGTCTATAGTCTAGTCTATAGTCTAGTCTATTGTCTAGTCTATAGTCTAGTCTATAGTCTAGTCTATAGTCTAGTCTATAGTCTAGTCTATAGTGTAGTCTATAGTCTAGTCTATAGTCTAGTCTATAGTGTAGTCTATAGTCTAGTCTATAGTCTAGTCTATAGTCTAGTCTATAGTCTAGTCTATAGTCTAGTCTATAGTCTAGTCTATAGTCTAGTCTATAGTCTAGTCTATAGTCTAGTCTATAGTCTAGTCTATAGTCTAGACTGTAGTTTAGTCTTTAGTCTAGTAAATAGTCTTATCTATGGTCTACTCTTTAGTCTTGTCTATTATCTAGCATATAGTCTAGTCTAGTCTACAGTCTAGTCTATAGTCTAGTCTATAGTATAGTCTATAGTATAGTCTACAGTCTAGTCTATAGTCTAGTCTATAGTCTAGTCTATAGTCTAGTCTATAGTCTAGTCCTATAGTCTAGTCTATAGTCTAGTCTATAGTCTAGTCTATAGTCTAGTCTATAGTCTAGTCTATAGTCTAGTCTATAGTCTAGTCTATAGTCTAGTCTATAGTCTAGTCTATAGTCTAGTCTATAGTCTAGTCTATAGTCTAGTCTATAGTCTAGTCTATAGTCTAGTCTATAGTCTAGTCTATAGTCTAGTCTATAGTCTAGTCTCTAGTCTAGTCTATAGTCTAGTCTATACTCTATTCTATAGTCTATTCTATAGTCTAGTCTATAGTCTAGTCTATAGTCTAGTCTATAGTCTAGTCTATAGTCTAGTCTATAGTCTAGTCTATTGTCTAGTCTATAGTCTAGTCTATAGTCTAGTCTATAGTCTAGTCTATAGTCTAGTCTATAGTGTAGTCTATAGTCTAGTCTATAGTCTAGTCTATAGTGTAGTCTATAGTCTAGTCTATAGTCTAGTCTATAGTCTAGTCTATAGTCTAGTCTATAGTCTAGTCTATAGTCTAGTCTATAGTCTAGTCTATAGTCTAGTCTATAGTCTAGACTGTAGTTTAGTCTTTAGTCTAGTAAATAGTCTTATCTATGGTCTACTCTTTAGTCTTGTCTATTATCTAGCATATAGTCTAGTCTATAGTCTAGTCTATAGTCTATAGTCTAGTCTATTGTGTAGTCTAGTCTATAGTCTCGCCTATAATCTAGTTCATAGTTTTGTCTATAGTCTTGTCTATAGTCTAGTTTATAGTGTAGTCTATAGTGTAGTCTATACTGTAGTCTGTAGTGGAGTCTTTAGTGTAGTCTATAGTGTAGTGTATAATCTAGTCTGTAGTCTAGTCTATTCTCTAGTCTATAGTTTAGTCTATAGTCTAGTCTATAGTCTAGTCTATAGTCTAGTCTATAGTCTAGTCTATAGTCTAGTCTATAGTCTAGTCTATAGTCTAGTCTATAGTCTAGTCTATAGTCTAGTCTATAGTCTAGTCTATAGTCTAGTCTATAGTCTAGTCTATAGTCTAGTCTATAGTCTAGTCTATAGTCTAGTCTATAGTCTAGTCTATAGTCTAGTCTATAGTCTAGTCTATAGTCTAGTCTATAGTCTAGTCTATAGTCTAGTCTATAGTCTAGTCTATAGTCTAATCTATAGTATAGTCTACACAATTTCCCCTTTTCCCACCCCTGGCCTATTCTATAGTCTATTATATAATATTTTCTATAGTCCATTCTATAGTATTTTCTATAGTCTAGTCTGTAGTCTATTCTATAGTTTAGTCTATAGTCTACTCTATAGTCTATTCTATAGTCTAGTCTATAGTCTCATCTATAGTTTCCTGGCCCTTTAATTCTAAAATTTCATCAATTGTCATAAAAACAATCTTGAGGCATTGTCTACATATTCTACTTCTCAACTTCACACAACTGAACCACTAATTAGCAACGCACTGTAAATTGACACTTAGCAAACAAAAAAACGCGTTGTGTGAAAACAACAAAAAAAATTTGCCACAAATCTTAAACAACAACAGAATAACAAAACAAAAAATCTTGTCAATAAAAACATGAATGTTGCCAACACATCATAAATGCCAACGAACAAAACAATTCAAAGCGTTGCAAAAATACACAATTTGTTGCTGTTGTTGCAATTGGAATTGTACTCGTAGTGTAATTGTAATTGTTTTCAGTTTGAAAATGAAAAATATGTTGTATGTCGTTAAAGTGGATTTTCATCTATTTCATCTATCTTTTTTTCCTGGCTTTGGATCTAGTTCTCTGGAGTGATTGTGTCATTGTAAATGCAATTATTTTGTTCTAGTTCTAGTCGATTTCTTTTAGCGGCTTTAAGATGGGAATGCCAAAGTCGCGTGCATGGAATTCGCAACGAAGTGAATAAACAAAGTATTAAGAGGCTGCTTAGTTTTTTGCTCCCCTTAGTTTTTTTCTCCTAAAGCTGTAGTCAGCCTAATAACTTCTTTTTTTGCTGCGCAGCAATTGTTGGAAGTCATCATAAATAATAGAAGCAAGTCACAGAAATTCCTGTTTAACTAAGAGTTGAAAAAAACAAAAGAATCAGGTATGATCACTAAAGTTTTTACACTAGCGAAGAGAAGAAGAACTCTTAGTTTGTTTTCCAAGTTCAAACTTATCCGCTAGTGTGCTGTGATTTTTTCATTCCACACTTTCGTAGCCATTACCTCGTTTATACTTGCAACAATTGCCACAACATTTTAGCACTTCATCAACAAAAATGTTTGTGCAATTCAACGCATTTTATGAGTAGATTTTTATGTTTATAAAATTTCAAAGCTATTAAGCCGCTCCGACGACGACCATTAAAGTAAAAAAAAAGAAACAAGAATTATGGAAAAATCAATAGATTTTAGATTCGTCGAACAAACTATACAAACACACCCATGTTTATCGGAAACTTGAGGGAAAAATAAACCTTAACAATATTATTATTGTCTTTTTTTTCCTCTTGTGGTTTTTAAGACTTAAATACTTAACAAAGATTATTTGCAAATAGAGATTTACAGTAGAAGCTGTCAAAAATGGAGAAGATTGTAATGAAGTTTATAACGTAGTTTGTAGTCTGGATTATAGTACGGTCTTTAGTCTGGACTCTGTTCTGGGATTTAGTCCGGCCTACAGTCTGGACTTATGTCTGCCATAAAGTCTGGACTATACTCTGGATTATAGTCTAGTCTATAGTCTAGTCTATAGTCTAGTCTATAGTCTAGTCTATAGTCTAGTCTATAGTCTAGTCTATAGTCTAGTCTATAGTCTAGTCTATAGTCTAGTCTATAGTCTAGTCTATAATCTAGTCTATAGTCTAGTCTATAGTCTAGTCTATAGTCTAGTCGATAGTCTAGTCGATAGTCTAGTCTATTGCCTAGTCTAGAGTCAAGTCTATAGTATAATCTATAGTCTACTTATTGTCTAGTCTATAGTCTAGTCTAATCTATAGGCTAGTTTATATTCTAGTCTAGTTTACAAGCTGGATTATATTCTAGTCTATAGTCCAAAATATTGTCCAGTCTATAGTCTGGAATATAGACCAGTCTACAATGTAGACTATGGTCCAGTGTATAGTTAAGACCATAGTCTAGTCTTGTCTACAGTCTGGACTATAGTCTAGTCTATATTCGAGTCTATAGTCTGAACTATATTCTAGTCTGTAGTCCGGACAATAATGTAGCATATAGTCTGGACTATAGTCTAGTCTATGGTCTGCGCTAAAGTCTATTCTATAGCCCGGACTATAGTCTAGTCTGTAGTCTGGACTATAGTCTATTCTATAGTCTGTACGATAGTCTAGTCTATAGTCTCGAATATAGTCTGGAATATAGTCTCGTCTAAAGGTTGGTCTATAGTCTGGTATATAGTCTCGACTATAGCCTGGAATATAATCTCGACTATAGTCTGGAATATAGTCTCGTCTTAAGTCTGGACTATAGTCTCGTCTATAGTCAGGACTGTAGTCTACAATCGTTAAGTTAATGTCCCTTTTTCCACCTTCCCCTGTTAATCATCACTTACTTTGATTTCCCAACCAAACTTAGAAGTTACGTTTTTTTGTTCTTTCTGTTTTCATCATTTGCGGTTAAACGGCATAAAACTTTACAAAAGCCAAGAGACATTATCAAAGACAAGAAAACACGTAAGAAGACCTGCTTTAAAGTTTTAGTGGTTGGCAGAAGAGGTGAAGAGTATATGGAGGAAAAAAAGAACCAACTACAAACAACTTCTTTTGCAGCTTAGAAAAAATGCCGACAATAGTTTCGATTAGAAATTGTGATTTTTTCCACCGATTTCAACAGAATATAAAAGGAAAAAAGAATGAAAAGAGAAAAAAATCCACAACATTAATTTAAAACGTGCCACATTGTTTGGCATGTTTAATATGTTTGGTTTTTTTTGTGCTCTTCAACTTTTTACTTGATTCATTTATTAATTAAGTAATTGTTGATGTTTTTGTTGTGTTGTGTTGGTTTTTGGGATTTTGCTTTTCAATATCTTATCTTATTGAAAGCTATCTAAGTATTGCTTGCTGTTCGAGTGGTAGTGTGATTGGATGCATAAATTTTAAAATAGTTTTTAGTTTTTTTTTTATTAAATTTTAAATAGATATTTTTTATTTAAATAATTGATATGAGTTTTTTTTATTAATTTGTTAAACGAGTGTAGGTGTTGTATATGTATTTCCCTTATAAGTGGTGTATTGAGCGCAAATATTTCAATAAGCAGTCGTGGCCGAGCGGTTAAGGCGTCTGACTAGAAATCAGATTCCCTCTGGGAGCGTAGGTTCGAATCCTACCGACTGCGAGAAGATTTTTTTTAAATTTTTAATAAAAATATGATTTTTTATTGTATATTTTTAAAATTAAATATTTTTAAATATTGAATTATTTCAATATGGTTTTCGGGGTTCCCGGGTCCGAATCCTACTTAATGAAATATTTTTTCTACTTTTTTTCAATAATTCTTACTTTTTTTATTATAAAATTTTCTGAAAAAGTTAAATAATATTTTATTAAATTATCGAATTTTCGATACGATTTTAATCTTTAACAGAATTCTTTCTATAAATTTTAAGGAAAATTTTTCAAAATCATTTGTATTGATTTTTTTTTGAAATTTGCTTAACATTTAAATTTTATATTGAACTCGAATCGATTAAATACGCAGTCGTGGCCGAGCGGTTAAGGCG
>NC_060953.1:7991099-8001622 GCF_022045245.1 Lucilia cuprina | reverse complement strand
AGTCTATAGTCTAGTTTATAGTCTAGTCTATAGTCTAGTCTATAGTCTAGTCTATAGTCTAGTCTATAGTCTAGTCTATAGTGTAGTCTATAGTCTAGTCTATAGTCTGGTCTATAGTGTAGTCTATAGTCTAGTTTATAGTCTAGTCTATAGTCTAGTCTGTAGTCTAGTCTATAGTCTAGTCTATAGTCTAGTCTATAGTCTAGTTTATAGTCTAGTCTATAGTCTAGTTTATAGTCAGCCTCCTTATTATTTCACGTTTACAATATGAATCCTATTTTGGCTTTTGGCTATATTACAGCAACAACTACTACAACTCCAACAACAGAATATTGCATATAAAAATAGCAATAAATAAAAAAAAGAATGGCATGACTGTACTTGTTGCTTATTTTTTTGGTTTCTTCTAAAGACTCTTTTTAATACTCTTTAGTTTTTCAATTTCGATTTTGTAGTTTTTTTTTTTTTTTTTTGGTTTTGTTGATCTTTTTACATCATGCTGTTTGGTTGTTGTTTTTTCCTTTATTTTAAAAGATAGAATCTTATGGTGGAGTGTATTTATCTAGTGAGCTACAGGAGAATGAACTGAATTTATTAATGGTGGGAGAAGTTGTTCGGGTAAGATTTAATTTAGAAAATTTTGAATAAAATTTTTAAAAATTTTTGTTTGAGAGTTTTTTAGGTTTGGATTTTGCTAAGATTTTCTTTAGATTTTGGACTATGAAAGAGTTTTATGTGAAGGGTATTATGTATTCGTTAATGCTGTTTTTTAAAGGAACACTTAGTTCACTTTTCATGTTATAGAATTGGCAGCATGTTTCTGACTTTTTAGTTCCAGTTTTTCACAGAGGTCATGTTATATTTACCTACTTAGTAAAAAGTTTAGTTAATACGAGGATAGTAATATAAATTTTTGGTCTAGTTGAAATAACTAACAACTAAAGCATAAGCATTTCTTTGTCTTCTCGACACTTGTAAATAATATTTGTTAAAATGCCCATAACTGATACGATATTGATCAATAGAAATATACATTTTCACTTCCAACACCAGCTTCCACCCTGAAAAAGTTCATTGACTTAAAAATTATCGCCATCGTATATGAGCCATTGTGCAACAATGCTAAAAAATACGTTTAATTTAAAAAAAAGCAGAATCAGTTACTCATAAATTAAAACTTGTTAAACTATAATTTTTTTTGTCAACACTCCCTAGAGAGCAATAAACAGACAATATTTTTAAAATCGTATTTGCAAAATGCCTTTATATCTCTCGAAATACTTTTGGCACACACTAACATACAATTCTACTTGGAATGAAAACACAGCAACAACAACAACAACGCCAACAACACCAACAACAACGCCAACAACATCAACAACAACAAAATGAGCAAATATAAATAAATTTACTTAAATAAACAATAATCGAACCTTAATAAGAAAAACGTACAACGAATACAAAAACAACAAAATAAACAACAAAAAAGAGTCAATGAACGATCAATGAATTCACAATATATTTAATTTTTTTTATTTCTAAATGAAATTGCATTGTAATACTATATGTGTCTTGACTGCTGCAGCAACATCATCATCAGCCACCACAGCAACAGCAATAACAACAGAAGCATTGATGAGGACGATATGATCGTCATCAACAACGACTGCTTGTTTTTTCTTTTTGTATTATTTCTTTTACAAATAAAGAAAAATCATCAATACCCTAAACAAAGTGCAAGTGTTTTGTACATACAGTATGAGAATGAGGCATCAAATTAAGATAGTGCTTAACAAAAGTAAGTGATAATTATATAATTATCTAATAAAATTATATGCGGTGTAGAATATAGTTAGTTTAAAGTCCAGACTAAGGTCAGTCTATAGTACAGACTATAGTCTATCCAAAGGACAGACTTTAGATCGTCTATAAACCAGATTATAGTCAGTCTATAGTTTATAGTTCAGACTATTGTCTAAGTAGTCTATAGTCCAGACTAAAGATAGTCTATAGCCCAGACAAAAGATAGTCTTTAGTCCAGACTATAGATAGTCTATAGTCCAGACTATAAATAATCTTTAGTCCCGACTACAGAATGCTTTTAGTCCAGACTTTTGATAGCCTATAGTCCAGACTATAGATAGCCTATAGTCCAGATTATAGATAATCTATAGTCCAGACTATAGATAGTCTATAGTCCAGACTATAGATAGTCTATAGTCCAGACTATAGATAGTCTATAGTCCAGACTATAGATAGTCTATAGTCCAGACTATAGATAGCCTATAGTCCAGACTTTAGATAGTCTATAGTCCAGACCATAGATAGTCTATAGTCCAGACCATAGATAGTCTATAGTCCAGACCATAGATAGTCTATAGTCCAGACCATAGATAGTATATAGTCCAGACCATAGATAGTCTATAGTCCAGATCATAGATAGTCTATAGTCCAGACTATAGATAGTCTATAGTCCAGACTATAGATAGTCTATAGTCCAGACTATAGATAGTCTATAGTCCAGACTATAGATAGTCTATAGTCCAGACTATAGATATTCTATAGTCCAGACTATAGATAGTCTATAGTCCAGACCATAGATAGTCTATAGTCCAGATTATAGATATTCTATTGTCCAGACTCTAGATAGTCTGAAGTCCAGAGTATAGATATTCTTTAGTCCAGACTATAGATAGGCCATATCTACAGTCTGTTCTATAGACTGTCTACAGTCTGTTCTATAGACTGTCTACAGTCTGTTCTATAGACTGTCTATAGTCTGTACTATAGACTATAGATAGTCTATAGTCCAGACTCTAGACAGTCTAAAGTCCAGACTATAGATATTCTATAGCCCAGACTATAGATAGCCCATAGTCCAGATTATAGATAGTCGATAGTTTAGACTATAGATAGTCTATAGTCCAGACTATAGATAGTCTATAGTCCAGATTATCGATAGTCCAGACTATAGGTAGTCTATAGTTCAGACTATAGATAGTCAATAGTTTAGACTATAGATAGTCTATAGTCCGGACAATAGATAGTCTATAGTCCAGATATAGATATAGTCTATAGTCCAGACTATAGATAATCTATAGTCCAGACTATAGATAATCTATAGTCCAGACTATAGATAGTCTATAGTCCAGACTTTAGATAGTCTATAGTCCAGACTATAGATAGTCTATAGTCCAGACTATAGATAGTCTATAGTCCAGACTATAGGTAGTCTATAGTTCAGACTATAGATAGTCTATAGTCCAGACTATAGGTAGTCTATAGTTCAGACTATAGATAGTCTATAGTCCAGACTATAGATAGTCTATAGTCCAGACTATAGATATTCTATAGCGCAGACTATAGATAGTCTATAGTGCAGAATATAGATAGTCTATAGTGCAGACTATATATAGTCTATAGTGCATACTATAGATGGTCTATAGTCCAGCCTACAGTTTATATATAGTCCTGACTATAGTTAATCTATAGCCCAGACTATAGTTATTCAATAGTCCAGACTGTAGTTAATCAATAGGCCTGACTATAGATAATCTATAGTCTAGACTTTGTTCAGTCTATAGTCCAGAATCTAGTCGGTCTAGTCCAGTCCTCTAGTCCAGGCTGTAGTATATCTGTAGGCGAGATTACCTAAGTCAATCTATAGTCCAGGTTATAGTAATTTTATAGGGTCTTGAATATTTTTGAATTTGAATTCTTTTTGTTGTTGCTTTTATTAGTGTTGTTATTATTGTTTCTTTAACTTTATCAGTATACTGAGCTTTTATGAATTTCCAAAGCTTTTATTCCATTGACAAAGGTCATTGTCTAGAAACGCTTCAATAATTGTTAAACAAATAATTGTTTTATATATTTTTTTATATTATTTATTTATTTGTTTATTATTTATTTATTTGTTTGTTTATTATTTATTTATTGAGTATGGTCAGTAGTAATGTGTCACTTAAAAGTGTGGAATATTTTGAAAAAAGAAGAAATAAATTAAACACAAATGAATTCATATAAAAAATTTTATATAAAAAGAAGATTTACACAGATGGAATTTAAAGTAATTTAAAGAAAACTAGACCTATTTATTTACGAACGATATTTGTATTAAAAATTATCTTTCTACTAATTACAGTCTATTAAATTTTAATAGTTTTGCAAGATTTCTATCAACTTTTTGGCATTACAAACATGTCAGCAGTAAATTTGAACTGATTAGTTTATAAATTAGCTTTTTATATATATTTTTCCAAAATTAGAGTGTGACAAACTTTTCACTTTCATTTGAAATAAATTTGTCTTTTTAACAGCAGTGAATCCGATTTAATGTTTTGTAGTTTTTGACGAAAACTAACATTTCAAAAAAAAAAAGAAAAGAAGACTTGTGTAGTATTTTTAATACAATTAACCTTGAAAAAGTTTAAATATAAAAAAAATTACAATTTAATGTGTGTATTTTCCCTCATCTTCATAAGAGCTCAGCGCATGCGCGTACATATTTCTTTTCATTATGCACATGAGCAGCAACAATATTAACATTTGCAAGTTTAATGCATTCAAACCTGGACAGACGAATAGATGGATGGATGAATGGTTGGACGTACATATATATGTATGGTTAAACGGAGACTTAGTTGTAGCAAATATTTTTATTATAAGTTGTACGTGCCGGGCCGAATTGTCAACCAATCAAGCAATACATTATTATTACACACAACCAACCTACCGACCAACTTAAAACCATCAGATGATCATCATCACAAACACCACAACACCATCAGCACCATCATCGTCATTATCATCATCATTTTTATTATTACAGACCATACAATAAATGTTGTTGTTAACATTACTAATACTACTTACCACTATTGTTGTTGTTATTGTAGCTGTTTAATTTTCTAGACCTACAACTGCATGCTAATTAGTGTCTTCTTTTTTGTAGCAGCAAAAAAGGGTTTTTAAAACAAAAATCACGTCGTTTAGCTTTTTTTATTCGAAATGCATTTGAAATTGTAATTAAAGCTTTTTGTGTACAATGAACTGTAAACAATTTTATTATAAAAGTTACCAATAACATCATTCCTTTATTGACTGAGCCCTTATTTTTCGATAGATTTTGAAATTTTAACTTAAAGTTGCTTAGGAATTGGCAATATAAAGAAGTGGGTTAAGGGAAAATTTGGTTTAAATATTTTGTAAGCAGACAAAGTTTAACTCTACAGTCTCTACTATAGACTATAAAACGACTATAATCTAGAATATAGACCGACTATAGTCAGAACTACAGGCCAATTATTGTCTGGACTACATACCGTCTATAAAGTCTGGACTACAGACCGACTATAGTCCGGATTACAGACCGGCTGTATTCTAAACTATAGTCTGTACTATAGACTGTCTATAGTCTGTACTATAGACTGTCTATAGTCTGTACTATACACTGTCTATAGTCTGTACTATAGACTGTCTATAGTCTGTACTATAGACTGTCTATAGTCTGTACTATAGACTGTCTATAGTCTGTACTATAAACTGTCTATAGTCTGTACTATAGACTGTCTATAGTCAGTACTATAGACTGTCTATAGTCTGTACTATAGACTGTCTATAGTCTGTACTATAGACTGTCTATAGTCTGTACTATAGACTGTCTATAGTCTGTACTATAGACTGTCTATAGTCTGTACTATAGACTGTCTATAGTCTGTACTATAGACAGTCTATAGTCTGTACTATAGACTGTCTATAGTCTGTACTATAGACTGTCAATAGTCTCTACTATAGACTGTCATTAGTCTGTACTATAGACTGTCATTAGTCTGTACTATAGACTGTCAATAGTCTGTACTATAGACTGTCTATAGTCTGTACTATAGACTGTCTATAGTCTGTACTATAGACTGTCTATAGTCTGTACTATAGACTGTCTATAGTCTGTACTATAGACTGTCTATAGTCTGTACTATAGACTGTCTATAGTCTGTACTATAGACTGTCTATAGTCTGTACTATAGACTGTCTATAGTCTGTACTATAGACTGTCTATAGTCTGTACTATAGACTGTCTATAGTCTGTACTATAGACTGTCTATAGTCTGTACTATAGACTGTCTATAGTCTGTACTATAGACTGTCTATAGTCTGTACTATAGACTGTCTATATTCTGTACTATAGACTGTCTATAGTTTGTAATATAGACTGTCTATAGGTAGTCTTTACTATAAACTGTCTATAGTCTGTTCTATAGATTCTCTATAGTCTGTACTATAGACTCTCTATAGTCTGTACTATAGACTGTATATAGTCCGTACTATAGACTGTCTATAGTCTGTACTATAGACTTTCTATGGTTTGTACTATAGACTGTCTATAGTCTGTACTATAGACCGACTATAGTCTGTACTATAGATTAGCTACAGTCAGTATTATAGACCGACTATAGTCTGACCATTTTCTTAATTACAACATTTATCTCTCAATTAAAAAATTAATTGAAAAATCTCCAAAGGTTTATGTCTTTTTTTTCTTCCATTTCAATTCAATTCCTTTGTCTCTAAGAGTTTATTAACCCTCCCGCCTTCGTTAACCAAGCTAATTTGCAGGCAATAGCAGTCATTTTTAAAAGTAAAACTAAAACAAGGAGAAAAAACTGCAACATTTGTCACGTGTCATAAAACAATGCAATTGTCATTATGATGACATGTTAACTCAAGTGTTGATTTTAAACACTCTGCTTGGTTGCATTCGTCATACGTCATCATCACCATTCTCGTCTTAATTATGAAATTGCCAAGATATTTTAATACGGGCCAAATTGAGGCACTTTAATGCACCGCTTTTTACTTATACAAATCTTAAATTACAAAAGATTGTTAATTATACAATTAGTTGGCTTAAAAAAGGAATTTTTGAACCTAATTGTTTTGTGCTTTAACCCTTAAAAGTGCTGAAGGAAATTTTTTCACAAAAATATCTTTAAATTTTTATTTAGAAATTGTCTATATTTTTAAATTATACATAATTAATATTTATATAACTTGCATAAAAAAACCTCACCTGAGATTAATATAAATTTAACCAATCAATTAGCTGGGGACTTTTTTGTTTTTTCTTTGTCATTTTGTTTTGCGATTAATAATTTATCAGACAAATTGCTATAAATTATATTGAATTTTTATTTATTATACAATACACATCCTCAACCACACCAAAAGGCTTATCAACGTGCATTTATTTTAATTAAAAATTAAAATACTTTTAATTATATGGTAACAAAGGGATTAAAATTTACCAGAGACAAAAAATTTTTTAAGCAATAAAATATAATGGGTAGAGACTATAGACAGTCTATAGTACAGACTATAGACGGTTTATAGTACAGACTATAGACAGTCTATAGTACAGAATATAAACATACTATAGACAGTCTATATTACAGGCTATAGACGGTTTATAGTACAGACTATAGACAGTCTATAGTACAGACTTTAGAAAGTCTATAATACAGTCTATACTACAGACTATAGACAGTCTATACTACAGACTATAGACAGTCTATAGTACAGTCTATACTACAGACTATAGACAGTCTATAGTACAGACTGTAGACAGTCTATAGTACAGACTATAGACAGTCTATAGTACAGACTATAGACAGTCTAGACGGTTTATAGTACAGACTATAGACAGTCTATAGTACAGACTATAGACAGTCTATAGTACAGACTATAGACAGTCTATAGTACAGACTATAAACAGACTATAGACAGTCTATATTACAGGCTATAGACGGTTTATAGTACAGACTATAGACAGTCTATAGTACAGACTTTAGAAAGTCTATAATACAGTCTATACTACAGACTATAGACAGTCTATAGTACAGACTATAGACAGTCTATAGTACAGACTATAGACAGTCTATAGTACAGACTATAGACAGTCTATAGTACAGACTATAGACAGTCTATAGTACTGACTATAGACAGTCTATAGTACAGACTATAGACAGTTTATAGTACAGACTATAGACAGTCTATAGTACAGACTATAGACAGTCTATAGTACAGACTATAGACAGTCTATAGTACAGACTATAGACAGTGTATAGTACAGACTATAGACAGTCTATAGTACAGACTATAGACAGTCTATAGTACAGACTATAGTTTAGAATACAGCCGGTCTGTAATCCGGACTATAGTCGGTCTGTAGTCCAGACTTTATAGACGGTATGTAGTCCAGACAATAATTGGCCTGTAGTTCTGACTATAGTCGGTCTATATTCTAGATTATAGTCGTTTTATAGTCTATAGTAGAGACTGTAGAGTTAAACTTTGTCTGCTTACAAAATATTTAAACCAAATTTTCCCTTAACCCACTTCTTTATATTGCCAATTCCTAAGCAACTTTAAGTTAAAATTTCAAAATCTATCGAAAAATAAGGGCTCAGTCAATAAAGGAATGATGTTATTGGTAACTTTTTATAATAAAATTGTTTACAGTTCATTGTACACAAAAAGCTTTAATTACAATTTCAAATGCATTTCGAATAAAAAAAGCTAAACGACGTGATTTTTGTTTTAAAAACCCTTTTTTTGCTGCTACAAAAAAGAAGACACTAATTAGCATGCAGTTGTAGGTCTAGAAAATTAAACAGCTACAATAACAACAACAATAGTGGTAAGTAGTATTAGTAATGTTAACAACAACATTTATTGTATGGTCTGTAATAATAAAAATGATGATGATAATGACGATGATGGTGCTGATGGTGTTGTGGTGTTTGTGATGATGATCATCTGATGGTTTTAAGTTGGTCGGTAGGTTGGTTGTGTGTAATAATAATGTATTGCTTGATTGGTTGACAATTCGGCCCGGCACGTACAACTTATAATAAAAATATTTGCTACAACTAAGTCTCCGTTTAACCATACATATATATGTACGTCCAACCATTCATCCATCCATCTATTCGTCTGTCCAGGTTTGAATGCATTAAACTTGCAAATGTTAATATTGTTGCTGCTCATGTGCATAATGAAAAGAAATATGTACGCGCATGCGCTGAGCTCTTATGAAGATGAGGGAAAATACACACATTAAATTGTAATTTTTTTTATATTTAAACTTTTTCAAGGTTAATTGTATTAAAAATACTACACAAGTCTTCTTTTCTTTTTTTTTTTGAAATGTTAGTTTTCGTCAAAAACTACAAAACATTAAATCGGATTCACTGCTGTTAAAAAGACAAATTTATTTCAAATGAAAGTGAAAAGTTTGTCACACTCTAATTTTGGAAAAATATATATAAAAAGCTAATTTATAAACTAATCAGTTCAAATTTACTGCTGACATGTTTGTAATGCCAAAAAGTTGATAGAAATCTTGCAAAACTATTAAAATTTAATAGACTGTAATTAGTAGAAAGATAATTTTTAATACAAATATCGTTCGTAAATAAATAGGTCTAGTTTTCTTTAAATTACTTTAAATTCCATCTGTGTAAATCTTCTTTTTATATAAAATTTTTTATATGAATTCATTTGTGTTTAATTTATTTCTTCTTTTTTCAAAATATTCCACACTTTTAAGTGACACATTACTACTGACCATACTCAATAAATAAATAATAAACAAACAAATAAATAAATAATAAACAAATAAATAAATAATATAAAAAAATATATAAAACAATTATTTGTTTAACAATTATTGAAGCGTTTCTAGACAATGACCTTTGTCAATGGAATAAAAGCTTTGGAAATTCATAAAAGCTCAGTATACTGATAAAGTTAAAGAAACAATAATAACAACACTAATAAAAGCAACAACAAAAAGAATTCAAATTCAAAAATATTCAAGACCCTATAAAATTACTATAACCTGGACTATAGATTGACTTAGGTAATCTCGCCTACAGATATACTACAGCCTGGACTAGAGGACTGGACTAGACCGACTAGATTCTGGACTATAGACTGAACAAAGTCTAGACTATAGATTATCTATAGTCAGGCCTATTGATTAACTACAGTCTGGACTATTGAATAACTATAGTCTGGGCTATAGATTAACTATAGTCAGGACTATATATAAACTGTAGGCTGGACTATAGACCATCTATAGTATGCACTATAGACTATATATAGTCTGCACTATAGACTATCTATATTCTGCACTATAGACTATCTATAGTCTGCGCTATAGAATATCTATAGTCTGGACTATAGACTATCTATAGTCTGGACTATAGACTATCTATAGTCTGAACTATAGACTACCTATAGTCTGGACTATAGACTATCTATAGTCTGAACTATAGACTACCTATAGTCTGGACTATAGACTATCTATAGTCTGGACTATAGACTATCTATAGTCTGGACTATAGACTATCTAAAGTCTGGACTATAGACTATCTATAGTCTGGACTATAGATTATCTATAGTCTGGACTATAGATTATCTATAGTCTGGACTATAGACTATATCTATATCTGGACTATAGA
>NC_060953.1:7979933-7990999 GCF_022045245.1 Lucilia cuprina | reverse complement strand
TAGACTAGACTATAGACTAGACTATAGACTAGACTATAGACTAGACTTTAGACTAGACTATAGACTAGACTATAGACTAGACTATAGACTAGACTAGAGACTAGACTAAAGCACTATAATCTCGTCTATATTTAGGATAATAGACTAACATCTGCAATATATACTCTACCATTGTTGGGAATAGATTTGACTATTATAAAGACTAGAGACTCCAGACAACAGACTCGACTATAGTTTGGAGAATAGACTCGACTACAGTCTGGACTATAGACACGACATTTGTCTGGATATAGACTTGATTATAGACAAGGCTGTAGATCACACCATAGACTCGACATTTGTCTGGAATATAGACTAGTCTAAAGTTTAGTATTAAGTGTCATTGTCTAGTATCATTTTAGTCATAGTCTGCGGTATAGTGAGTCGAATATTCTGGCATCTACCTTAATACATACATATTTTCTCTATAGAAATCAACCACAAAGCACTAGAGGTATGTACATCTGAAAATAGCAAACAATAAAATCTATAAAAATTCTATTCAATTTCTCACTGCAACTATGCAACTCATATGGTTGGCAAAAGTCTATAAAAATTCATAACGATTTCTTTGTATTGTTATTGCTGTTGTTGTTGTTGCTGCAATTGTTGCCTGTATATTTGGTAGCAACATTTTTTTAAGTGCGTCATTAATTTAAGCAGTTTTTGTATATAACCGACTAAAATACTAAATAATCTTAAAGATTCCAGAGTCAGTTGAAGTTGGACAGTGGCCATTTGGAACAGTAGATTTTTATTTTATAAAATTTGTTGTTGTTTGTGTTTTTTCTATTTTTTTCATTTTGTGTTATGAATACGAATGATTTGTGTTCCTTGAGTTCTCCTATAGGTGGAGGAGGTGTTTTAAGGAATGTCCGTACATTGTTTGTGAGCTAAGAGTTTCTTTTTTTTAAGGTGGCATGTGTTGAAATTAAAAAATATTTATTTTTTTCTCTCTCTAAATCTTGTTATTTAATTTAAAATAAATTAATTACAAACAATTAGTTAAACATTGAGTTAAAGGAATTTTACTTGTTTGCAAGAAACGAGTACAATTAATATATATTTATCTACAAACAACAAGAACAACTTGTTATTAGATAGAAAACTTGTAAATTTATTAAATTGTAGACTTTTAGGAGACTAGTTTATTTAATTGAATTGAATTTTGTTTATAACATTGTTAACAATTGTTTTTGGCAAATTGCAGATTCGCCTTCACATTTTTTGCTTTGCTGAACCAGCAGAAAACCTTCGTTCTTTTTTTCCATTAATTTATTAATATTTTATTGTTTAACAATATTGAAATTATGATTATTATGCAGAAATGGTTTTGTTGCAATAAATAATAATAACCAATGAAAATGATAATGAATAATTAAACAAAATAAATATTTATTGTTATTAATTAAACCTTCAGAGGTCAGTTAACATTTGCAAGAACGCAGTCTGACATATAGTATGATTACAGTCTGGGCTATATTTCCTAGTATGGTCTATAGTCTAGTATATAGTCTAGTCATAGCCTAATCTAGTCTATGGTCTAGTATATTATCTAGTATATAGTCTAGTCTATAGTCTAGTTTATAGTCTAGTCTGTAGTCCAGTTTACAGTATGGTCTATAGTCTAGTCTATAGTCTAGTCTATAGTCTAGTCTATAGTCTAGTCTATAGTCTAGTCTATAGTCTAGTCTATAGTCTAGTCCATAGTCTAGTCTATAGTCTATAGTCTAGTCTATAGTCTAGTCTATAGTCTAGTCTATAGTCTAGTCTATAGTCTAGTCTATAGTCTAGTCTATAGTCTAGTCTATAGTCTAGTCTATAGTCCAGTCTAAAGTCTAGTCTACAGTCTAGTCCATAGTCTTGTCTATAGTCCAGTCTATACTCTAGTGTATTGTCTAGTGTATAGTCTGTAGGTAATCTTTTTAATTAATAATCCAATTACATATTCATTTGGATTTTGTGGGTTTTTAAATATATTTCTTAATAATTCTTTATTGCGAAACAAAGCATTTATATTTGAACCATGTGTTTGGGGATTAAATAATAAAAAAATCGCAAAAAATATTAAATATGTTTAACATGAAACAAATTAACTGCAATAATAATATTAATGGAATAATTTATTCCAAATTAGTAAACAAACAAAAGCAACAGCAAAAAAAATAAACATAAATAATTAAAATCAGGAATAAAATAAAATAATTAAGTATTCACATGCATTAAAAAAAGACTAAAGGCTATTTTCTATAAATAATAAAATTTAATTTTAATTAAATATATTTTAATTAAAATATAAGCAAAAAATAATGTCTAGTAAATGAGTCACTGTTTTTTTGTATAATAATAGAATATTTTTTTAAATTTATTTAAAAATTTAAAAGGAAGCCACGTTTGAATACAAAATAAACAACAAATACTTCAATACAACAAATAAAGTCAAAGGGAGGAAGACAAAGACAAAAAATGAAAAAAAAAAAAACAAACAAAACAATGTGCAAATACATTGAAAAACAACAACAACAGCAATCATAATAAATATACTATCAACAACGACGAGACGCGAACTAACCACGACCCACCTCAACAATCAACGACAAATATAGAGAAGAAGAAAACAACAACAGAACAACAATAATGTCTTTCTTTTAAGGCATTCAACTAAAACATTAAAGAAAAATATTGTTGTTATTCTTGTTGTTATTGTTTTCTTTATATTATTTTTTTGTTTTATTTAAAACAATAACAACACAATGAGTAACAGCAACAACATTATAAATAGTCACAATAATAAATTTACAAAAAAAAAAGTAAACCATTCTTAATAAAACACTAACGACAACAACAACTACATATAACCACGATAATTACAATTACTGTAAAGCATTTGTGTAAATAACAACAACAAGCAACAAGAACAAGAACAAAAACATCATTAAATGAAAACTTGTTTAAGCAGAAATTTTCTCTTTTTGGAAATATTATTACACCTACAACAACAACAACAATGAAACAACAGCAGCTAGCTACAATTACAAAAAAAAATAGATGAATTGTCAATGAGACTGTAGTCTGATCTAAGATCTTGAGAATAGAATTAACTATATAATCTGGCCTATCGAAGAGACTATAGTCAGGGCTATAAAAGGATTATAAACGAGAATGTAGACTGGACTCTAGAATAGTTTTTAGTTCGTCCAATAACTAAAGAGCAGTCTTTACTATATATTAAAGCGGTATGGAGTAGTCTATAGTCTGGACTACAGAGTAGTCTATAGTCTGAACCATAGAGTAGTCTATAGTATGGACTATAAAGTAGTCTATAGTATGGACTGTAGAGTAGTCTATAGTCTGGACTATAGACAGTCTATAGAATAGTTTTTAGTTCGGCCAATAACTTAGGAGTATTTACTATATATCAAAGTGGTATGGAGTAATCTATAGGCTGGACTATAAAGTAGTCTATAGGCTGGACTATAGAGTAGTCTATAGTCTGGACTGTATACAGTCTACTATCTGAACTGTATACAGTTTGTAGTCTGGACTGTATACAATCTATAGTCTGGACTGTAGACAGCTTATAGTCTGAACTGTAGACAGTCTATAGCCTGGACTGTATACAGTCTGGACTGTAGAAAGTCTGAATGTATATAGTCTGGACTATAGACAGACTATAGTCTGGACTATAGACAGTCTATATATGTCTAGGACTATAGACAGTCTACTGACTATTATAGTAGTCTATAATCTGGACTATTGTATAGCCCATATATAGTCTGGTCTGTATAAACACAGTTGTATTCTGGATTGCATACAGTCTATAGTCTGGAATGTAGATTGTCTCTAGTGTGGACTGTAGACAGTCTATAGTCTAGACTTTTGACAGTCTATTGTGTGGACTATAGACAGTCTATAGTGTGGACTATAGACAGTCTATAGTGTGGACTATAGACAGTCTATAGTGTGGACTATAGACAGTCTATAGTGTGGACTATAGACAGTCTATAGTGTGGACTATAGACAGTCTATAGTGTGGACTATAGACAGTCTATAGTCTGGACTGTAGTCAGTCTATAGTCTGGACTGTAGACAGTCTATACTCTGGACTGTAGACAGTCTATAGTCTGGACTTTGAACAGTCTATAGTGTGAACTATAATGTGGACTCTAGACAGTCTATATGGACTATAGATAGTCTCTTATGTGGCCTATAGACAGTCTATAGTGTGGACTATAGACAGTCTATAGTGCGGACTATAGACAGTCTATAGTGCGGACTATAGACAGTCTACAGTGTGGACTATAGACAGTCTATAGTGTGGACTATACACAGTCTATAATGTGGACTATAGACAGTCTATAATGTGGACTATAGACAGTCTATAATGTGGACTATAGACAGTCTGTAGTCCACATAATAGGCTGTCTATAGTCGTTGTAGTCTGGACTGTAGACGGTCTATAATCTGTACTATAGACTGTCTATAATTTGGACTATAGGCAGTTTATAGTATAGACTTTGAACAGTCTATAGTGTGAACTATAATGTGGACTCTAGACAGTCTATATGGACTATAGATAGTCTCTTATGTGGCCTATAGACAGTCTATAGTGTGGACTATAGACAGTCTATAGTGCGGACTATAGACAGTCTACAGTGTGGACTATAGACAGTCTATAGTGTGGACTATACACAGTCTATAATGTGGACTATAGACAGTCTATAATGTGGACTATAGACAGTCTATAATGTGGACTATAGACAGTCTGTAGTCCACATAATAGGCTGTCTATAGTCGTTGTAGTCTGGACTGTAGACGGTCTATAATCTGTACTATAGACTGTCTATAATTTGGACTATAGGCAGTTTATAGTCTGGATTATAGGCAGTCTGTAGTCTATAGACTATAGACAGTCTATAGACTGACCTATAAGACAAACTATACTCTGGTCTATAAGACAGTCTACAGTCTGGACCATAAGACAGTCTATAGTCTGGACTATAAAGATGTCTTTAGTTTGGACTAAGGAGTAGTCTAAAGTCTGGACTATAAGTCAGTCTAAAGTCTGGCCTATAATAGTCTATAGTCGAGACTATAGAGTTGTCTATAGTATCGACTATAAAACTATACTACAGAGTAGACTATAATCAGACTATAAATTAATCTAGTTAGGACTATGGTAGAGACTATAGAATAGAATATATTCTAGACTATAGTTTGGCCTATAAAATAATATATTTTCTGAACTAAGTAGTAGTCTATTATGTGGACTATAGAGCATTCTATAGTGTAAACTTCAGTAAGGACTATACAAAAGACTATGCTATTTTCTGGACTAAAGTGTAGTCTATAGTCTGGATTTGGGATTAAACCTAAAGCCAGAAATTTTTAACACCTATATATAGATTTTCTTCAAATTTATTTATTTTGATTTCGGTCTATAATCTGTACTATAGACTGTCTATAATTTGGACTATAGGCAGTTTATAGTCTGGATTATAGGCAGTCTGTAGTCTATAGACTATAGACAGTCTATAGACTGACCTATAAGACAAACTATACTCTGGTCTATAAGACAGTCTACAGTCTGGACCATAAGACAGTCTATAGTCTGGACTATAAAGATGTCTTTAGTTTGGACTAAGGAGTAGTCTAAAGTCTGGACTATAAGTCAGTCTAAAGTCTGGCCTATAATAGTCTATAGTCGAGACTATAGAGTTGTCTATAGTATCGACTATAAAACTATACTACAGAGTAGACTATAATCAGACTATAAATTAATCTAGTTAGGACTATGGTAGAGACTATAGAATAGAATATATTCTAGACTATAGTTTGGCCTATAAAATAATATATTTTCTGAACTAAGTAGTAGTCTATTATGTGGACTATAGAGCATTCTATAGTGTAAACTTCAGTAAGGACTATACAAAAGACTATGCTATTTTCTGGACTAAAGTGTAGTCTATAGTCTGGATTTGGGATTAAACCTAAAGCCAGAAATTTTTAACACCTATATATAGATTTTCTTCAAATTTATTTATTTTGATTTTGGCAATACTTTAAACAGGTTAATGGTAGCCTATGAGAATAACTCAAACTAACACTTAGTGAAGTAAACATTCAATAATAAAAACAATTTGTGACAATTGTTATATTATGATGAGTGTAAGCTCAGACAAAAACGTGTACGAAATTGATAAAATTGTTAAAAATTTTTTTTTTGTTCAGCGTTTTTTCTGAATGAAGTAAGACCAAATACAAAACGTAACAACTGTTTATTGTTATTATCTCATAAAAATGGCAAAATGCCCGAAAGCCACATAAATTTTTTATTTGAAGAGAAATAACAAACAAAATACGAATTAGGAATATTGATATTGTTTTAAATAATTTGTAGATGTAAGTTGATGTAAAAAAAAAAAATTGAAATTTATATCAATTTCAAATCAAACTTTAAGTTTGATTTCCACTAAATGATAAAAGAAAAAAAGTTGGCATTTGATTTGATTAAAGCGCCCTCTAACGTTCAATATTTGCTTGCCGTTAGGAGGTCAATGTCAATAATTTAAAAACATAGAGGTCTGTTGTGGTGTTTTGTTATTAAATCTTGAGTTGGCACACTCGAATTATAATTAAATTATTGGTCTATGAGGTGGATAACTGTTGTGTTTGGTTTGGTTGTACGTCCGTGCGTCTGACTGTTTGAAATGTAAACGTAGCCTGAATTCTAAATTTTAAGTTAAGTTTGCATACGCATCAAAAGTTTTTTTTGTAATTTAATTTTTGGAATTTTGATTTGTTTTTTTTTTTTGTATTTTAGACTAAAGCTTTTTGATTTTGTTTTAAAAACAATTGAAAAAATTAAAAGTTTTGTATAAAATCCAAGTATTTTTGTTAAAAATTATTAGTTTTACATAACGCGTTGTAAACGTTGATTGGTTTTAATCTAACAAAATGGCGTTCGTTTTGAAGTTATCTCTCGCTATCCTGTCGTGTGCTTTATTCGTGCAGGCTGATGTTTCTCATTTGGGTTACAGCCGCTATAGCGGTCAACGTGTTCAACCCTTACGTTTACAGCGTTTGGAGTCTAGTCCCACTCCCTATCCAGCAGCCGGTTATCGTCCCAATCGCGAGTTTAGTTTGCCTCGTGAACAGCCTCTTTTCCCTTTGAGCAATCAACAAGGCAACAGACCTCAACACAACAGCGGTTTTGATGTTTTAAGTGAGCCCCAACAAAGACCTCAGAGACCCCAATTGGTGTATGGTTCCCCCGAACCTCGTTTCCCCCAACAACCACGTTTCCCTCAACAAAGTAGACCACAAAACTCCAATGGTTTCAATAACTTTGCTGAACCTCAACAACCTGAATTTGTGGAACAAACTCAATTCTCAGGCGGCAACCAACAACCACAAAATAATCAAAACAACTTCAACAACTTTGCTGAACCCCAACAACCCCAAAACAATAACAATAACAACAACAATGGTTTCAACAGTGGCTCCGATGTTTTGTCTGAACCCCAACAACCTCAACAACGTCCTGAATTACTCTATGGAGCTCCTAATGTTCAAGAACAACAAGATGTTCAATCTGGCTCTGATGTTTTGTCGGAACCCCAACAACGTCCTCAATACAACTACAATGCTCCTTCTGCCCGTCTAAGGCAACTTTTGGTAGCTCGCTTGCAACAGGCTGCCCGTTTGGAACAACAACTTCAACAACAAGGCTACAGACCATCACAATCTCAAGCTCAATCTCAACAACAATTCGCCAACTCTCTGCCAGCTTTATACTCTGCTCCTCGTCAACAACAAACTCAAGAAGAAAGCCAAGCTCAAGCTGAATCACAGCAAAAACCTGCTCGTCTAACCGACAACCGTGAGGAAAGAGAAGAAGAAGATGCCAAGACCTCTGAAACTGTTGTGGACATTGAAACCACCACCAAAGGTGATGGCAAGAAATCTGCCAATCAAACTGCTGCCACTCCCGCTTTAGCCGCCACTGGTCTCTACTATCCCGCTGCTGCTTTTAGTTATGTACAACCTTTCAGTGCCGCCTATGTTGCCGCTGCCAATTACCAAACCGTGCAACCTTTCCAAGCTGCCTATACTGTCGGTTCACCCTTCTTGCCACAACAATATGCTTTGGCTAGCGCCGCCGCTCCTGCTCAATTGCAAGCTTGGTAATTTATGCATAAAAGTTTTCATAATTTTAAGAGTTATTTTTTTCGACCTACACAAACATTTACTCTCAAACTATTATTGGTCCATTAGCCGGCCCTCACAATTTCGAAATTATTTTTATTCCAATCGCGATCCTCATCTTCATTAAAACCTATTCATCGTTGTTATTTAATAAAAATTTAAATATTATTTTTGAAAATTTTTAAAACATTTTGTGTTTTCTAATATCTTAAAGGATTTTGGGGAATTTTGGTAACAATAGACTATAGTCTGCACTATATAATAGAATATAGTTTGGGCTATAGAATAGACTATAGTCGGGACTATAAAATATACTATAGTATGGACTATAGAATAGACTATAGTATGGACTATAGAATAGACTATAGTATGGACTACAGAATAGACTAAAGTCTGGAATATATTATAGACTATAGTTTGGGCTATAGAATAGTTTGGACTATAGTCTTGACTATAGAATAGACTATAGTCTGGACTATATTATAGACTATAGTCAGGACTATAATATAGAATATAGTCTGGACTATAGAATAAACTGTAGTTTAGACTATAGAATAGACTATAGTCTGGAATATAGAATAGACTATATTCTTGACTATAGAAAAGACTATAGTCTGGACTATAGAATAGACTATAGTCTGGAGTATAGAATAGACTATAGTCTGGACTATAGAAAAGACTAAAATCTGGACTATAGAATAGACTATAGTCTGAACTATAGAATAGACTATAGTCTGAACTATAGAATAGACTACAGTCTGAACTATAGAATAGACTATAGTCTGAACTATAGAATATACTATAGTCTGAACTATAGAATATACTATAGTCTGAACTATATAATAGACTTTAGTCTGGACTATAGAATAAACTATAGTCTGAAATATAGTATAGACTTTAATCTGCAATATAGAACAGACTATAGTCTGTACTGTAGAATAGACTATAGCCTTGACTATAGAATAGACTATAGTCTGAACTATAGAATAGACTATAGTCCGCACTATAGAATAGACTATAGGTTGGACTATAGAATAAACTATAGTCTGGAATATAGTATAGACTTTGATCTGTAATATAGAACAGACTATAGTCTGGACTATAGAATAGACTAAAGACTGAACTATAGTATAGACTATAGAAAAGACTATAGTCTGGACTATAGAATAGACTATAGTCTGAACTATAGAATAGACTATAGTCTGGACTATAGAATAGACTATAGTCTGGACTATAGTCTGAACTATAGAATAGACTATAGTTTGGACTATAGAATAAACTATAGTCTGGAATATAGAATAGACTAAAGTCTGGACTATAGAATAGACTATAGTCTGGACTATAGTATAGACTATAATCTGGACTACGGAATAGACAATAGTCTGGACTATAGAATAGATTATAGAATAGAGTATAGTCTGGACTATAGATTAGACTATAGTCTGGACTATAGTATAGTCTGTAGTCTGGGGTGTAGAATATACTATAGTCTGGACTATAGAATAAACAATAGTCTCGACTATAGAGTATATTCTGGACTATAGTATAGACTGTAGTCTGGACTATAGAATATACTATAGTGTGGACTATAGAATAGACTATAGTCTAGACTATATTATAGACTGTAGTCTGGACTATAGAATGGACTATAGTCTGGACTATAGTCTGGACTTTAGAATAGACTATAGAATAGACTATAGCATTGATTACAGATTTGATTTTTTTGATTTAACTAAATCCCATCCTATTTGCTTATTGGGTTATCATTAACTCACTTCTCTCTTAAAATTCCTGCACATCTTTGCTAACAACGATTCCATAATTTCCGTTTCTAGACAGGATTTCTTAAGAAAATACTCAACTCTCAAGACATGTCATCATTACTCCACCACAAGTGTTGCTTGCAACACTCAAACGCGGTCGCTATCGAACAAATCTAATGCCATGCCACAGTCACACATTTTTAACACGAAAAACATTTAGAAAAAAACACATGTAATTTCCGCAATAAACATTTTTATTAAATAATTATTAATAAAAGAAAACTACTACAAGCAACAAATAGATAAAGATTTGTTAAAAAAAAACCAAACATTAAACAAAAAATCCGCTTACATTAACATGTGTGGCTTGTTGGTTGGTTGGCTGATTACTTTGGTACTATTTTACCCTGAAATGTAAGGTACTTTTTCAATAGAAAATTTATTTTTTTTCTATAGTTTTATTCATAAATAGAAGGTAGAGAAGTATGTACTTGTTTTGCATAATGAAGCCGCAACTAATCCATGCCAATTCTAAAGTTAAAGTCACGCTTATGCCACACGACATGACAATCAAAAGTTGGTTTAGATGGAAAATATAAAAAAAAAATTAAATGGAATTAATAAAGAAAAATAAACAGTCAGTCGTTGGTTGTATAGAGGACGTTAATGTAATGCAACATGATATTGGTGGGGTATTATAATCAAATAGTTGTTGTTGTGGCTTCTATATGATAAAGTAAACCGACAATGTTTTTTTGGTTTAAACGAATAACCGGTTTTGTTTTTTTATAGTTTTAGCGCACAAAAGTATGAAATTTGAGTTGATAAATGTAAAATACAGATTTTCCAGTATTTTTATTAGCCTTTGAAAGCTTATAAGGTGGTCTATTAAAAATACAGTAAAATTGAATAGAATAGAGCTTTTTAATAGCAGAACTTAAATATAACTAGAACTAGATTAGAACTAGAACAGAACTAGAACAGAACTAGAACAGAACTAGAACAGAACTAGAACAGAACTAGAACAGAACTAGAACAGAACTAGAACAGAACTAG
>NC_060953.1:7975872-7979833 GCF_022045245.1 Lucilia cuprina | reverse complement strand
AGACTATAGACTAGACTATAGACTAGACTATAGACTAGACTATAGACTAGACTATAGACTAGACTATAGACTATACTATAGACTAGACTATAGACTATACTATAGACTTGACTATTAACTAGGCTATAGACTACACTATAGACAAATTTGAATTTTTTTTACTTTACTGTAGTGAGTGGCAGACAAAAGTACGTTTATGCTGCTAAGAAAATTATGTGATTTTCTTGGTCTCCCACCGAGAAAGTAGAAAATACCTTGCAAAACTATAACAGAAAGTAAAGCAAAAGTTTATGTTAAATAAAACCTATTAAAAGGTTAGAGTTTAAAATGTACAACATGCGTTGCTTATGTTTCCGTAGTATGAGACATAAACTAATGATTGGCAAATGGACAAAACAAAAGCTTAAAATTTCTAATTACTCTGGTGTAAATAATCGAACATTTAATGTTAATATTAAGAAAAAATCATTTTTGTACTTTAAACTTAAACACAGCAAATTCTAAGAAAAGATATGCCACTTCCGCTCTCTCTCTCTCTAACCGCACTTAACACACAAAAATTAAAGGATAATAATAATATAAAAATTTTTTGCTTGGCTAGGATGAAGAAAAATTACTGTTCCCAGTGCTAGAGATAAAATAACACAAAAATATTTCAACATAATGAAATGTAAGCAAATGCTGGGGAAAATTAAAAGAAAATAACTAAATAAAAATGTTGGTAGAAAAAAACGATTTTTTATTTTTAATTTTTTTTTATACAAAATATATTCTAACAAAAAAGCAACCACTTACTGAGTATGTATGTGTGGAAAAAAGTATGCCATTTCCTTAAGAATCTTTTAGTATATTAAACGGATTTTGGGGGAGAATTATTATAAAGAATTACTTTAAAAATCTTTAGAGATTTAAAAGATATTTTGATAAACTGTTGCTTAATAATAATTATCAAATAAAATATATATAAAAAGCTTTAAAATGTTGTTTAACAGAAAAAGGTTTAAAAGCAAAACATTAAAAAGCTATCTTTATGGCAAAAGTTTTGAAACTTCTTAATGACAAAAGCTTGAATAGAAAAAGGTTTGAAAAACTTTATTTATGGCAAAAGCTTTAATAACTTGTTTATGGCAAAAGCTTTAAAAAAACAAAACTTTGAAAATCTCTCTTTGTGACAAAAACTTTAAAATGATTTATTTATTTTTTTAGACTTTAATAGAAAAAGGTTTTTAAAACTTTAATAGAAAATGGTTTGAGAAACTTTAATGCAAATGCAAAAGATGTTTTTATGGCAAAAGCTTTGAAAAGCTTTCTTAATGGCAAAGCTTTAATAATTTTTTTTAGAAAATGCTATGAAAAGTTTATTTATGGAAAAAGTTTAAAAGTGTCTTAAATAGCTTTCTTCGCAGAAAGTCTTCAAAAAGCTTTTCTAAAGAAAATGCTTCAGAAAATCTAATTTCCTTAGAAGTGCTTTAAAAAGCTTTTAGAAAGAAAATGCTTCATAAAATCGCTTTTTCTGTAGAAAGTGCTTTAAAAAGCTTTTCCATGGTATATGCTTTAGTTCTTTTGACACATAACTTTACATTGGTTTTGCTTAAAAAAGCTTTTCTATAGAAATGCTTTAAACAGCTTTTCTGTAGAGAGTGCTTTCAAAAGTTTTTTTTTTATGGAAAATGTTTTATATCTTTGGAGAAATGACTTTAAAATGTTTTTTTATTAGAAAGTTTTGCATCAAAATTGGTTCTTTAGAAAATTCTCAACAAATTTGCATCAAAATTGTTTCTATAGAAAAGCTTTTTTTATAGCAAAGCATCAATAAGCTTTTTTATATAATTTTTTTTTTTATAAAAGCTTAAAAATTATTTCTAATAAAAAAGCTGTAAAAATCATTCTTATACAAAAGCTTCAAAAAGTTTTTTTTAGAAAAGTTTCAAATTTTTATTTTTTATTAAAAAAAAGCTTTAAAAAGCTTTTCATAGAAAAGTTGGAAAAGCTTTTTCGGAAAAACGCAAAAAGCTTTTTATAGAAAAGCTTCAAAATGCTTAAAAAAGCTTCTTCATTGAAATGCTTCAAAAACCTTTGAAAATCTTTTTCTTAAAATATGTTTTTTATAGAAAAACTTGAAAAAAGCTTCAAATAGATTTAAAAACCTTTTTATAGAAAAACTTCAAAAAGCTTTTTTTAAAAAGCCTAAAAAAGCTTTTTTTGTTTTGAAAATTTTCAGTGAATTTGCATCAAAATCGTTCCTAAAGAAAAGCTTAAAAATGCTTCTATAAACTTTTTTATAAAAGCTTTAAAATGTTTTTATAGAAAAGCTTCAAAAAGCTTTTTTCTAGCTAATATTCATAAAGCAATTTTAAAGAAAACCTTAAACATTATTTCTAATAAATAAACTTCAAATAGCTTCTTTATAGAAAAGCATCAAAATGCTTTTTATAGAAAAGCTTGAAAAAGAATCTTTATAGAAAAGCTTCTTTAAAGAAATGCTACAAAAAGCTTTAAAAATCTTTTTTATAGAAAAACTTCAAAAAGATTTTTTTAAGAAAAGTGTTTAAAAGCTTAAAAAGCTTTTTTTAAAAATTTAGGTTTGGACTAACACTCCAGTTTTGACTGAAACAAACTATAGGTTTTCTTTACACTATTTAAAAGCTCTTAAATCACTTTATTTTTTGTAATCATCATCTTTAAAAAATATCTGTCCATAATATGGTGAATAGTTTATAAATAATTTTATGCATTTTAATGTTTGAAAAGCGTGTAAATTTATTACGTTGTCTCTATAGTTGGCACACAGTGGTTGTGACACTTTATAGACAGACATAAAACGCTGAGACATTTTCTAAACACTCGCACGCATGCGCTATATATATTTGTCTGCAAAATGATCACAATTTATTTTATATCTATTTATGAAGGTATTTCAATAATTACACACATACATGATAAACATTATGATGAGGATATTGGGGACTGGGGAAATAATGAATAAATAAATCAATTGAATGAAATTAAAACAAATAAGTAAATAAATCATTAAATTTTTTGAAGCATAACAACATAAGTAATAAAAAAATATTGCGGAATTGGAAAGACAAGAAATTATACAATTTCATAATAATTAAAGACTTAAAGGGAGCAATAACTACATATTGTTAACAGCAAATTCCTAGAAAGATGTTTTTAAAGCTTGTTTTGGTTTCTCAAGAAATTGTATTCCTAGTACTAGATGGTTTTATTGTCTTTGGATATAAACTCAAACCCCCACCTTTCTAATTTATAAATTTGCTTTAGTTTTCTATTTAAAATACAACAAACAAAAAGAATGTTGCTTTTTCCCAATACAATTAAAACGATTTTAAGTGTCTTGCCACTAGAGACCTAATGTGTGTGTGTGTGTTGCAAATAAGGCACCGTCTTACCAAAGTTACGTATGTATGTCCAGCTAATTAAAGCCAAGTTTTCATTTTGGTCTTGCTGGGACTAATGAAACGAGCAGCAACAGCAATGTTTGACTGCATGTCTTAGCATTGCTCATGAGCCAAAGAGAGGGGGTAATTAAAAGTTGGTGATGACAGTGAAGAGGTAGAAAAACATCATAGAATTGTAGAGCCAAATGTGGGGTGTCGCTTAGCAATAATTACACTTTGTCAAAGTGACAGTTATGACCAAAATACAGCTGCTACCTGAAATAGTAGAAGCCAGACAAAAAAGCAGCAAGGCGAAACAAATACTGCTAAAGCTATAAGTCAGTTACGGCACTTTTTTCAAAGAACAGTATGAGTTTTTTAAACTTTAGGTTTAAATTTGTAATTTTCCGTTTTAGTTTAGTTCTCGATAAGTTCAGCTCTAGTTCAGCTCTAGTTCAGTTCTAGTTCAGTTCTAGTTCAGTTCTAGTTCAGTTCTAGTTCAGTTCTAGTTCAGTTCTAGTTCACTTCTAGTTCAGTTCTAGTTCAGTTCTAGTTCA
>NC_060953.1:7955472-7975772 GCF_022045245.1 Lucilia cuprina | reverse complement strand
ACTAGAACAGAACTAGAACAGAACTAGAACAGAACTAGAACAGAACTAGAACAGAACTAGAACAGAACTAGAACAGAACTAGAAAAGAACTAGAAAAGAACTAGAACATAACTAGAATAGAACTAGAACAGAACTAGATCAGAACTAGAACAGTACTAGAACAGAACTAGAACTGAACTAAAACTGAACTAGACCCTACATATCCAAAAGTTTTTTTAAACAATTATTTTTGCTGTTATTCTTTCTGGTTCAAACATAAATACCCATATTCTAGTCAACACTATCCCTCCCTATCAACAACATTCAAACAAATATCCTGTTACGCATGTTATTTGATGCCAACTTGTATTAGCGGCTTTTGTATGACAGTAAACAGTAGGACTAATTGGCTAATAAAGAAATGCAAAAAAAAAATATAAACTTATAACCCAGATGACCCACCTTGAGACCCCAAAACTCAACACTTTGTAACTTCATAAAAGTCTGATTTCAAAACCTAACTTTAGCTCTTTTTTAGCTGTAAGAGATGGTATGACAAATATTTACTAATTCGGCCCACTGTTTGCATTTTTATAACTACAACAACAATAACATATAATGGCATAGAAATTTGAACTTTTCGTTAACTATTGTAGTATGGCGGATTGTGTGTTAGTTGGAGAAGCCCAGAAAACAAATGGTTAACAGCATTCTTAAAACCTATTTGCCACGCCTTTAAACTACAACACAACAGCAGCAGAGCCAGAGCTAACAGTTAAGACCAACCAGCACCCATGAAGAAACCATTAGGCCATGGAATGTAAAGGAAAATGTTTTTTTATGTTTTTTATCATTGTTTAAAAAAAACTTTAAAAGTAATTTGATTCTGTATGAACAAGTTGTGCCAACCAAGCCATACTATATAAAGAAATAGTTAAGACACGAGCTACAAAAATAAAATAAAACTCAAATCTACGCATGTGTCGAACATCTCAGATAATTTCAAATACAATTGCGTTATGATCGTTTGAATGCATTTGCGATTTGATGTGTGAGTGTGTGCATGCGTGGAATGGGTATCTATTACATTTAACTAGAGTGCTAGATTGTGTGCTGACGGAGTGCTTTTAGAGCTCTGTAAGATCTAAATTAAGGGAAGTATGATAAGATGTTCTATATGGAAAATTAAAAAATTTTAGTTCAGACCATTCCATGGATATAGATAAAGGATTGTATAACAGATAAAGAGAATGAGAAAAAGTTTTTTTATAAGAAAGCTTTTCCATAAAAAGGTCCTTGAAGCAAACAAATACGAATTTCCATTCGTGTCGTTCCCTTAACATTTATATTTTCCCTCTAAACAACTGTTTCTTTTGTAACTAACAACTTTTGCACACCATTTTAAGTAAATAATCTGATTTAGAAGATCATCTTTGGTCTGTTAGGCCTTATGATTAAGTAACTAGCAAACCATCTATAATAATTATTCAGACCAGTTTGTTTTAGTTTTTCTTTATACAAAAACATCTTTCTAATATTTTTGTTTCGAAAAAGGAAATATAAAAAAGGACCAGTTTTTTATAAATAATTCATTGATTTTGGACTATTTTGCCCACAATTATACAACTTTCAATTAGTGGTATAAGGGGTATACATTACAATATCTTCCATAAAGAAATCTAAACGATTTTGCAAAAAAAAAAAATAAAACAAAGTCATATTTGATTGAAAATTAAATTTTCTTCCTCAGTAAGTATTGGTGAGGCAGTGATGGGCATTTATTTAAAAAGCTTTTATAATAGTAAAAATAGAACAGAACTATAACTGAACTAGAACAGAACTAGGACAGAACTAGAACAGAACTAGAACAGAACTAGAACAGAACTAGAACAGAACTAGAACAGAACTAGCACAGAACTAGAACAGAACTAGAACAGAACTAGAACAGAACTAGAACAGAACTAGAACAAAACTAGAACAGAACTAGAACAGAACTAGAACAGAACTAGAACAGAACTAGAACAGAACTAGAACAGAACTAGAACAGAACTAGAACAGAACTAGAACAGAACTAGAACAGAACTAGAACAGAACTAGAACAGAACTAGAACAGAACTAGAACAGAACTAGAACAGAACTAGAACAGAACTAGAACAGAACTAGAACAGAACTAGAACAGAACTAGAACAGAACTAGACAGAACTAGAAACAGAACTAGAACAGAACTAGAACAGAACTAGAACAGAACTAGAACAGAACTAGAACAGAACTAGAACAGAACTAGAACAGAACTAGAACAGAACTAGAACAGAACTAGAACAGAACTAGAACAGAACTAGAACAGAACTAGAACAGAACTAGAACAGAACTAGAACAGAACTAGAACAGAACTAGAACAGAACTAGAACAGAACTAGAACAGAACTAGAACAGAACTAGAACAGAACTAGAACAGAACTAGAACAGAACTAGAACAGAACTAGAACAGAACTAGAACAGAACTAGAACAGAACTAGAACAGAACTAGAACAGAACTAGAACAGAACTAGAACAGAACTAGAACAGAACTAGAACAGAACTAGAACAGAACTAGAACAGAACTAGAACAGAACTAGAACAGAACTAGAACAGAACTAGAACAGAACTAGAACAGAACTAGAACAGAACTAGAACAGAACTAGAACAGAACTAGAACAGAACTAGAACAGAACTAGAACAGAACTAGAACAGAACTAGAACTAGAACAGAACTAGAACAGAACTAGAACAGAACTAGAACAGAACTAGAACAGAACTAGAACAGAACTAGAACAGAACTAGAACAGAACTAGAACAGAACTAGAACAGAACTAGAACAGAACTAGAACAGAACTAGAACAGAACTAGAACAGAACTAGAACAGAACTAGAACAGAACTAGAACTGAACTAGAACTGAACTAGAACAGAACTAGAACAGAACTAGAACAGAACTAGAACAGAACTAGAACAGAACTAGAACAGAACTAGAACAGAACTAGAACAGAACTAGAACTGAACTAGAACTGAACTAGAACTGAACTAGAACTGAACTAGAACTGAACTAGAACTGAACTAGAACTGAACTAGAACTGAACTAGAACTAGAACTGAACTAGAACTGAACTAGAACTGAACTAGAAATGAACTAGAACTGAACTAGAACTGAACTAGAACTGAACTAGAACTGAACTAGAACTGAACTAGAACTGAACTAGAACTGAACTAGAACTGAACTAGAACTGAACTAGAACTGAACTAGAACTGAACTAGAACTGAACTAGAACTGAACTAGAACTGAACTAGAACTGAACTAGAACTGAACTAGAACTGAACTAGAACTGAACTAGAACTGAACTAGAACTGAACTAGAACTGAACTAGAACTGAACTAGAACTGAACTAGAACTGAACTAGAACTGAACTAGAACTGAACTAGAACTGAACTAGAACTGAACTAGAACTGAACTAGAACTGAACTAGAACTGAACTAGAACTGAACTAGAACTGAACTAGAACTGAACTAGAACTGAACTAGAAGTGAACTAGAACTGAACTAGAACTGAACTAGAACTGAACTAGAACTGAACTAGAACTGAACTAGAACTGAACTAGAGCTGAACTAGAGCTGAACTTATCGAGAACTAAACTAAAACGGAAAATTACAAATTTAAACCTAAAGTTTAAAAAACTCATACTGTTCTTTGAAAAAAGTGCCGTAACTGACTTATAGCTTTAGCAGTATTTGTTTCGCCTTGCTGCTTTTTTGTCTGGCTTCTACTATTTCAGGTAGCAGCTGTATTTTGGTCATAACTGTCACTTTGACAAAGTGTAATTATTGCTAAGCGACACCCCACATTTGGCTCTACAATTCTATGATGTTTTTCTACCTCTTCACTGTCATCACCAACTTTTAATTACCCCCTCTCTTTGGCTCATGAGCAATGCTAAGACATGCAGTCAAACATTGCTGTTGCTGCTCGTTTCATTAGTCCCAGCAAGACCAAAATGAAAACTTGGCTTTAATTAGCTGGACATACATACGTAACTTTGGTAAGACGGTGCCTTATTTGCAACACACACACACACACATTAGGTCTCTAGTGGCAAGACACTTAAAATCGTTTTAATTGTATTGGGAAAAAAGCAACATTCTTTTTGTTTGTTGTATTTTAAATAGAAAACTAAAGCAAATTTATAAATTAGAAAGGTGGGGGTTTGAGTTTATATCCAAAGACAATAAAACCATCTAGTACTAGGAATACAATTTCTTGAGAAACCAAAACAAGCTTTAAAAACATCTTTCTAGGAATTTGCTGTTAACAATATGTAGTTATTGCTCCCTTTAAGTCTTTAATTATTATGAAATTGTATAATTTCTTGTCTTTCCAATTCCGCAATATTTTTTTATTACTTATGTTGTTATGCTTCAAAAAATTTAATGATTTATTTACTTATTTGTTTTAATTTCATTCAATTGATTTATTTATTCATTATTTCCCCAGTCCCCAATATCCTCATCATAATGTTTATCATGTATGTGTGTAATTATTGAAATACCTTCATAAATAGATATAAAATAAATTGTGATCATTTTGCAGACAAATATATATAGCGCATGCGTGCGAGTGTTTTAGAAAATGTCTCAGCGTTTTATGTCTGTCTATAAAGTGTCACAACCACTGTGTGCCAACTATAGAGACAACGTAATAAATTTACACGCTTTTCAAACATTAAAATGCATAAAATTATTTATAAACTATTCACCATATTATGGACAGATATTTTTTAAAGATGATGATTACAAAAAAAAAGTGATTTAAGAGCTTTTAAAATAGTGTAAAGAAAACCTATAGTTTGTTTCAGTCAAAACTGGAGTGTTAGTCCAAACCTAAATTTTTAAAAAAAGCTTTTTAAGCTTTTAAACACTTTTCTTAAAAAAATCTTTTTGAAGTTTTTCTATAAAAAAGATTTTTAAAGCTTTTTGTAGCATTTCTTTAAAGAAGCTTTTCTATAAAGATTCTTTTTCAAGCTTTTCTATAAAAAGCATTTTGATGCTTTTCTATAAAGAAGCTATTTGAAGTTTATTTATTAGAAATAATGTTTAAGGTTTTCTTTAAAATTGCTTTATGAATATTAGCTAGAAAAAAGCTTTTTGAAGCTTTTCTATAAAAACATTTAAAGCTTTTATAAAAAAGTTTATAGAAGCATTTTTAAGCTTTTCTTTAGGAACGATTTTGATGCAAATTCACTGAAAATTTTCAAAACAAAAAAAGCTTTTTTAGGCTTTTTAAAAAAGCTTTTTGAAGTTTTTCTATAAAAAGGTTTTTAAATCTATTTGAAGCTTTTTTCAAGTTTTTCTATAAAAAAACATATTTTAAGAAAAAGATTTTCAAAGGTTTTTGAAGCATTTCAATGAAGAAGCTTTTTTAAGCATTTTTGAAGCTTTTCTATAAAAAGCTTTTTGCGTTTTTCCGAAAAAGCTTTTCCAACTTTTCTATGAAAAGCTTTTTAAAGCTTTTTTTTAATAAAAAATAAAAATTTGAAACTTTTCTAAAAAAAACTTTTTGAAGCTTTTGTATAAGAATGATTTTTACAGCTTTTTTATTAGAAATAATTTTTAAGCTTTTATAAAAAAAAAAATTATATAAAAAAAACTTATTGATGCTTTGCTATAAAAAAAGCTTTTCTATAGAAACAATTTTGATGCAAAATTGTTGAGAATTTTCTAAAGAACCAATTTTGATGCAAAACTTTCTAATAAAAAAACATTTTAAAGTCATTTCTCCAAAGATATAAAACATTTTCCATAAAAAAAAAACTTTTGAAAGCACTCTCTACAGAAAAGCTGTTTAAAGCATTTCTATAGAAAAGCTTTTTTAAGCAAAACCAATGTAAAGTTATGTGTCAAAAGAACTAAAGCATATACCATGGAAAAGCTTTTTAAAGCACTTTCTACAGAAAAAGCGATTTTATGAAGCATTTTCTTTCTAAAAGCTTTTTAAAGCACTTCTAAGGAAATTAGATTTTCTGAAGCATTTTCTTTAGAAAAGCTTTTTGAAGACTTTCTGCGAAGAAAGCTATTTAAGACACTTTTAAACTTTTTCCATAAATAAACTTTTCATAGCATTTTCTAAAAAAAATTATTAAAGCTTTGCCATTAAGAAAGCTTTTCAAAGCTTTTGCCATAAAAACATCTTTTGCATTTGCATTAAAGTTTCTCAAACCATTTTCTATTAAAGTTTTAAAAACCTTTTTCTATTAAAGTCTAAAAAAATAAATAAATCATTTTAAAGTTTTTGTCACAAAGAGAGATTTTCAAAGTTTTGTTTTTAAAGCTTTTGCCATAAACAAGTTATTAAAGCTTTTGCCATAAATAAAGTTTTTCAAACCTTTTTCTATTCAAGCTTTTGTCATTAAGAAGTTTCAAAACTTTTGCCATAAAGATAGCTTTTTAATGTTTTGCTTTTAAACCTTTTTCTGTTAAACAACATTTTAAAGCTTTTTTATATATATTTTATTTGATAATTATTATTAAGCAACAGTTTATCAAAATATCTTTTAAATCTCTAAAGATTTTTAAAGTAATTCTTTATAATAATTCTCCCCCAAAATCCGTTTAATATACTAAAAGATTCTTAAGGAAATGGCATACTTTTTTCCACACATACATACTCAGTAAGTGGTTGCTTTTTTGTTAGAATATATTTTGTATAAAAAAAAATTAAAAATAAAAAATCGTTTTTTTCTACCAACATTTTTATTTAGTTATTTTCTTTTAATTTTTCCCCAGCATTTGCTTACATTTCATTATGTTGAAATATTTTTGTGTTATTTTATCTCTAGCACTGGGAACAGTAATTTTTCTTCATCCTAGCCAAGCAAAAAATTTTTATATTATTATTATCCTTTAATTTTTGTGTGTTAAGTGCGGTTAGAGAGAGAGAGAGCGGAAGTGGCATATCTTTTCTTAGAATTTGCTGTGTTTAAGTTTAAAGTACAAAAATGATTTTTTCTTAATATTAACATTAAATGTTCGATTATTTACACCAGAGTAATTAGAAATTTTAAGCTTTTGTTTTGTCCATTTGCCAATCATTAGTTTATGTCTCATACTACGGAAACATAAGCAACGCATGTTGTACATTTTAAACTCTAACCTTTTAATAGGTTTTATTTAACATAAACTTTTGCTTTACTTTCTGTTATAGTTTTGCAAGGTATTTTCTACTTTCTCGGTGGGAGACCAAGAAAATCACATAATTTTCTTAGCAGCATAAACGTACTTTTGTCTGCCACTCACTACAGTAAAGTAAAAAAAATTCAAATTTGTCTATAGTCTAGTCTATAGTCTAGTTAATAGTCAAGTCTATAGTCTAGTCTATAGTCTAGTCTATAGTCTAGTCTATAGTCTAGTCTATAGTCTAGTCTATAGTCTAGTCTATAGTCTAGTCTATAGTCTAGTCTATAGTCTAGTCTATAGTCTAGTCTATAGTCTAGTCTATAGTCTAGTCTATAGTCTAGTCTATAGTCTAGTCTATAGTCTAGTCTATAGTCTAGTCTATAGTCTAGTCTATAGTCTAGTCTATAGTCTAGTCTATAGTCTAGTCTATAGTCTAGTCTATAGTCTAGTCTATAGTCTAGTCTATAGTCTAGTCTATAGTCTAGTCTATAGTCTAGTCTATAGTCTAGTCTATAGTCTAGTCTATAGTCTAGTCTATAGTCTAGTCTATAGTCTAGTCTATAGTCTAGTCTATAGTCTAGTCTATAGTCTAGTCTATAGTCTAGTCTATATAGTCTAGTCTATAGTCTAGTCTATAGTCTAGTCTATAGTCTAGTCTATAGTCTAGTCTATAGTCTAGTCTATAGTCTAGTCTATAGTCTAGTCTATAGTCTAGTCTATAGTCTAGTCTATAGTCTAGTCTATAGTCTAGTCTATAGTCTAGTCTATAGTCTAGTCTATAGTCTAGTCTATAGTCTAGTCTATAGTCTAGTCTATAGTCTAGTCTATAGTCTAGTCTATAGTCTAGTCTATAGTCTAGTCTATAGTCTAGTCTATAGTCTAGTCTATAGTCTAGTCTATAGTCTAGTCTATAGTCTAGTCTATAGTCTAGTCTATAGTCTAGTCTATAGTCTAGTCTATAGTCTAGTCTATAGTCTAGTCTATAGTCTAGTCTATAGTCTAGTCTATAGTCTAGTCTATAGTCTAGTCTATAGTCTAGTCTATAGTCTAGTCTATAGTCTAGTCTATAGTCTAGTCTATAGTCTAGTCTATAGTCTAGTCTATAGTCTAGTCTATAGTCTAGTCTATAGTCTAGTCTATAGTCTAGTCTATAGTCTAGTCTATAGTCTAGTCTATAGTCTAGTCTATAGTCTAGTCTATAGTCTAGTCTATAGTCTAGTCTATAGTCTAGTCTATAGTCTAGTCTATAGTCTAGTCTATAGTCTAGTCTATAGTCTAGTCTATAGTCTAGTCTATAGTCTAGTCTATAGTCTAGTCTATAGTCTAGTCTATAGTCTAGTCTATAGTCTAGTCTATAGTCTAGTCTATAGTCTAGTCTATAGTTTAGTCTATAGTCTAGTCTATAGTCTAGTCTATAGTCTAGTCTATAGTCTAGTCTATAGTCTAGTATATAGTCTAGTCTACAGTCTAGTCTATAGTATAGTCTACAGTCTAGTCTTTAGTCTAGTCAATAGTCTAGACTAGACCATGCAATAGACTATGTACTAGACTATAGACTATACTATAGACTAGACTATAGCCTAGTCTAGTCTTTAGCGTATTCTATAGTGTAGTCTGTAGTCTATTCTATAGTATAGTTTATAGACTAGTCTAGTATAGTCTATAGTATAGACTATAGTCTAGTACATAGTCTACTGTATGGTCTAGTCTATAGTCTAGTCTACAATCTATAGTCTATAGAGTAGTCTATAGAGCAGTCTATAGCGCAGTCTATATCCTAGTCCATAGTATTGTCTATACTCTAGTCTGTATGCTAGTCTATAGTCTAGTTTATAGCCTTGTGTCATCTTACTTTTTTCACTCATTGTACCCTCAACAATGTTTCTAGTTAATGCTGGTATTGTTAAAACTAAGTCCACTACTACTTGTTGGCCTATTTAGACAAGTCTACGACTTAAACCATAACCTTTACGAGAACTTATTAATGACTATTATTATTGCAAAGAATTAAAACTATGCCTAAGCATGTGTAACAAGAAATATGCAATAGACAAACTAAAGAGAAAACAATAATTTAAACTAAAATTACCTTTTAATAAAAAAGTTTATTAACTTTTGAACAAAACAAAAAAGAAATCAAAAAAATATATATATTAAAAACAACTCCTTTTTATGTAAAAATTCTAGGGGTTTGTTAATTGTAAATCAACCTGATTACCCAGTGAATCGTTAAACATAAAGACGATATGTAATTGTTAACATTGTAAATGTTTAAAATTTATTACGTTTAAGAGTTTATGGTCAGACAATCTATGGCATAAATGAAAAAAGAAAAAAAAAACACAAACATGTGATAAAATTCCAACATTAACAAGAATAACAACAAACATTAACTACAAACTGCAAATTGTAGTAAATCTACTACACTACTATCGTAGTAAATATAATAAATTCTTGAGTAAAAAACCATCCATCATTGTAAAATGAGCAGCCATCAAAATAAACAAAAAAAAAACTAATTCTTAAGTGTTTTCTAGATCTGCTAGATGTTGCTGACGGGATTTTGCCAACAGAAGTAAATAAGAAAATATTGCAAATACCCTATATCATTGCGACCATGTAAATTGTTTCTTAAGAAAAGTTTGTGTAAATTTTTATGAAAATTTTGTGTAAATTTTTATTAAAATTTTATTTGTTTTAGAAAAAGTTGAAATGTTGGTTCTTTTGAAAATGTTGTACAAATTTCCTTTAAAAGTTTGTTTCTTTAGAAAATTTTGTGCAAATTTGTATTAAAATTTTTGTTTCTTAAGACAAATTTTGCAATTTTTTTTTCAAATATTCTAATTTTATAGAAATGTTCAACAAATTTGCATCAAAATTTTATATTTTAAGAAAATTTTGTGCAAATTTGCTTCAAATTTTATTCCTTTAGAAAATTATGAGCAAATTTCCATCAAAATGTTGTTTCTTAAGACAAATTTGTGCAATTTTAATTCAAAATTTCTAATTTTATAGAAATTTTCAGCAAAATTTATATTTTAAGAATATTTTGTAAAAATTTGCTTTAAATTTTGTTCCTTTAGAAAATTGTGAGCCAATTTTCATTAAAATGTAGAAAAATTTGTGCAAATACAAATTTGCATTAAAATTGTATGCAAATTTCTATGAATATTGTTACACTTAAGGAATGACTCCTACTTATGCGAAGCATTGTGTTAGAACTAGAAAAATAGTTTGTGTAAAGGGGGATAGAGGGGGGAGGACATTTGCAAAATTTACATCAGAATTTTATGCAAATTTCCATGAAAATTGTTTCTTTGGAAAATGTTCAGAAAATTTGTCTCAAAATCCTTTTTTATTGGACCAGCATTCGGGGAATGATTCCTTCATATGGACATAAGAAAATAGGTTGTGTTAAGGAGGATAGAGGGAGTTGACATTGGATTTTATTCTTCTGCAGAAAGTTCATTCTACATACAAACTGTGCAGCTGAAGAATGGATTTTTCCTGTAGTGGGCAATTTACTACAAATGGATATGTTCTCGAAGAAAGACGTATATTATGCAAGAACGCAATACGGGTATCGGGAATGAGTTCCCTAATTTAAGAGGAATATATTCCGTTATAGAATCGATAGAACAGTGAAATACACAACACATTGCGACGGTGCTTCAATGAATCTATAGAGTTGGTTACCCTATTGTCACCGATAAGTACCTTCGCCCTCTCCTGTAAGCGTTCGAGTAGCTCAAAAACAGACTTCGAAGCAGCGGCCCATATATGTTTGGATATAAATGGTATAAATAGTAGGAAGATTAGGTTGTGTAAAGTAGGTCTTACACCAGCGGAGATCGCACTATATTTTCATGTTCAGAACATCAAGAGCCTCCGATTTCTTAATATTTACATCAATATCTGCCAAGCGTTTATGTGTTAAATAACAATATGAGTCTTTTGGGCGTTAAAATCGACTCTGTTAACACGAAACTATTCAGAGATTTTTATCAAGTCATGAATTACCGATTCTTTATTCAATCTCTAGAGGTCTTGGTCTAAAATTGAATGAATAAGAACGGCAGATCTTAAAAACCAAAATTGAGTCTTGTGGACGTTAAAATAGACTCTGTCAATACGAACCCATTCAGCGATTTTATCAAACTAATCGATTCATATTCTCTTGGTCTTGGCCTGTAATTGAATGTATAAGAATGGCAGATCTTTTGCTGTCATCAGCAAAAGATTCGACTGAATTGAAATTTTGACATTGAAGGTCTTTTATGAAGATAAGAAATAGGGTAGGGTTACGAACGGAACCTGATGAGATCCCATTTATGACAACTAGTTTAGTGCGATCTCTGAGAAAGCTCCAAATAAATCGAGAGAAATTATTAACGTCACCCAATGCAATTAGTTTAGATACAAGCGCACTATCAAACGCTATGGAAATATCTAGAGCCATTACTTTTGCCAAAATGATGAATGGAATGACATCATTTCTCCGAAAGGAAGGATAGTATTACTACCGTAGATCGACCTCTACGAAAGCCATAACGATCGCCAGGATCGTTAAGTAAATTGTTAGTCTCTTTCTATCGCTTTCGAAAATGCTGAACAATTTGCTGTTGGGAGGTAATTTTCAGAGTTATTAGCCTCTCTCATTTCTCTGAAAGGAAGGCTAGTAGTTCTCCCGTATATCGACCTTTATGAAAGCCATACTGTCGGTCGTTAAGTACATTTTTGGTCTCTTTCCATAACTTTTGAAAGTGCTGAACAAATTTGCAATTGGTCGGTAATTTTCAGGGTTATTAGCCTCTCCACGTAGATCGACCTCTATGACAGCCACACTGGCTGCCATTAAGTTAATTTTTGGTCTCTTTCTATAACTTCTGAAAACGCTCTAGAATTTTCTTTTGGGCAGTAATTTTCAGGGTTATTAGCCTCTCCCATTTCTCTGAAAGGAAGGCTAGAAGAACTTCTGTAGAGCGACCTCTACATAAGCCATACTGGCGGTCGTTAAGTAAATTGTTGGACTCTTTCTATAACTTTTGAAAGTGCTGAACAATTTGCTATTGGGTAGTAATTTTCAGGGTTATTAGCTTCTCCCTTTTCAGGAATAGGCGTTTAGAACATTTTGAACATTTCAGGGTTATAAGCCTCTACCATTTCTCCGAAAGGAAGGTAAGTGGTACTCCTGTAGAGCGGACTTTACGAAAGAAAGTAAATTGTTGGGCTCTTTCCATAACTTTTGAAAGTGCTGAACAAATTTGCTAGTGGGCGGTCATTTTCAGGGTTATGAGCTTCTCCCTTTTCAGAAATTGGCGTTTAGAACATTCTGAGCAAATTTCCATCGCTAGTTTCTTTAAAGGAAAAGTTGTTTTTGTAAAAAATTAGTGCAAATTTCATGTAGTATAATTTGTTGTTCGTTTTAATCGGTTACTAAGATATTTGTCATGATTTGTTGATGCGTGTATGTTAAATTTTCTTTTCAAATTGTTATTTCGTTGTTAACAACTGAGAATGATGAGTGGCTTAAATCAATGCAACAGGTTAGTTTGGCTTTAAAAGTTTTATTTCTTTGACCAGCTGTCATGACAAAACACGAAAAGTATTGTTGATTTATATTCAATGCTAATTTTCACCTGATGTTTTTGTGAAAAACAAATCGTGTGAAGATGGTTTGATAAAATTTTAACATATATACAGATTCATATCATAATATGATCATGAAATATCGACAAAAAAATGTCAAATACTTGATGACATTTGGCGGCTTTAATTTTACAGATAATTTGTCTAATGTTTCAAGGATATTAACTTGAATTATCACAGTTGTCTTAAAAAGGGGAAAGTTTTCACATTTAATGGAAAAAACTTTAAGTTTATTTATTGATTAACTAGTTCAAACAAACTTTTCTAATGAATTAACACTAACACTTAGTTAAATTCCTACAAACTTTTCATTACTCTAACCGCCACATCAACTTAATGTCTTAATTTCAAAAAGCAAATCTCATTAAATTGGAAAATGTGGCATAAAATCTAAACTAGTAGTATCTTAAAAAAGCATTAAACTAAAATTTCATTACCATAATTTCTTTTCCAAAATAAAAAAAAAAAAAAACATACTCTCAGGTACCACGATCACAATCTGTAGTTATTTTTTTGTCATGCAATTTCAATAAAAATCCAAATACAGTAATAAAGATAATGAGCACGATAATAATAATGATACATAAAGATAGATCCGAATAAATGATAATGTTAAAAAATGCTAGCTTTTAATATGATCATCATGATGATGATGATCATAGAGATTGAAAAAATTTTTTTTTCGATCCTCACAATTTAGTTAGTCTGTCAGTTAGTTAAATACTATGTAGCTTAAGACAAGAAAACTCAATTTTTTTTGTTGTTATCTTCTTCTAGTTGTTGTTATTTTTTCAAATAAGCCATGACCAAAATGGCTAACACACCGTTTATGGTAATAAATGAAATTAGACCCCAAAGGCGTATGAACAAGTACAAACGTCTGCCAACTACTCATATGTATGTACATATGTAAGTAACTAGGATTCGCATGATCGCTAGGGCAAGAGTATGACAAAGAGAGAGAGCGAGAGGGGGGGGGGGGAGAGAAGTAAAGAGCAGTTGTGGAAACTCTTTTAATGAATTCACGAAATGAAATACATGAAGATGACTACTGTCAAACAGGTAGGGGACAACAAAACTTAAACAGATAAGATTTGCTTTAATATGATCAAAGTCTGGTATAAAGTCTGATCATTAGTCTGGTCTTTAACTTAGTATTTAGTCTACACTATAGTCTAGTCAACAATCTAATCTATAGACTAGTCTATAGTCTATTCTATAGTCTAGTCTATAGTCTATTCTATAGTCTAGTCTATAGTCTAGTCTATAGTCTAGTCTATAGTCTAGTCTATAGTCTAGTCTATAGTCTAGTCTATAGTCTAGTCTATAGTCTAGTCTATAGTCTAGTCTATAGTCTAGTCTATAGTCTAGTCTATAGTCTAGTCTATAGTCTAGTCTATAGTCTAGTCTATAGTTTAGTCTATAGTCTAGTCTATAGTCTAGTCCATAGAAATTTTGAAAAAAATTGAGGATTTGCGTTTTCGGTCCTTATTATTGTGTCTTTCCCCTGTTCTTCTTATTCAGTTAGGAAATTTTTTTCTTTTTTTATAAACCCACGATAAAGTGCATTAGTTATGGTTGCTGCCACAAACGTACATATAATGTTGCACTAACATGGTATGACAAAGATCAAGATGAACGTATAAATGTAGAAGAAAGATGCCTGTACAAACAACTACTCAATATTTTGACAAAGAAACCTGTAGCTGAAGATTTGCCAGAAAATAAAAGCTTAAGGCCTTAAGGTTACGCATTCTGCGATGTTTTTTTTTACCATTTTAGTATTGTTCTTCCAAAATATTATTAATGATGCATTAGTTACAAATGAAAAGCTAAAGCTAAAAGACTTCCAGATAAATTTGCATAATGAGATGAGTAGTAGTCGTTTGGCGTTTAAGGAAAAAAAACTGAATTGATTTGAGTTTAAGTTAAGCAGACAAAGATGGATTTAGTTAAGCGTTATAAAGGTCTATAGATGGTCAACGAAATAAATAAGAGTAGTATTGTTAGAACAAATGAATTTAAAATGCAATAAATTATTCCAAAAAAATACTTTAGTTAGTTTATCAATTCCATGTCAGATTTTGATCTTAAAAGTTTAATAATTTCTATGTTTCTTCATTTTAAAACATGTACACAAATACTTGACATCATGTTTTGTTATGTTTGTCAGATTCGCATGTTGCAAATATTTTATTAATCGTTGCAATTAGCTTCCGTGTTAAGTGTGCTGTTTTTCTTCATCTTTTCTCTATGGAATATTTTCTCGTAAATTGAAATTAAACGTCTTTTTGCAACACAATAAACTCGTAAAATGCAAACGCCTATGGCTGGCATAGACTTTACAACATGTACATATCGGAATACAAGTAACAGTGGGTAATTTAAGACAAAGTTGCACAAAATTTATTTTAAAAAGTCTTGGGTAAAGTCTATAGTCTAGTCTATAGTCTAGTCTATAGTCTAGTCTATAGTCTAGTCTATAGTCTAGTCTATAGTCTAGTCTATAGTCTAGTCTATAGTCTAGTCTATAGTCTAGTCTATAGTCTAGTCTATAGTCTAGTCTATAGTCTAGTCTATACTCTAGTCTATAGTCTAGTCTATAGTTTAGTCTATAGCCTAGTCTATAGTCTAGTCTATAGTCTCGTCTATAGTCTAGTCTATAGTCTAGTCTATACTCTCGTCTATAGTCTAGTCTATAGTCTAGTCTATAGTCTAGTCTATAGTCTAGTCTATAGTCTAGTCTATAGTCTAGTCTATAGACTAGTCTATTGTCTAATCTATAATCTAGTCTATTGTCTAATCTATAATCTAGTCTATGGTCTAGTTTAAAGACTAGTCTATAGTCTTATATACAGCATAGTCAATTGAGGAAATTTACTTTTAATGCTAAATTTTCTCAATTTCTAACCAAACTTAATGAAATAATGCCCCACTGTGTCTCGTTTGCTTTACAAACAAACATTTTCTATAGTTTTTTTTTTTTTTTTTTGCTTTACATCAGATCATTATATGATTAGATTTTCGTTTCAGTTTAGAGTCCAATTGGATTTCCTAATGCAATAGAATTTGTTTGTATGTTTATCAAAGAGCTGATTTTACCGCCATTTACTTTTGTAAAGTTTTTAATTAAAACACATTTTTTATTGTTCTTTAGGTGAATATATCTGTACTTACCTTTGTCAGTAGATAGTTGGTGAAATAATGGTAACATTTGTTATTTGTGGTCTTGAAGCTGCTAAATCTCGCAAGGATGGTGAGGAACTCTAAAGATGTTTGTTGAAAAAAAGCAGTTTTAATTTTAATAAATTGTTTAGAATAGATGATAAGGACACTCCCATTTACTTTTTTTTATTAATTGCTTGATGATTTTTGTTTGAAATGATAACGAAAAGTGTTTTTGTTTGCTGGTGGTAAAGTTTTGTATGCCACGAGCTGTAAATTATTTGAAAAATTATTCAATTAAATTTCAAATTGAATTTTATTTAAATTGAGAATAAAAATAGAAAAAAATAGTTTTTCTGCAGTTTGCATAAATTTGTACAAAGTTGTACAAATTTGTACAAAGTTGTACAAATTTGTACAAAGTTGTACAAATTTAATTCAAAAAAAGTTGCTTTTGATAATGTTATTCAAATTTGTATCAAAAGTTTGCGCAATTTAGAAAATTTTCGTTAAAACTATTTCATTTTAGAAAATTTTGTGCAAATTTGTATCAAAATTATTTCTTTCGAAAAAAATTTACTCAAATTTGTTTCAAAATTGTTTTCTTTTAGAAACTTGTCAATTAATTTGAAGGCAAATTGTCTCTTAAGAAAGTTTTGTGAATATTTCCTTAAACTTGAAGCCAGTTTGTGACTTGCAAATATCATTCATAATTCTTTCCAGATTCTTCAGATCCCAAATTTTCTTTTAGTTTCCCCATAGTGTTTAAAACTCAATTTTCTTTGTTTGTATTTATTTGTTTCATATTTGTTCTTCATTTGCAATAAGATTTTTCTACAAAACTAGAAAATTATTTAAAAAAATTACCTTTCAGTCTTGAATTTTAACTCCCATTAGAATTGACTTGCACCTTCCGAATTCCTTAACGCTCCTTGTCACGATTACCTTCCCATACAAATGTTTGATAGACAATTTTAGGTTTTCCATTCGCATCCTTTGACTCCTCATCTAAATAGGCGAAAACACACAATTTGTTTACTGTAACTGATAGACGCACTTTGGTCACCAAGTCCAAGGGATTAATTTTAGAACTTTTTAGTAATATCACAATATGAGAAGCATGATAGAGTAAAGGATCTCCAGGATAGACTAAGAAGTCGGCACCAAAGGCATCACCACAGGTGATATATTTGCCTTTTAACCAGTAATCGCGAAAAACTAAATACTTAAGAGAATGATCAGGTTTCAGGTAGTGCACCAGTTGAGCTTCTGTAGGGGAAGAGTTAGTATATATTAAAGTAGTTTAAAGCATGTTTAATGTGTATTACCATGCTCTTCAGCATGAGCACAGGGTATGTCCAGTAAAGCATTCTTACTATCAAATTTAAGGCCAGCACGTATTTCTTGTAATATCTCCGAGGGATTTAGATGGATGTCTATGGAGTAAAACGTAATAATTGATAAGGAATTCAAAATATTTTTGGAATATTGTTCTTTAATGACATTTTTAATAGTTTACTTACCTTTTTCCTGAACACCTTGTTTCAGCAACTTTTTCCTTTTCCCGGCCATAATTTTCTCCATATTCCTCTCAGATTCTTTCAGTTTTTCCTCATTTAAAGTATCCTTTTGTTGATTTATTCTCAAATCAAACTCTTTTGCATGTTCAAGTAGCTCTTCATTACTTAGCTGCCTTAACAAAGACTCCTTTTTAGAAACCAACTCGGCAATACCCTGCTCCAACAAAAGTCTTGTCTCCAAAGGTGACAACTCCACGGGCATGGCTAAAATTTTCGAATTTATTAATGTAAAACAAATAAATGAACATTTCTACAAGTCTACTACTCACTGCAATCATTGGCCGACCATCCTCGATTGCTGCAAGTGCCCACTAAAGCTCCCACTATGTGATGATGCTTGCGCAGTGTCATATAATCTGTAATTTCATGGATTTTATAAAAACTACATTAATTTCTACTAAATTATGTTTAAAACTTACCTTTTACCTCAAAAACATAGCCGGTGTTGTTTAATAAAGTTAATTTTATTTTATTTTCCTGACTGGCGCCTTTTTTCACTAATTTTGCATCCATTCTTCTTGGCAGAGTCCTACGCCGACAAATATTAACGACGGCGGCGACAGACACTAAATATGTCGGCGCCTGCTTAAAATCGACTGTAAGCCGGCTAAGTTTTCAACTATGTTTAGTTTTTAATTTTTCTACGATTTTAAATAAAAACAGAATCCAAGAGATCAGAAAGTGGGATTTTGGAAGCAAATATATTGTTTATAACAAAACAGAGCAAGCTCAAAAGTTGTGTGAGAAATTATGCAGGAATGTATAAAAAAATCTTAAAAATTAAAAACAAATTTGAGTAATCTAATAGTTTCCCAGATATATAAAATTTTTGTATTTAATTCATATGGGAAGTGCCAAGCCCCCCATTGAAAGTCCGCCCGTTATTCTCTAAATGTTCTTCCGAAAAATTTGAAGATTCTAGCTCTAATTCTCTGATTCTTGGCATTTGTTTATAATGAAATGGGACTGTTTTTTCCCAGCTGTTAAGACAAAGCTCTTTAAACTGTATATTAAAAGTTACTCAACATAGAGAAATAGATAACTGCTTTATTTGAATATACTGTTTTATAATTAAAGGTAATTTTTAAGTGGAGTCTCTGCTAAGGTGTGTTTTAATGTTATTGAATGTTTGATGGTTTTGCTTAAAGATTTGAAAAGTGCTGCCATATCGATAAAAAAAAAAACTTTATTAGTTTTACCTTTTACTAATTTTTATGAAATAGTTAAATAATTTTAAACAATTACCATCTTAGTATAGACACTTACCAAAAATATAAAAAAACTACTATCATGATAAAGCAGTTACCATAGATAAAGCAGTACCACATCTCAAACTGTTGAATTCCTTTTATTATACAGTTTGAAAAGCTTTGTCTTAAGAGTCGTGCATTTTATTGTAAGCAAACAGCGAAAATGGACGCAAAATTAGTGAAAAAAGACGCCAATCAGAAAAATAATATAAAATTAACTTTATTCAATAGTAACGGCTATGTTTTTGTAATAAAAAGTAAGTTTTTAACATAATTAAATAGAAATTAATGGAGTTTTAATCAAATCCATTAAATTACAGATTATATGACACTGCACAAGCATTACCACATAGTGGGGAGCTATAGTGGGCACTTGTAACAATCATTGAAGTAAGTAGAGTTTCAAAAACGTTTAATTATTTGTTTTACATTAATAAATTCCCAAGATTCCCAGCCATTCCGATGGAGTTGTCACCCACAACTTTTGTTGGAGCAGGGTATTGCCGAGAAGGTTTCCATGAAGGAGCCTTTGTTAAGGGAGTTAAGTAGTAAAGGGCTTCTTGCTTGCTAAGTAAAGGGCTGCTTTCTAAACAAAAAAACATCAAGCTATTAATATAAACTAAATGGGAGTGCCTCATCATCTATTCTAAACAATTTATTGAAATTGCGTTATTGAAACTGCGTTTTTCAACAAAACATCTTTAGAGTTCCTAACCATCTTTGCAAGTTTCAAGCAGCTGGCACAATTTTCCCAACACATACAGACAAAGGTAAGTACACAGATATTCACCTAAATTAAAGAGCAATAAAGAGTTTTAATTAAAAATTTTACAAAAGCAAATGGCGGTAAAATCACCTTTTTGCTAAACATAAAACAAATTCTATTGTATTAGGAAATCCAATTGGAATCGAAACTAAAATTAATAACTAATAATTTTATGATCTGTTTAGTTGTAAAGCAACAATAACTCTTTACGAAATGTTTGCTTATACAACAAAAAAGGCACAGTGGGGCATTATGTCATTAAGCTTAGGTAGAAGTTGAGCATATTTGCATTAAAAGTAAAATTAACGCAATTGACTAGACTAGACTGTAGATAAAACTATAGAATAGACGATATGTTAGACCATAGACTAGACTACAGACTAGACTTTAGACTAGACTTTAGAATAGACTACAAACTCGACTACATACTAGACTTCAGACTTGACTATAGACTAGACTAATGACACGACTAATTTATAGATTAGACTATAGAGTAGACTATAGACTAGACTATAGACTACACTATTGACTAAACTATAGACTAGAACTATAGACTAGACTATAGACTAGACTAATGACACGACTAATTTATAGATTAGACTATAGAGTAGACTATAGACTAGACCATAGACTACACTATAGACTAGACTATAGACTAGACTATAGACTAGACTATAGACTAGACTATAGACTAGACTATAGACTAGACTATAGAC
>NC_060953.1:7951102-7955372 GCF_022045245.1 Lucilia cuprina | reverse complement strand
TTTTGCGATTTTTTTTTCTATGTAAACAAACAGGAATTTTGACAGATAAGATTGTAAAAGCTGATGATCAGCTGTGCGGACGAGGCTACCTTATTAAGTGTACACTGCATGTGCTTTTGATCGATAAAAGTTAAATAACAAAAATGCAATTTTTTTTATTTTTATATCTCTCTACAGATGGATGGCATTTTAGAGATATCAAACATATACATATGTATGTACTCATTTGTTGCATAGCGCTAGTACAACAACAAAAACATACATAAAAAGCGATATTGACAGTTCAGTATTGATGTGATGAATGTGGGTCAAGAACGACTGCTAAAGATGCCCTATAGTTCATGATTGATATAATTTCAAATTTCGTGATATGTATTTTGAAAATATTATATGCATAACCGACAATAGACTAGACAATACAATAAACTATGCTAGACTAGATTGTAGACTAGACTATAGATTAAACTATCGACTAGACTATAGAATAGACTATAGACTAGAATATAGACTACACTATAGACTAGACTATAGTCTAGTCTTAAACCTAGTCTTTAATCTAGTCTATAGTCTAGACTGGACTAGACTATAAGATTGAATGTAGACTAGACTATAGACTACACTACAGACTAGACTATAGGCTAGACAAAGACTAGACTATGCTAGACTAAACTATAGACCAGACTATAAACTAGACTATAGATCAGAATATAGACTAGACTATAGAATATATTAAAGACTAGATTATAAACTAGTCTGTAGAATAGACTATAAAATAGACTATAGACTAGACCATAGACTATACTATAGACTATACTATAGACTACAAAATAGACTAGACTATAGAGTAGAGTATAGAGTAGACTGAGAGTAAACTGTAGACCAGACTATAGACTATACTGTAGACTATACTATAGACTATGATAAAGAATACTATAGACTAGTCTATAGACTTGACTATAGTCTTGACTATAGACTCCACTATAGACTAGATTATAGACTAGACTATAGAGTAGACAAGAGAGTAGACTATAGAGTAGACTACAGACTATAGAGTAGACTATAGACTAGACTATAGAGTAAACTATAGACCAGACTATACACTGGACTATAGACTACACTAAAGAATAGACTATAGACTAGATTATAGATTAGACTATAGACTAGACTATAGACTGGACTATAGACTAGACTATAGACTAGACTATAGACTAAACTATAGGCTAGACTAGACAATAGACTAGACTAGACAATAGACTAGACTAGACTATAGACTAGACTAGACTATAGACTAGACTATATAATAGACTATAGACTAGAGTATAGGCTAGACTATAGACTATAGACTAGACTATAGAATTGACTATAGACTAGACTATAGACTAGACTATAGACTAGACTATAGACTAGACTATAGAATAGACTATAGAATAGACTATAGACTAGACTATAGAGTAGAGTACAGAGTAGACTAAGACTAGAATCTAGACCAGACTATAGACTAGACTGTAGACTATAGACCATACTATAGAGTAGAGTAAAGAGTAGAGTCTAGACCAGACTATAGACTATACCATAGCCTATACTATAGACTCGACTACAGACTAGACTATTGACTAGACTATGGACTAGGTTATAGACTAGACTATAGACTTGACTATAGACTAGACTATAGTCTTGACTATAGAATCGTCTATAGACTAGATTATAGACTAGACTATAGACTTGACTATAGACTAGACTATAGACTAGACTATATAATAGAGTATAGACTAGAGTATAGGCTAGACTATAGACTAGACTATAGACTAGACTATAGACTAGACTATAGACTAGACTATAGACTAGACTATAGACTAGACTATAGACTAGACTATAGACTAGACTATAGACTAGACAGTAGACTAGACTATAGACTAGACTATAGACTAGACTATAGACTAGACTATAGACTAGACTATAGACTAGACTATAGTCTAGACTATAGACTAGATTATTGAATGGACTGTAGACTAGACTATAAACTAGACTATAGACTAGAATATAGGGTAGACTATAGACTGGACTATATACTAGACTGTATACTAGACTATAGAGTAGACTATAAACTAGAATATAGAGTAGACTATAGACTATACTATAGACTAGAATATAGAGTAGACTATAGACTAGAATATAGAGTAGACTATAGACTAGAATATAGAGAAGACTATAGGCTGGACTATATGCTAGACTATAGACTAGACTATAGATTAGATTATAGATTATAGACTTGTCTTTTACAAATTTTGCCATAATCGGTTAAGATTATAAAAAGTTTTCTTAAAAATAAAAATTTGGTTTTTCAAGAAATAAAAAACGTCAACTTATAGTGAACTATGACCTCTGGTATAGTAATTGCTTTTAAAATTTATTAATTCTTTAATGTTCATATAGGGTTTCCAAATCCTTGTCTATGTTTTGACAAAATTTTGTTAAATTACATTTCTAAGAATATCTGTATAAAAATTTACGTCTTTATGTAGAAAGCAGGCTGTAGGGCACCCTAACAAAAAAAGCACCCAAAACTTTTAGAGGTTTTTGTTGTTATTTTACTTATTTTTGTTTTTTATTTTTTATTCAGTAAGAGCGAGAGTCGTCTCCAAACAACAACAGCAGCCAACGAACCAGCTACAACAAATAACAGCAACAATAACAACAAGAAAAAGCGCCAGCTACACATGACCACATACAAACAAACGTTATAGTAATCACAAAAACAACAACAATATGGAAAAATATTAAAAACAAAAATACAAAAAAAAAAAACAACATTCACAACAAACACTCCACACACAGTCTAAGATCAACGGCAAGATTGAACGGCCTGCAGTATCTCGCCTATAAACATTGCGAGCAGTTTAATAAAATAAAAAAAAATTGTGAGAAAAAGACCTAATAAACGTAAAAATTTCGGGAAAATAACAAATTATTCATAAAATAATAATAATTTCTCTTTAGTGTTTGGAAAAAAGAAGAAGAAGCCAAAAGAAGAATGAAATAGTAAATGTCATTCATTGTGTTTTGTGTGTCAACCTTTGTTAGCAAAAAATAAAGAAAAGTGTTTAAATCTTTTTAAAGAAAAATAAATAAAATAAATTAAAAGTGTGTTAAATTATAAAATAAACAAACAAACAACAACTCATCCATCCATTTTGTGTTGAAAATAAAGTTTCTTTTTAAAAGAATCAGAAAAAAAGTTTATAAATAAAATGCAAAAAAAAGCAAATGAATCAACAAGTTAAAATTTAGTTACACGTAACAACAACAACAATAATAACAAAGAAAAAACTTTACTTCCAACATAACCTCCAGTAGCACCCCTCTACTCTTCTTAATCATAAAATTTAGTTACAAAATCACTATTTGCAGCAGCATTAACCGTAAGCAGCGCCACGAAAAAAAAAAAACAAACATGATTTTGCAAAACAGTTTGTAGTGAAGCAAAAAAAAAAAAAAAACAACAGTGAACAAAAACAATCTTCATCCCAGTGACCTAAAACTAAACGAAAAAAAAGAAAACTTTAAAATTTATAAGAAAACCAGCTAAAACCACTTGAAAAAGTAAGTAAAATTAAAGAAAATTTATTTCAAAAAATTTAATAATTTGTTTAAATTCTATTGAAAACTTTTAAAACCTCCCACCCCTACACATCATTCATACCATCTTAAACAAAGTGAATTCCCACCTTTTACACATTGTTTCTACTGTATTGTTGTTGCTTTTTTATCAGAATTATTTTTGTTTATACAAAAACAAAAAACAATACATAGTTAAAAGAAAGAGTGCCCGCAATAGAGATGCCAGATGTATTTTCTAAATAAATATAAAATGGGAAAGGAATTGACACTTTGAATGAAAGGTAGTTAGTTACTTGGTTATATAGTTAGTTAGTTAGTTAGTTAGTTAGTTAGTTAGTTAGTTAGTTAGTTAGTTAGTTAGTTAGTTAGTTAGTTAGTTAGTTAGTTAGTTAGTTAGTTAGTTAGTTAGTTAGTTAGTAAGTTAGTTAGATAGTTAGTTAGGTTGATAGGAGGATGTATACTACATCAAATCCGAAGAAATACACCTAGGCCACTATCGGGCCTGTTGTGCGCTCTATTTAGTTTAGTTAGTTAGTTAGTTAGTTAGTTAGTTAGTTGGATAGATAGATAGATAGATAGATAGATAGATAGATAGATAGATAGATAGATAGATAGATAGATAGATAGATAGATAGATAGATAGATAGATAGA
>NC_060953.1:7944773-7951002 GCF_022045245.1 Lucilia cuprina | reverse complement strand
AACTAGAACAGAACTAGAACAGAACTAGAACAGAACTAGAACAGAACTAGAACATAATTTGAACTGAATTAGAACTGAATTAGAACTGAACTAAAACTGAACTAGAACAGAACTAGAACATAATTTGAACTGAATTAGAACTGAATTAGAACTGAACTAAAACTGAACTAGAACAGAACTAGAACAGAACTAGAACAGAACTAGAACAGAACTAGAACAGAACTAGAACATAATTTGAACTGAATTAGAACTGAATTAGAACTGAACTAAAACTGAACTAGAACTAGACTAGAACTGAACTAGAACTGAACTAGAACTGAACTAGAACTGAACTAGAACTGAACTAGAACTGAACTAGAACTGAACTAGAACTGAACTAGAACTGAACTAGAACTGAACTAGAACTGAACTAGAACTAGAACTAAACAAAAACTAAACTAGAACAGAAGTAAACTAAAATTAAACTAGATTAGAACAGAGGTTTATTTGTGAATTAGTAAAGTGTTTAAGTTAATCGCTATCCAAAGGTAATTCCTCTGATCTTCCAAACTTTCTAACAAACTAAAAATATCCTGTCGAACTTAAGCCACTTCTTTGCAAGTAAATGAATATAAATGTTCTGTTTTCAAAAAAGTGATTCATAAAATCTCCCCAAATTGACAAAAAACAAATAGCAAGTAGAAGCAAAACAAAACAATACAATAAAATATGAATAAATTTAAAACAAACAAAACTGAACAAAAAAAATGTGTGTCATTGGCCTTAAATAAATATATATAAAAAAAACTTAACACAATTTTAACATTTATTGATATACAATTTGTTTTCTTATTTTTTTTATTATTGTAAATAAAAATTGGTCTAAATGTGGATTAAGCCAAAAATAAAAAAGTAGGTCTTCTGTTAAGTTCGCTGTAAATTGCTTGAATTGTGAGATTGAAACAAATTTTTAAGGAAATAAAAAATTTATAGGGATTTGGAATTAAATTAGTTTTTAAAGGCTCATAAAAACCAAAAAAAGAGAAATCTTTTAAACAGAAGGTTGGATGTGAAAATTTTTACAGTGTAAATAAAATATTTATAGGGTCAAAAATTACGTTGTTAAAAAATCAACAAAAACGCAGCATAAATAACTAAGTTATGAGCAAATAAAGAAGTTTATTAGAAAGTTATATTCTAATGAAATATTTTAAACTAAAATCAAGTAAAACTTTACTTAGATTATGATTAAGATTCTTAGGTTCCGTTTAAAGGCTGTTACTAAAATCAACTCCATTTAGTTAAGACTATTAACGACAGGAATTTCTTTATTTAGATTGCAAAAGAAAATATTTCAATATTGCAAACTTGCAACAATTATTACGTTTTAAATATTTGCCACACAACTTATTACATATATATGAGACAATTTTATTATGGCCAAACATTTATAAGCCATAAACTGGTATTTTTCAAGCAACTAACTGCAACTGCAAAAAAAAAGAAAAAAAAACAAGCAAATATAATAAATTGCGTAAGTTTTTCTTTAACTCCTTTCTCCGCCCATGATCCAATACAAAACCAGTAAGTAAGTGAATTGAGGTTTTTTCTGTCTTCTACTGCTATAGGTTGTCATAAAACTTTCAATAGTTGTTTGCCACAGACAGTTATGTTGTTGACTATACATTTATTTATGCAACATTGCAACGTCCGTCTTATAAACATACAAACTACCAAGAGTAGATTTTAAAGAATCATTGTCACTTTGGATAGGAAAAAGCAAATTTTCTACATGGACTTATTTTATGGGTTGATTTATGCGAATGACTAAGTTGACACACAATCACAGGAAGATGTGAAGGAATAAGGGGAAGAAAACTGTGATAATATGAATCGGTGGCCAGAATTATGGAAAATAAATAATGAAAAAAAAAACAAGTTTTTTTCTTCCTCTTATAAAGGCAACAAGTTGTTGGCAGAATTATGAAAACTGGAATTATAATTTCTTTTTGCCTTTTTTCAGAAACGGTTTATTATACATTTTCAATGCTACTAGAAATAAAATTATCACATTTAAATAATAATATTTGAGAAGAATGTTTTGTGATAAATAGCACAAGAGATAAATAAAGTTTTTTGTAAAATCTGTGCTTAAATTTCTGTTCTAGTTCTATTTCTATTCTAGTTCTGTTCTAGTTCTGTTCTAGTTCTGTTCTAGTTCTGTTCTAGTTCTGTTCTAGTTCTGTTCTAGTTCTGTTCTAGTTCTGTTCTAGTTCTGTTCTAGTTCTGTTCTAGTTCTGTTCTAGTTCTGTTCTAGTTCTGTTCTAGTTCTGTTCTAGTTCTGTTCTAGTTCTGTTCTAGTTCTGTTCTAGTTCTGTTCTAGTTCTGTTTTAGTTCTTTTCTAGTTCTGTTCTATTTCTGCTCTATTTCTTTTCTAGATCTTGCTCTGACTGGTTCTGTTCTATTTCTTTTCTAGTTCCCTTTTAATTCTTTTCCATTTTATCATGCAGTGCACACTCATAAAAGATCTATAAAAACATTTCATTCAAAGATCTTTAATTGATTTTCGCTAAAAATGCAAAAAAAAAAATTATTCAAAAAATTATTTATAAAATTTGCAAAAATTTTTGGCCAATCGCCAGACACCTGAATGCTAAACATTTCCAAAGCATTCACACATTGAATATAACATTTAAAGGAAAATCTTAAAAATTATTAAAAATCGCTTATGACATTTTGAAAAATTTATGACAATTTCTCGTAATAATTCTCAAACAATTCTTTTCTCTATTTCTAGATGTGGAGAACGCAATGATGAATCACGTATTGTTGGCGGTACTACAACGGGCGTTAGTGAATATCCCTGGATGGCACGCTTAAGTTATTTCAATCGTTTCTATTGTGGTGGCACTCTCATCAATGATCGTTATGTTTTGACCGCGGCCCATTGTGTTAAGGGTTTCATGTGGTTTATGATCAAAGTGACATTTGGAGAACATGATCGTTGTAATGATAAGGAAAGACCAGAGACTAGATTTGTTTTGAGAGCTTTCACACAAAAGTTTAGTTTCTCCAATTTTGATAACGATATTGCTTTGTTGCGTTTGAATGATCGTGTGCCTATTACAAGTTTTATAAGACCTATTTGTTTGCCCAGAGCGGAGGAGAGAAATGAATTGTTTGTGGGCACTAAGGGTATTGCCACCGGCTGGGGTACATTGAAGGAGGATGGCAAACCTTCTTGTCTATTACAAGAAGTGGAAGTACCCGTTTTGGATAATGAAACCTGTGTGGCTCAAACAAATTATACTCAGAAGATGATTACAAAGAATATGATGTGTGCTGGCTATCCGGGCAAGGGAGAACGTGACAGTTGCCAGGGAGACTCTGGTGGACCTCTTGTGCGTTTGCGACCTGACGATAAACGTTATGAACAAATAGGTATAGTGTCTTGGGGTAATGGTTGTGCTAGACCCAATTATCCCGGTGTATATACCAGAGTTACGAAATATTTGGACTGGATAGTAGCGAATTCAAAAGATGGCTGCTTTTGCGATGAGGATTTTTGAAGGATAATGGAAAATAATAACATTTAATAAGTAATTAAAAATAAGCAGGAAAATTTTATAAAGACATATTTTATTTTGCCAACTAGATATAAGAAATATTTAGATACTAAAAGGACTTTTTTGTTTAGAGAATGTTCTTTTGAGTACCTTTTATTATTAAGCATTTAAAATTGGTTATTTAGGGATTTTTATGAATTTAAAAATTTGTAAATTTTGTCTTTAAAAGTTGGCAGTTTGGATAATTTGTATGTATATTTATTGCCTTAAATACCATAGTCTTAAAAAATTTTATACCTTTTTGATAAGTCTTAAAAAAATAAAGAGAAAATAAATAACTAAAACAGAATACGTGTAATTTTTGAAAATCGATTTATCAGAATAAAACGAAATACTAAACAAATGATCTCAGTTGAATGATTTCAGGTCTAGTTTAGTTCTAGTACAGTTCCAGTTCAGTTCTAGTTCAGTTCTAGTTCAGTTCTAGTTCAGTTCTAGTTCAGTTCTAGTTCAGTTCTAGTTCAGTTCTAGTTCAGTTCTAGTTCAGTTCTAGTTCAGTTCTAGTTCAGTTCTAGTTCAGTTCTAGTTCAGTTCTAGTTCAGTTCTTGTTCAGTTCTAGTTCAGTTCTAGTTCAGTTCTAGTTCAGTTCAAGTCAGTTCTAGTTCAGTTCTAGTTCAGTTCTAGTTCAGTTCTAGTTCAGTTCTAGTTCAGTTCTAGTTCAGTTCTAGTTCAGATCTAGTTCAGTCCTAGTTCAGTCCTAGTTCAGTTCTATTTCAGTTCTAGTTCAGTTCTAGTTCAGTTCTAGTTCAGTTCTAGTTCAGTTCTAGTTCAGTTCTAGTTCAGTTCTAGTTCAGTTCTAGTTTGGATCTAGTTCAGTCCTAGTTCAGTTCTTTTTCAGTTCTAGTTCAGTTCTGGTTCAGTTCTAGTTCAGTTCTAGTTTAGTTCTAGTTCTGTTCTAGTTCAGTTCTAGTTCAGTTTTTGTTAACTTAAAAATTTGTATTAATAAGTAATTGCTTAATTATTAAACTGTCTCCAATAAATATCATTTAGATTTTTAATACCCAAACACTTTTAAAGTATCAATTTCATAAAACTCATTCTAGATATAATTTTCTTAACAAAATTCATTTAAATGTTAATTGTGTTATAAATCTACAATTAAACATTTCTTATCGTTTCATTAAATATACCCTATCAGCAACTTCATCTGATTATGTTTAACATCATCATTTAAAGCTTTTAACATCTGTAGTTAAAATGCTATAAAAAGCTAACAACAGCAACTAACAGATATTTGCTAATAGTAAAACGGTTTATTGTGTAAACAAAAACGTCAGCAAGAGCAACAACAAGTATGTACATCAAAATGCAACTTATATATAGTAAAACAACAATTTTTATTATCAGTACAATGAATAACAAAAGTGTTGATAACATTTTGTTATTGCTGTTTTAAAATATAATGTAGAGAATGATAAAGAGAGTAAAATGTAAGTTATGAAAAAGATTAAGAGAATTTTATATTCAGAGAGAGGTTTTATTGTGACGTTGTTAATTAACCATTAAAATGCAAGCACAAGCTAAAAAGGTGTCTCATCAAAATATGTGTAATATATATAAAAAATTTAAGAACTTTTAAGGGTTAAACAGCATCCAGTACCTACTAATACCTCAATAAGTTATTAAGCTCAGGCTAATTACAATTGACACCACAACCACTCGGCGACAATAAGCTTACAAAGCATTTGAATATGAAGCAAACAAGTTATGTGTAACGACGCCTGCCGCTACAGAATGCTTTGGTTCTTTAGCGGCAAGCGTCGTTTGCTTTAATTATCAATGATTGAAAGAAGAAAACAAAAAGTAATTGCAGGTTGTTGTTTTTTTCATATTTTTTGGAGAGTCGTTGGTTGAAACTCTCAGAAGAGAATTATTTTTGTTGCTTATTTATAATGTTGTTGTTGTTGTTGTTTGTGCGTTGAGCTAACAAAGTTGTTAGTGGAATTTTTACGTAAACAATGCACAAAGCTACCAGACTCGACGAGTTATGCAAGGAGTTTTGTTCCCTGTAAAACATAGGCTTACTAAGGGAGGGTTTCTTACTCCTTAGATAAACTAGGATTAACATGCTGTTAGATTAAACTCGAAACAATTTTAGACGGACTTTAACCGATGATTGTGTTTTTCAGTTTTAGATTTAAGCTCAGTTAACTTTGTTAGTATTGCCACGTTTTCACTCATATATATAAACAATGAACAGCTGTTTATTGCAAACATTACTTTTGGAAAATGCAAAATGTTGAATAAACATTTACAACAATAATATATAAAACAAAAAATATCAGAAAATTGCAATTTAATTAAAATATAAAGTTTTTGTTCTTCCGAAATCATTGTTTTATTGTTTTTGTTAATTGTGTTTTCTCACTTATAACTTGAGTTTAATTGGCCAATTACACTCAGTTAAACTAAGATAATAAGTAACGTTTATTGTTTACTGAAAAACACAAAACATATATTAAACTAGGTTTAACTAAAGAATAAAGATTATCTTTATCTGAAAAACCCGCCGTAAGATAACTATCTATCTATCTATCTATCTATCTATCTATCTTTCTATCTATCTATCTATCTATCTATCTATCTATCTATCTATCTATCTATCTATCTATCTATCTATCTAT
>NC_060953.1:7943048-7944673 GCF_022045245.1 Lucilia cuprina | reverse complement strand
ACTAGAACTGAACTAGAACTGAACTAGAACTGAACTAGAACTGAACTAGAACTGAACTAGAACTGAACTAGAACTGAACTAGAACTAAACTACAACTGAACTAGAACTCAACTAGAACTGAATTAGAACTGAATTAGAACTGAACTAGAACTGAACTAGAACTGAACTAGAACTGAACTAGAACTGAACTAGAACTGAACCAGAACTGAACTAGAACTGAACTAGAACTGAACTAGAACTGAACTAGAACTGAACTAGAACTAAACTAAAACTGAACTAGAACTAAACTAAAGTCTATTGATTTTCGTAATTTTAGTTTCTTAAAAATATGTCACATAATTACTTGTTTTTCTTTCATCACCATTGTTATGCCAATGTAAATATTATTTTTCTCTTATTTATTTCAATAACTGAAAATGACTTGAAAAAGTTCATAGATATTTTTCATTTCTATTTTTTGTTTTTGCTGTTACTTATTTTCATATTGTGGTAATTGTTATTTTATGTCAATTGTTTGGAAAAATGTGTGGTTTTTGTAGGGTGTGTTTTGAGCGAGAGAAAAAAAGGTATTTTGCATATTTATGCCATATTTGTATGATTCTTATGGAAAATTATATGTTTTTATTCTCTTTTCCTTTCGAAAGTAATGGGGAAATTGAAAAATAATTGTCATAGATTTAAGTGTTGTTTATGACTTGCTAAAAAATATTTATGAAGTCTTTTAAATGTGGTTGCTTTTAAAAAGAGGGATATGACAGGAATGTTATGAATTTAGGTTAGAAAAAGGTAAAACAAAAGTTTTTTAAGTAATAATACAAAAATAGAATTTAAAAAAATTAACTTTAAAACAGTTTGAATAAATTCTAGAAACCAAGTTTAAACAATGTTTAATTAAGAAATAAGGAACTAGAAGTATAATGGAACTGAATACAATTTTTTTCTGGGAAGCGATCACAGATTTTCATTGTTTCTGCCTTTGGGCCTCTAGTTTAGCCAGATATGAACATTTAGGTTTTCACTAAATAAGAACAGAACTAGTACAGAACTAGAACATAACTAGAACAGAACTATAACATAACTAGAACTGAACTAGAGCTGACCTAGATCTGAACTAGAACAGAACTATAACTGAACTAGAACTGAACTAGAACTGAACTAGAACTGAACTAGAACTGAACTAGAACTGAACTAGAACTGAACTAGAACTGAACTAGAACTGAACTAGAACTGAACTAGAACTGAACTAGAACTGAACTAGAACTGAACTAGAACTGAACTAGAACTGAACTAGAACTGAACTAGAACTGAACTAGAACTGAACTAGAACTGAACTAGAACTGAACTAGAACTGAACTAGAACTGAACTAGAACTGAACTAGAACTGAACTAGAACTGGACTAGAACTGAACTAGAACTGAACTAGAACTAGAACTGAACTAGAACTGAACTAGAACTGAACTTGAACAGAACTAGAACAGAACTAGAACAGAATTAGATCATAACTAGAACTGAACTATAACAGAACTAGAACTGAACTAGAACTGAACTAGAACTGAACTAGAACTGAACTAGAACTGAAATAGAACTGAACTAGAACTGAACTAGAACTGAACTAGAACTGAACT
>NC_060953.1:7939610-7942948 GCF_022045245.1 Lucilia cuprina | reverse complement strand
GTTCAGTTCTAGTTCAGTTCTAGTTCAGTTCTAGTTCAGTTCTAGTTCAGTTCTAGTTCAATTCTAGTTCAGTTCTAGTTCAGTTCTAGTTCAGTTCTAGTTCAATTGCAGTTTAGTTGCAGTTCAGTTCTAGTTCAGTTCTAGTTCAGATCTAGTTCAGAAAATTATTTCAGTTTTAGTTCAGTTCTACTGTCATTTTATTTCTAGTATATTTAAATTCGTTAACCTTAAATTCCCACAACTAACATACATTGTTTCCCTTACAAATATTTTGTTTCGTTTATAAAATTTCCTTCATACTTACAAACTATATTATCTCGATACATATTTAGTAAAAACTATTTAATTTAATATTTTTCTTCCTCATTTTATTGCAGAACTTTAACAGATAATGCTCATGAGTTGCAGTCACGTTTGTAAAAACCAATAACTACTTTTTAGTTTTTCCTTTAATTTTCCCCTCCAAACAAACTTATTCAACTACCACCAACAAACTTGCTAACCAAACGTATAACTAGAAGATTGACTGACTGACTAAAGGACTTGGACTGACTGTCTTACTATAATTTTCTAAATTTAAACTTTAACTGTCATTTTAAAAGTACGAAAAAAAACTGACGCAAATAACTTTGCCACATTAGTGCATTTTTTCCATTTCTTTTTAACATACTATGAGTGCTTGGATGGAAATATTGAATACAAAACAAACGGAAACTAATAAAACAAAAAGTACTCGACATTCCGCACACTCAATTGTGCCAGGTGGTGGTGGAGGTGGTTTAAGAGGTGGCGCTAAACAAGCAAATCGTCGTCAAAAACGTTTAAGAAAACACACGGGAAATAATCCTTCAGTGCAAATAACTGCAGGCAAATCCACGACAACAAAGAAAACAACACCTGGTTTATTACAGACATTAACGTCAAAATTAACGGGTACAGAAAAATCTGTACGTTACGTGGCCTTACATCAGGCAGACTTAGAGCAGGGCTCTCCTCTAACTAACGTCGACAACGATAGTGATCGTGATCTAGATACTAGTAGTTCACAAAATTCATTGGCTGGCAGTGGCAGCGATAGCAGTAGCAGCGTAGAAGATTTATTTGTAGCAACTAATTCAAGGCGTAAACAACGTCGTAAAATGACGCGCAAGGGAACCTATTCGATGCGTGAAACCTTTGAAAATAGTAGACAGGTGAGTTTATTTAACTAGATATAATTTAAATTACTTTTGTGTATAATTTAATCTTCTATTAAGTATTCATCAAGTGTTTTTGATCCAAATATAACTTTTGTGGGAAAAATGTATTTCAAATATGTTAAAAATTTGCCAAAATGAAAATTACGTTTATCTAAGCTAAACTCGTGCTAAACTCTATTAAGTAATATGTCTGCAATAAAAAACTTTCATTTTTTGCGACTACATAAAAGTGCTCTATATGAGGCAAATCCAATATTTTAGACAATTATAGTATATATTCTGCAAATCTGTACAAAAACTTTATTATAACGGAAGTAGAAGGGAACTTCACCAGAACTAAACTATAACTAACCTAGAACTGAACTAGAACCGTACTAGAACTGAACTAGAACCGAACTAGAACTGAACTAGAACTGAACTAGAACTGAACTAGAACTGAACTAGAACTGAACTAGAACTGAACTAGAACTGAACTAGAACTGAACTAGAACTGAACTAGAACTGAACTAGAACTGAACTAGAACTGAACTAGAACTGAACTAGAACTGAACTAGAACTGAAGTAGAACTGAATTAAAACTGAACTAGAACTGAACTAGATCTAAAATAGAACTAAACTAGTACTGGTCTTGATCTGAACTTGATCATAACCAATTTATTATAAAATTTCTTTCAGTGTAGTTTAAACCAACATCATATCTTGTATTTACTTAAAAAAAGCGTTAAAATAAAACAGCAAAGCAAACTACAAGAATTATTATTAAACTTATTAGCATTTTAAAGACATTTACGCCTGCGCACACATCGGCGACAAGCTGCGCAAACGTGAACAGCACCAACAAATACTGCTCAAGAACTTATGAAAAGAAGAAGAAGAACAAAATTCATAACGAGAGAAAAGTAAAAGAATGTTGTTGTTCTTACTTTACTGTTGTTTTTATCGTTACAATAACAAAAACAAGAAAACACGAAAATGTAACTGGCTACACGAACTAACAACATAAATAATGAACAACAACACAAGAGACTTTCTTTAGACTCTTTCCTCACTATTCCCCCTTCAAAGGGGAGCGTGTACTCATGTGGTGATCATCATACAACACAATAAACAAACAAAAACAATTCTATACAAAACAAACAAACAGCAACAACAAAATCAAGTCCAAATCCCAGTAAATAAACATACACTCATAAATAAATAAATAAATGAGCAGGCCAAGCACGTACTTGCAAGAACAAGCATTCTTTCTCTTCTCATACAACAAAACATACAACTTAGTTTGAATGATTAAAAATTCAAAGCCATGGTTAACTAAAACTGAGCTGCAACGTTTAACGTTGACTTTAATCAAACACAAAGATCAATTATGAATCGAAATGCGTAAAAAACGTTTCGTTTGGAAGCGGCAGCAGCAGCAACACACGTTAAAAGACTTTCAAAGAAAAGAAATGGACATTGTTGTTCAATGGAAACTAACGTTTACGTTCAGTTTTATTACAGACTTTCGCGTGAAAAGATGTTGGCAATTTTATGAAACGGTTAAAATTAAAAAAAAAAAATATTGATCAATAAAATCAATTAATATTCTTAACGGCAAAAAGAAAGAGAAATGTTCTAAGAAACCCCAAAAAAAATAGAAATTAATTTGAATAATTTAAAAACAAAAAAAACTAAAAAGAAGACTTTTAAACAGTGTGATTAATTTTCTAATAAATGTGTCAAAACCAAGCGTGAAATTGTTAAATAATTTTTTTTTAAATAAAAAGTAATAACGAAATTAAATACACATACCTAAATCAAAAATTTATAGAAATTAAAAGAAAAATAAATTTCTATAATTTTTTAAATAATTTTCCTCAAAATTACAATTCTTCCTGCAAAAAAATCTACATATCTTAAACCCTACACCAAGAGCTGATAGAAGATAGAATATTGAAGAAACACTAAACTGTTAAACTTACGTTATTAAAGAAAAACTAAAGCTTTACAGAAATAAAGGAGAACTGAATTAAATGTTAACGTTAAATGTTAAAGCGAACTAGAACTGAACTAGAACTGAACTAGAACTGAACTAGAACTGAACTAGAACTGAACTAGAACTGAACTAGAACTGAACTAGAACTGAACTAGAACTGAACT
>NC_060953.1:7937624-7939510 GCF_022045245.1 Lucilia cuprina | reverse complement strand
AGAACAGAACTAGAACAGAACTAGAACAGAACTAGAACAGAACTAGAACAGAACTAGAGCAGAACTAGAACAGAACTAGAACAGAACTAGAACTAGAACAGAACTAGAGCAGAACTAGATCAGAACTAGAACTGATCTAAAAACAGAACTTGTATTATTTGAAATATGTCTACTGTGCTCATCTGCTACGAAGACTTTAGTTTCCAGTTCATGGCAATGAAAAACGGTAGTCTGTGATTGCTGTTTATGTGTGTTGCAACTGCTGCTGATGTTAGTTGGCTGGTATTACCAACAGCGTAACGAGCAACTTTGGTACATAAAGACCAACATTAAGTACTACAAAGAATTCATTTAAAATGCCATTTTTCAAATTAAGGCTTTTGAAGGCAGGGTCGTAAGAAAACGGGGCGACTATATAAGCTAAAACTGGAAAAGTGTAAAAAAATGCCAGAAGAAATAATACGTTTAAGATTTTTCTTTAGCACCCCTTGACTTTTCATCACTTACTACCTCACTGCTTATTATGCGTCATTCTGTATGTCTATACTTTTGCTTGTTCTAGCTTTAACTTAAAGTGATTTGTTGTTGAAAGGCACACTTGAACATTCCCTTTTTAATTTAAATGCGCTGTAAAGGAAAAACTTTATTTTTTTGCACGTTTTTTTTTGCTGAAAAATTTTTCATTTCTTTTTTATTTTCGGAAAAAAATTTTAAAACTCATTCATTATGTTGTTTTAACACAAGTTGATGTGATTATGAAAGTGTTAATTGCTTACATAAATTATTTTCTATTTTGAGCTTTTCTTTGTTTTAAATAAATGAAAATTTGTTTTTTTTTCAACTAAAATCTTTCTTTTGTATTGGACCTTGTTTTGTGACGGTAGTAATTAAGCAAATTAAAGGGAAAAGAGCAAACAATCTAAATTTAACTTTAATATTCTAAAAATATTCACTTCATTGCAACTCAGACACACACATTTTCTTTGTAGTCGTTATTAGATCCTGTTAGTTTTCTAAAATCAAATTAATTACAATTCCCCTCTTTGCTGGTTTAGAGTGTCAATAAAACTGTCATTCTGTTACAGTTTTATAGTGTCATCATCGTCATCATACTTTAGACATGTGCGTTTGTCTGACAGACATCAGATACTCACACTTACACATAATCATTCACACATTCCTAACCCAGCAAACATTGAAGTTTAATCTTATAACAGAACATAAACCTTTCATTAACATTATCTAACGTTATCACTTGAGAATGCTTTGCTACCCTTTCAAAACCTCTAATTACTTAAATATTAAATTTAATCGCAATATTTTTGTTTGATGGGTTGTTTTCCTCTCTTGATCACTTACTATGTCTTTGTGTCTTCTCCTGGATAAAATGATGTCCTGCTGAGTATTGTTGCTTAAATGTGAGTGTAGATTTAATAGACAAAATTAAATTTTGTAAATTACACTTGTTTTTTGTTTTTATTGTAAGTTGTTGTAATTTTCCTTAGCAAATTGTCTGTGTGTTGTAAAATGATAATTAAACATTAAAACATAAAAAATAATAGAGTTAAAGGAACATTTAACCATAAAGACTTCCAAATGACTACAAACTCAGTACTAAACTTGAGGAATTTAATGGAAGAAGGAACATTTTAAAAGAAGATAAAAAAGATTTTGGTTGAAATACTTGTCGGGATTCATTTTCAGGTTCAAGTTTATTGATAGTTTAGTTTTAGTACAGTTTTTGTCTGTGCTAGTTCTGTTTTAGTTCTGTTTTAGAAATGTTCTAGTTCTGTTCTAGTTCTATTCTAGTTCTGTTCTAGTTCTGTTCTAGTTCTGTTCTAGTTCTGTTCTAGTTCTGTTCTAGTTCTGTTCTAGTTCTGTTCTAG
>NC_060953.1:7930805-7937524 GCF_022045245.1 Lucilia cuprina | reverse complement strand
TAGTTCAGTTCTAGTTCAGTTCTAGTTCAGTTCTAGTTCAGTTCTAGTTCAGTTCTAGTTCAGTTCTAGTTCAGTTCTAGTTCAGTTCTAGTTTAGTTCTAGTTCAATCATAACACTGTTCATATTAAGTTCCACGACTACAAAGCTTAAGCGTAACAGATTACACCAGCTGTAGGGTATGTTTGTTTTGACAATCGATCATTTTTCTATTCTAAACTGAAAAAGTAATTTCCTGCAATTTTAGTTTATTTATAGAGTTTAGTTCTTAGCAGCAACATGTCCTTGTTTGAAACACCGGAGAATTTGCGACTACTACAAAATCTACTAAATCCTCAACAGACCTCAGAACAAGAATCTGATCTAGAAGATGATGAAGAATCTTTAATAAATAATAAAATATGTAAGTAAAATAAGTAAGACAAGAAGAAAAATTTCAATTCGCCAAATCGTTTCTTTTCACTAGCACCCGGTTCTATAGGTCCTCAACCAAAAACCAACAACAAAAAATCTTCAAAAACATCCCCTTATGATCCTATCGAAAACTCCGCCAATTCCAATAAACCACAACCTTCTACATTAGAAGAATGGCAACAGCTACATGAACAAGAAGACGCCGATATACTAGACTCGCGAAAAACACCCTCCTATACTATGACCTATCGCCAGGCTGTAGGAACTGAGGATGTCTTTCTACAAATGGGTAATCGTACTAATGCCTCCGCTAGCTGTGAAGATTTAGTAATCGAAATTTTACTAACCGATGATGATACACCCTCCGATAAAATGCAATTGACTATTACAGAAAACGAAGTGGATTTGGGCACTACTATATATCATCTTAAATTGCCACTAATGCATCCGATAAACGTAGATCGTTGTCATGCTAAATATCATGCCGACCAGCGTAAATTAACATTGACTTTAAGGCTTCGACGTGAATTGGATTTTGTGAATTTTTGAGCTCAAAATATTAAACCAATAATAAATAAACTTTTATTTTTATTACATTGAAATCTTCTTGATTTTTTATTATTGTTATTACATAACATACGCTCAAGGTTTGTGAGCAGCAGTGGAAAAGTGTGGCAAACAAAAAAATTTAAATCCATTGAAAAGTTTGGTTTTCATAAAGTTTCATATATTCGCCCACATTTTTTGCTGTAATAAATTGTTGTGGCATCGATGGTAAAAGTTTTTTCGTTGAGAGTTTTTTTCTCGTTTGCTAAAATGCAAATATTAAATATATTTTGTTGGTTTTAAAGGTGTATCAATGTAAAGTGCAACCAGAGGTAGACAGAAAAAGCGGGAGTGGTGGTTTTGGTCATAATAAACAGAATTTCACAAAAGTTTTAATTGACTTTAACAGCAAAAAATACATGGCTTACCAGCTGCAGGTAAATGGTAGTTAATTTTAAATGCAATAGACGTTAAATTAAGTGCGTAAAAGCAAGTCAAACTGAAAAATATCAAGTAGAAACGGAACTAGAACTAGAATAGAACTAGGATAGAACTAGAACAGAACTAAAGCAGAACTAGAAAAGAACTAGAACTGAACTAGAACAGAACTAGAACAAGGACAAAACTAGAACAGAACTAGGACAGAACTAGAACATAACTAGAACATAACTGGAGCTGAATTAGAACAGAACTAGAACAGAACTAGAACAGAACTAGAACAGAACTAGAACAGAACTAGAACAGAACTAGAACAGAACTAGAACAGAACTAGAACAGAACTAGAACAGAACTCGAATAGAACTAGAACAGAACTAGAACAGAACTAGAACAGAACTAGAACAGAACTAGAACAGAACTAAAACAGAACTAGAACAGAACTAGAACAGAACTAGAACAGAACTAGAACAGAACTAGAACAGAACAGAACTAAAACAGAACTAAAACAGAACTAGAACAGAACTAGAACATAACTAGAACAGAACTAGAACAGAACAGAACTAAAACAGAACTAGAACAGAACTAGAACAGAACTAGAACAGAACATGAACAGAACTTGAACAGAACTAGAACAGAACTAGAACAGAACTAGAACAGAACTAGAACAGAACTAGAACAGAACTAGAACAAAACTAGAACAGAAGTAGAACAGAACTAGAACAGAACTAGAACAGAACTAGAACAGAACTAGAACAGAACTAGAACAGAACTACAACAGAACTACAACAGAACTACAACAGAACTACAACAGAACTACAACAGAACTACAACAGAACTACAACAGAACTGGAACAGAACTAGAACAGAACTACAACAGAACTAGAACAGAACTAGAACAGAACTAGAACAGAACTAGAACAGAACTAGAACAGAACTAGAACAGAACTAGAACAGAACTAGAACAGAACTAGAACAGAACTAGAACAGAACTAGAACAGAACTAGAACAGAACTAGAACAGAACTAGAACAGAACTAGAACAGAACTAGAACAGAACCAGAACAGAACAGAACTAGAACAGAACTAGAACAGAACTAGAACAGAACTAGAACAGAACTAGAACAGAACCAGAACAGAACAGAACTAGAACAGAACTAGAACAGAACTAGAACAGAACTAGAACAGAACTAGAACAGAACTAGAACAGAACTAGAACAGAACTAGAACAGAACTAGAACAGAACTAGAACAGAACTAGAACAGAACTAGAATAGAACTAGAACAGAACTAGAACATTTCTAAAACAGAACTAAAACAGAACTAGCACAGACAAAAACTGTACTAAAACTAAACTATCAATAAACTTGAACCTGAAAATGAATCCCGACAAGTATTTCAACCAAAATCTTTTTTATCTTCTTTTAAAATGTTCCTTCTTCCATTAAATTCCTCAAGTTTAGTACTGAGTTTGTAGTCATTTGGAAGTCTTTATGGTTAAATGTTCCTTTAACCTCTATTATTTTTTATGTTTTTAATGTTAAATAATCATTTTAACAACACACAGACAATTTGCTAAGGAAAATTACAAAACTTACAATAAAAACAAAAAACAAGTGTAATTTACAAAATTTAATTTTGTCTATTAAATCTACACTCACATTTAAGCAACAATACTCAGCAGGACATCATTTTATCCAGGAGAGAGAACACAAAGACATAGTAAGTGATCAAGAGAGGGAATAACAACCCATCAAACAAAAATATTGCGATAAAAATTTAATATTTAAGTAATTAGAGGTTTTGAAAGGGTAGCAAAGCATATCTCAAGTGATAACGTTAGATAATGTTAATGAAAGGTTTATGTTCTGTTATAAGATTAAACTACTTCAATGTTTTGCTGGGTTAGGAATGTGTGAATGATTATGTGTAAGTGTGAGTATCTGATGTCTGTCAGACAAACGCACATGTCTAAAGTATGAATGACGATGATGACACTATAAAAACTGTAACAGAATGACAGTTTTATTGACACTCTAAACCAGCAAAGAGGGGAATTGTAATTAATTTGATTTTAGAAAACTAACAGGATCTAATAACGACTACAAAGAAAATGTGTGTGTCCTGAGTTGCAATGAAGTGAATATTTTTTAGAATATTAAAGTTAAATTTAGATTGTTTGCTCTTTTCCCTTTAATTTGCTTAATTACTACCGTCACAAAACAAGGTCCAATACAAAAGAAAGATTTTAGTTGAAAAAAAAAACAAATTTTCATTTATTAAAACAAAGAAAAGCTCAAAATAGAAAATATTTATGTAAGCAATTAACACTTTCATAATCACATCAACTTGTGTTTAAAAACAACATAATGAATGAGTTTTAAAATTTTTTTCCGAAAATAAAAAAGAAATGAAAATTTTTCAGCAAAAAAAAACGTGCAAAAAAATAAAGTTTTTCCTTTACAGCGCATTTAAATTAAAAAGGGAATGTCAAGTGTGCCTTCAACAACAAATCACTTTAAGTTAAAGCTAGAACAAGCAAAAGTATAGACATACAGAATGACGCATAATAAGCAGTGAGGTAGTATAGTGAAGTGAAAAGTCAAGGGGTGCTAAAGAAAAATCTTAAACGTATTATTTTCTTCTGGCATTTTTTTACACTTTTCCAGTTTTAGCTTTATATAGTCGCCCCGTTTTCTTACGACCCTGCCTTCAAAAGCCTTAATTTGAAAAATGGCATTTTAAATGAATTCTTTGTAGTACTTAATGTTGGTCTTTATGTACCAAAGTTGCTCGTTACGCTGTTGGTAATACCAGCCAACTAACATCAGCAGCAGTTGCAACACACATAAACAGCAATCACAGACTACCGTTTTTCATTGCCATGAACTGGAAACTAAAGTCTTCGTAGCAGATGAGCACAGTAGACATATTTCAAATAATACAAGTTCTGTTTTTAGATCAGTTCTAGTTCTGATCTAGTTCTGCTCTAGTTCTGTTCTAGTTCTAGTTCTGTTCTAGTTCTGTTCTAGTTCTGCTCTAGTTCTGTTCTAGTTCTGTTCTAGTTCTGTTCTAGTTCTGTTCTAGTTCTGTTCTAGTTCTGTTCTAGTTCTGTTCTAGTTCTGTTCTAGTTCTGTTCTAGTTCTGTTCTAGTTCTGTTCTAGTTCTGTTCTAGTTCTGTTCTAGTTCTGTTCTAGTTCTGTTCTAGTTCTGTTCTAGTTCTGTTCTAGTTCTAGTTCTGCTCTAGTTCTGTTCTAGTTCTGTTCTAGTTCTGTTCTAGTTCTGTTCTAGTTCTGTTCTAGTTCTGTTCTAGTTCTGTTCTAGTTCTGTTCTAGTTCTGTTCTAGTTCTGTTCTAGTTCTGTTCTAGTTCTGTTCTAGTTCTGTTCTAGTTCTGTTCTAGTTCTGTTCTAGTTCTGTTCTAGTTCTGTTCTAGTTCTGTTCTAGTTCTGTTCTAGTTCTGTTCTAGTTCTGTTCTAGTTCTTTCTAGTTCTGTTCTAGTTCTGTTCTAGTTCTGTTCTAGTTCTGTTCTAGTTCTGTCTAGTTCTGTTCTAGTTCTGTTCTAGTTCTGTTCTAGTTCTTGTTCTAGTTCTGTTCTAGTTCTGTTCTAGTTCTGTTCTAGTTCTGTTCAGTTCTGTTCTAGTTTCTGTTCTAGTTCTGTTCTAGTTCTGTTCTAGTTTCTGTTCTAGTTCTGTTTCTAGTTCTGTCTAGTTTTGATTCTAGTTCTGTTCTAGTTCTGTTCTAGTTCTGTTCTAGTTCTGTTCTAGTTCTGTTCTAGTTTTGTTCTAGTTCTGTTTCTAGTTCTCTTTCTAGTTCTGTTCTAGTAGTCTGTTCTAGTTCTGTTCTAGTTCTGTACTAGTTCTGTTCTAGTTCTGTTCTAGTTCTGTTCTAGTTCTGTTCTAGTTCTGTTCTAGTTCTGTTCTAGTTCTGTTCTAGTTCTGTTCTAGTCCTGTTCTAGTTCTGTTCTAGTTCTGTTCTAGTTCTGTTCTAGTTCTGTTCTAGTTCTGTTCTAGTTCTGTTCTAGTTCTGTTCTAGTTCTGTTCTAGTTCTGTTCTAGTTCTGTTCTGTTCTAGTTCTGTTCTAGTTCTGTTCTAGTTCTGTTCTAGTTCTGTTCTAGTTCAGTTCTAGTTCAGTTCTAGTTCTGTTCTAGTTCTGTTCTAGTTTTGTTCTAGCTCTGTTTTAGTTCCATTCTAGTTCTGTTCTAGTTCTGTTCTAGTTTTGATCCAGGTCTGTTCTGGTTTTGTTCCAGTTTCGTCCTATTTCTAGTCTTGCTGTCGTTCTGTCTAACCCACTGTTAAAATCCACCAACTTTACAGATTTAATAGCTTTGCTAGCTGTCATTTACAAATTTTAGTTGAGAAAACAAAATTTAGTAGGAAGTCTACTAGTTATTGGTCTTGGTAATTACCACTACAAACAAATATGAACATAATAAAACATTAATAAACCTGTAGGAGTGAGTAAATTTTGTTTTACTATTTTAAATAAATTAAGATATTATACTAAATTGAAATTAAAACACTTTTGACTTCTATTTACAAAAGAGAGTAACAAAATTTAAAAAAAAAATAAAAAGCATCTTTTTAAAGATTTTTATAATAAAAAATTATTAACAAAATAAACTTCAAGTACTAACGAACAACAAATATTAATATACAAAAAAGAAGTAAGAATAATACTGTAAAAACAAATAAAAAAAAATAAATGAAAAGTAATGTAATAAAAACTTTAAACCATTTGGAAATTTTATACAAAACTTCAAGTCACGTTCATAATTGTAACAAACCAGCCGATGAGAAGGTGGCATGAAATAATAATATTTGCACACCCCACTACAAATTGGATATTATATGAACATTATCCAAAAGCATAAAATACTTAAAAATGTAGTATCTGTTTATCTGTAGCAGACTTTGCATATTTTACTTACTCTACTTAATATTTCCTAGACTAAGCAGAAATAATAACAAAATATTGTGCAACAAACCAAACAAATTTATGAATGAACTGCAAACAAATGTGTTTGGAATAATGAGAAGTAGCTATGGCAGTTGGAATATGAAAATATTTTATTTTTAGAAAAGAAACATGTCTAAGGCAATAATTTTTTTTTAAGGTATATATAGAATTTGTTTTTCACTTTTAAAGAAATAAACACAAATTAATTCTAGCTCAGTTTTACTTTAGTTCTAGTTCAGTTCTGTATCAGTTCTAGTTCAGTTCTAGTTCCAGTTCAGTTCTAGTTTAGTTCTAATTCAGTTCTAGTTCAGTTCTAGTTCAGTTCTAGTTCAGTTCTAGTTCAGTTCTAGTTCAGTTCTAGTTCAGTTCTAG
>NC_060953.1:7929503-7930705 GCF_022045245.1 Lucilia cuprina | reverse complement strand
AACTAGAACAGAACTAGAACAGAACTAGAACAGAACTAGAACAGAACTAGAACAGAACTAGAACAGAACTAGAATAGAACTAGAACAGAACTAGAACTAAACTAGAACAAAACTAGAACAGTAAAAGAACTAAACTAGAATTAGAACTAAACTTGAAAATATTTCCTTATAACATCTTATTTCACATCCATTACGTACTTGCTGCTCTAAGCCATTGTTGACTTTGACAAAGATCCATCATGCAGCTATAATTGACATGACTAACCTAGTCCCTTGAGCTTTTTATTTTCATTTTTTTTCTCTTATTTGCCCCTTGTTGATGTAATTTTGCGAACGAAATAAATCCTTAAGAAATCTCAACTTTCTCATACTAAATTAAGCTTTACTAATGTCATTGTTGTTAGTATGGAAGTTGAGTGTGTGTGTGTGTTTTTTGCTTTTAAGAGGCATAAAAAATTTCCCAGCTCATTATTGCTTAAGTATGTGTAGTGAATTATATTGTTGTTGCAGCTGTTGTAGTACTAGTTGTTTTTGTCAAGTACCCTCTGATAGATGAGACAGAGAGAGAGAGTGGGCGTTTGTGGTAGTGGAAAAATTAAATAAACATTTTTCATGTTGCAAATATGTATTTTTTAAAAGACAGATATGAAAAGGAATTGAAGCGTTCGAATGTTAACTAATTTCTTTAAAATAACAATTTGAAAAAGATTTAATTCTATTATAAATTTTTGGCCAATAAATTTAGAAATTGTGGTGCTTTAATGGTTTGATAAGTATTTTCCACCTAGAAATAAGTTTGTTTAGTTTTTTGTTTAAGTGGAAATAGTCATACTTAAAACTTAATATTACAAAACTTATTGACCTTTCGACTACAAGTGTTTATTTTTTGTACGAACAATAAGTTGTTTGAGCCATGGCTAGAATTAACAAATAATTGCTATGTTGTTAAAAAGCCATGTACAGGATTCAATACACAGTCCAAATACCAATAACAATAACTGTAGCAGCAGTGATGGGCTGTATGTTTCTGGACGCATTGATGGTTGCGACTAGACTATAGACTAGATTGTGGACTAAAAAGTAGACTATAGACCAGACTAGAGTATAAACTAGACTATAGACTAGACTATAGACTAGACTATAGACTAGACTATAGACTAGACTATAGACTAGACTATAGACTAGACTATAGACTAGACTAT
>NC_060953.1:7924675-7929403 GCF_022045245.1 Lucilia cuprina | reverse complement strand
AGTTATGTTCTAGTTCTGTTCTAGTTCTGTTCTAGTTCTGTTCTAGTTCTGTTCTAGTTCTGTTCTAGTTCTGTTCTAGTTCTGTTCTAGTTCTGTTCTAGTTCTAGTACAGTTCTAATTCAGTTCTAGTTCTGTTCTAGTTCTGTTCTAGTCCTGTTCTAGTTCTGTTCTGGTTCTGTTCTAGTTCTGTTCTAGTTCTGTTCTAGTTCTTTACAGTAGCTCCTCCTGTAGTCACTGTTAACATCTACATTTTTGTTATTTCCATTTCATTGTTTTTCAATTTCTCCTTCTTGCCAAAAGAAGGCCCCAAAAAGAAATAAAATTAGCATTAAAAAGGCCTAAATGATTAAAAATTATTGAACAAAAAAACAATATATTTTTTATTATAAATATAAAACAATTTATAAGTTCTTTGTCTTCACATGACCTAATATCGGTTGAAAGTGTTATATTAAATAAAAAAAAAAACAAGCAAATATTAATTTTTCTCAAAAAAAAAAAAAGAAAACAAGAACCACGTTGATCATTTCATTTCGAATACAATCACTTCCTTTTATAACAAAACTCTGTTTCTCAAGATAATGGACTTTGTTTTTTCTGCAATTTTGTTTTAAAATGAAACATGCTGTTAACCAGCATCTTCTTCGTCATTTCTTTTTGTTTTGAGAAATTCTTTTGTTTCTTTAAAACAATTTAATGGAATTTTATTGTTAATAATTTATCTTAAACTGGTTTTATTGTTACTTTAATTTAATCTTTTCTTGTCTTTTTTTCTAAACAAAAATTTGTGAAATTTAAAGTTTGTATTAAAACGAAACAAGTTAATTGTTTCATTTTATCTGCTGTAATTCATTTAATTTAAAAATGAAAATGTTCCATTATTTAGTTGAATTTAATTATTTTTAACTGAGATTTAAAGAAAAAAAATTAATAAGTGAAATTTTATTTAATAACTTTTACTTTTAAATAAAGTCTAGATTAGAGATTGTAAATTAAGATGAGATTATAGGCTACAGCCCAGACTTTAGACTAAACTATATTTTACACTAGACTGTAGTACAGATTATGTACTAGACTATAGTCAAGCCCTATAGACTTGGCTATAGTCCAAACTATATTCTACGCTATACTTTAGTCTAGACCATTCTCCTGATAATAGACTAGAATATGGTCCAGATTTTAGACTAGTTTATAGTCTACATATATACTCGAATAGAGTCCAGGATCTAGATTGGAGTATAATCCAGACAAAACTATATTTCACACAAGACTACAGATTTACAGATTATGTACTAGACTAGAGTCCAGCATATAGACTACACTATAGTCTAAAACTATATTCCACACTTCAGACTATAGATTAGAATGTAGTCCAGACGTTGAACTAGTATATAGTTCAGACAATTGTCCAGATTCTAGACTACTCTTTAGCCCAGAATATAGACTACCCAAATTAAAGACTAGAATATTATCCAGAGGATAGACTAAACTATAGTCCAGCCTTAAGATTAGACTATAGTTTGGACTGTATTTTATAGACTGTGTTCCAAACTATAGTTAAGACTTAATTTCAGACTATAGTCGAGACAAAAGATTGGATTATAGCCCTGACTATTGTCTAGACTATAGACTAAAGCCCATTCCATAGACTAGGTAATCGTGTAGACTTTAGACTATAGTACAGACTGTAGATAAGATACTATATACTAGGTTATAGTCCAGACAATGGATTAGTATATAGTCATTACTATACTACAGTGCACGCTATAGTCTATACTATAGACTAATTTTTATGGTCTACACTATTGTCTACACTAGGGTATCACTATAGTCCAAAATATAGTCCACAAAGGACTAAAATCTAAACAAATGTCTATAAGTTAGTTGTGTCTTAGTTAATGTTAAACTGTAACCTTAGTAGAAGGTATGATTAAGCTAAATAAAAGCTTTTACAAAAGTCCACGACTCGGCTAATATGAAAACTTAAATTGAGACTTATTATTAGTCCCGACTATTGCAAAACTAAAGCTTAACGAAACTGCTCTATAACATTATTATTCATTCACGATAAATGCCAAGCTAAAACTTTATAATGAACTAGCTTTAATGGAAATCTAAAGCTTCGTAACTGCGATACGTTTTAATTATAATTAGGACTAAATCAATTAGGACTAAATCAAAGCTTAAAAATCATGTACAATCAAAACTTAATTGAAGCTTTAAAGAGGCTTAGTCAAAGTAAAACTGAAGCTTTACAATTGCTTAACTATAAATGAGTTTAGGGCTAAATTAAGGCGTAAAAATTATCTACAATTAAAACTAAATTAAAGCTTTATAATGAGCTTTTAATGAGTCCTAAAACTTTATAGTAAACTGAGTATTAAACTTTACTAAAGCTTTATACTGAGTCACTAATTATAACTTACTTAAAGCTTTAGATTAAAGCTTAACATAAGCTTTATATTAAAGCTTATTTAAAGTTTTAGTTTAGCAACAATCAGAGCTTAACTAAAGCATTAGACTAGCAAAGATTAAAGCTTAACTAAAGCTTTAGTTTATCAAAGAATAAAGCTTATCTTAAGCTTTAGTTTAGAAAAGATTAAACCTTAACTAAAGCTTTAGTTTAGCAAAGTTTAACGCTTAACTAAAGCCAACTTATTCAAGCTACTGTTAAAGCTGAATGAATGTTTAGTGAGCTGCGTGTTGAACTTTACAAAAGCTTTACAATGTGAATAAAAGGAGTTTTATTGAGTTCTGATCAAAACTTAACTAAAGCTTTAGTTTAGAAAATATTAAAGCTTAACATAAGCTTTAGTTAAACAAAGATTAAAGCTTAACTAAACTTTAGTTTAGCAAAGACTAAAGCTTAAGTTTAAGCTTGATTAATCCAAATGGAAGCCAACTAAAGCTCCTATTAAAGCTGAAAAAAGCTTTTTCAGAGTTTCAATCAATACTAGACTAACTTTTTTATTTGAGCTTTAGTAAAGCTAAAGCTTTATATTAGCAAAGATTAAAGCTTAAACAAAACTTTAGTTAAGCAACAATGAAAGCTTAACTAAAGGTTTAAGTTTAGCAAACAATAAAGCCTATGTAAAGACAACTTAATCAAACTTTTAGTGAGCTTAACTAAAGCTTTTAAGTGAGTTCTTATCAAAGCTAGGCTAAAGCTTTATCTGATTTAGGATTAAAGCTTATTAATAAGGAGAGTTACTACTATTCCTTTGTAATGTGATACTTAAGTAAAACGTACGAAAGTTGACGTACTTCCCATTTGCTGTTGTTATTGTTTTATTTTTGTTTATATTTGTTATAACTATTTTAAACTACAATTAAATACTTCTTAGCTTTTATTAACAACATTTTTATGATTACTTCTAAATAACATATAAACAAATTTTTAAGTGTCTTAAAGACGCCTTAAAAAAAGAATTTAATTTCTTTTATATTTGTTGGTGACAAGAATTTCGCTTTAAAATTCAAAACACATTAAGTGGGTGAAATAAAAATAAGAAAAAAAACTGAAATGTAAATGACAAACAAATAAAAAATGTAATAATTGGTATGACAATTACGTTCATCATATTAAATTCTTTTTATGGCCTAAAATACACTGACAAAAAGAAAAGCCTTAAAGAAAATATGGTTTGGTCAAAATTTACATTCTAACGACCACTTAATTAAAACGTTTAGTTTAAACTAACACTTAATTACCTGCATGAACATGTTGTTGCATAAAGTGTATCCTGAGCAACAGCCGCAGCAGCTGGATTAGTATTTACTCCATTAGTGGTTGTGTTTGATTGTGGTTTTGAATTGTTGCGATTAAAGACACCAAACCAAGTTTTGATAGGATTTTCTTGTCGATATGATGCTGCCAATTTAGTTTGATGAGATGTTGGCAAATCTAGGCCTTTAGCATGCAATTTTTTGGTATGATGCTGCTGATGCTGCTGCTGTTGACTGTAAGCATGATATTTACCAGGAAGAATATTTCCATCACGTTCTTTTAGTGCCAACGTTGTTGTTGTTAAACAAATACAGGAAACAATTAAAATACAAACAGTTTGTTGTAAATGGAGCATTTTGTTCAAAAACAGAAAAAACTAAGTATAATAACTGTGTGGTTTTTAAAATCGGTTTTTAGTTGGCTTAACTAAAAATTTAAGAACTCTGTAGTGTTAATGTTTAAAACACGTTTAAAAGTAACGTTAGGAGTTTGTTATATAATTTTGTTTTTGTTATTATGTATTTTTTTTTTGTTTTTTTTTTTTGAGAAAATCTTTAGTTTAAATGTTGTTAATTGCTTGCGGAATTCTTGGTTGTATTGTCACGCTATAGAATTTTGTTTTTCACATTTCACATGCACTCACTTCGTATAAAAATTCTTAAACATGCATAGTTAAAAGCTGTTAAATTAAAACACAAAAATACCGTTAATGATTTCAAGGGGTGTGTGTATTCAGATACCCTACATCAAGAGCGAGAAATTGTTAAAACTTTATGCCTTGGCTTGGCATTGTACAAAAAGCTTTTAATAACTAGCTAGTTTGGTTTTAGTTCAGTTGTAGTTCAGTTCTAGTTCAGTTGTATTTTAGTTGTAGTTCAGTTGTAGTTCAGTTGTAGTTCAGTTGTAGTTTAGTTCTAGTTCAGTTCTAGTTCAGTTCTAGTTCAGTTCTAGTTCAGTTCTAGTTCAGTTCTAGTTCAGTTCTAGTTCAGTTCTAGTTCAGT
>NC_060953.1:7902345-7924575 GCF_022045245.1 Lucilia cuprina | reverse complement strand
CTATAGTCTAGTCTATAGTCTAGTCTATAGTCTAGTTTATAGTCTAGTCTATAGTCTAGTCTATAGTCTAGTCTATTGTCTAGTCTATAGTCTAGTCTATAGTCTAGTTTATAGTCTAGTCTATAGTCTAGTCTTTAGTCTAGTCTTTAGTCTAGTATATATATAAGATAGTCTATAATATAGCCTATAGTCTAGTCTATGGTCTAGTCTATAGTGTAGTCTATAGTCTTGTCTATTTTTTAGTCTATAGTCTAGTCTATAGTTTAGTCTATAACCTAGTCTATAGTCTGGTCTATAGCCTAGTCTTTGGTCTAGACTATAGTCTAGTCTAAAGCTTAGAGTATAATCTAGTCTGTAGTCTAGTGTAGTCTACAATCCAGTCTATAGTCTAGTCTAAAGACTAGTGTAACGTCTAGTCTAAATTCTAGTCTAAAGTCTAGTCAAAAGTCCAGTCTATAGTCTAGTCTGTAGACTAGTTTATAGTCTAATCTATAGTTTACTTTATAATTTGTGCTGTGGTCTAGCCTATAGTCTGTGCTATACTCTAGTCTAGATCAAAGTCTAATCTATAGCACGGAATATAGTAGTGCCTATAATCTGGAATATAAACTATGGCCCATAGACCGGGTTATAGTCTAGTCTTTAATCTTCTTTATAGTTTAACCAATAGATTAAAATGTAAACTAGTCTAATCTATACTTTATTCGTTGCTATAGTTTAAACTTTTCATATATTCTCCATAAATGTAATTACAACCGATTATTAGTTTCTGAGTGAAACTATAAGTAGTCACAAGGACACATTACAGCTTCTGCAATCATGTCATTTAATTTCTTACATTCTTTACAACAATTTTTTTTAGTTAATTACTTTTCAAGTGCAAGACCAAATTAAACAGCTACATTTTGTAACCTTGGCCCCCTACAGCAAAATATAACATGAGATTGTACTAAAAGAAATTGACAGGCATGAAAGACAATTAAAATCAGCTCATTAAATGTAACATTATTCTTTTTTTGCTGTTGAAGTGAAAAACAAGGTCCTTTGATGTATGAAAAGTTTGAGAAAAATAAATTTTTCTTTGTAATTTAAAGAAGTAAATTATAATGAATTTTAAAATGTATTAAGAAAATCTCTAGTATTGAGTATTGACTTCGCAGGAAATGACAAATTATTTTCGATTTTATTTTCTTAGAGTGCTGGTTAAACTACCAACTAACAGTTCTCATCCTGTGGCTATTTTCTTTGACTTTACACTAATTAAAGTATATTGCTGACTTTTGAATGCAGTTACAACTGTGAAATCATTTATTTTATGAAGCTTTAACAAATATTTCTAACTTAAGAGCTTTAATTACTTTGAAAACTGTTCTTTGGATTTGAAAATCTCCAACAGAAAAAACTGATTGTTTCAACAAAATTTAAAAATTACAAACAAAACAGCACTTGAGTAGATGAGAAACTCACTGATGAACATACTTTTCATTATACAAAATTTCATAAATAGCAAAAACAAAATTGTGTTAAATCCTGACTACCGTACGAAATCTTTTACTATTTAGTCAATGTAAAAGTGTGTGTGTGTATGAGAGTTTTTGTTAGATTTCCTGATATTAGCAGCAAAATAGTTTTTCTTTTTATGTCTGTTTTTGGAAACCTCTATTGTTAAAAATTTAACACATATTGTAACTACATACACTCTCTGTCATAATTTGTGATATACATACTCTTATGTGTGTATGTAATGTCATATCCTTAATATCCTTTAGGGTATAAAGAAGAGTGTTAGAAACCGAGTTAATGTGTGTATGTAGTAAATATTATTGTCAGTGAAACTTTCAGTATGTGTGTGTGTTTGTTCAAGTATTTGTCTGGGTGTTAATAAAATTTTCATTGTAATAGCTTTATAGTGTTAGTAAAATTTACAGTGATGGAGGAAACTGCTGAGTATCGACGCAAAAATATCCTTCCATGGTATACTCTATGGTCTATAGTCTAGTCTATAGTCTAGTCTATAGTCTAGTCTATAGTCTAGTCTATAGTCTAGTCTATAGTCTAGTCTATAGTCTAGTCTATAGTCTAGTCTATAGTCTAGTCTATAGTCTAGTCTATAGTCTAGTCTATAGTCTAGTCTATAGTCTAGTCTATAGTCTAGTCTATAGTCTAGTCTATAGTGCAGGCTATAGTCTAGTCCATAGTCTATTCTATAGTCTAGTTTATAGTCTAGTCTATAGTCTAGTCTATAGTCTAGTCTATAGTCTAGTATATAGTCTAGTATATAGTCTAGTCCATAGTCTAGTCTATAGTCTAGTCTATAGTCCAGGCTATAGTCTGTTATATCGTCTAGTACATAGGATAGCCTATATTTAAGTTTGTAGTCTAGGCTCTTGCCTAGTCTAGCCAATAGTCCCGTCTTTTATACTGTTTTATTTTAATATTGTTTTTAAACCATTTTTGAAATTTTTTCTTTAAAAAGAGTTGTTATTAACAATCTCTACTTAAATATAATTACATATTATTATTAAAACTTTTATTAATTCCTCATTTACAATAAAAACATAAACTCAGAAAAAAGTAAATATATTTTATTTACAACACAAATATTACTATAGATTTTTGCTATAAAGTTGTTAATTAAATTACTATAATTAATACATTTACATATAATTTCTTTGTGTGCAAAAAAACTCATAACATTGATTAACAACAAATATACATTAAAAATCTTTTAATCCTTATTTTTTAAAACTTTAATAATACTTTATGATTGATTTACTAGTATTATAAATATGTTTGTATGTATGTGTGGCTAGGAAACCAGTTAAATATTTTTTCAATGATGTAAATTACGAGTTAAACAAGAAAATCGCATAACAGTTACAATATGTTAAATTTCACACATACAAATCATGCACGGATATCTGTCTGTCTGTCTTTCTGTCCGTTCATCTATAGCAAATGTTAAACAAAAAATAATTATTAAAATGAAAAGAAGATTCTGTTCTATTAATTTTTTTCAAAACCCGTAGGATAAATTTATATTATTAAGATAATTTATAACTTCTTTTGTTAGAATTCTTTCATATTTTCCTATAGACATTTTTACTGAAACACACAATATTAAGTTAATAATAATGACAATAAAACATATTGTTGTTGCACGATAATGACAGGGATGACAATGCTGCAGATGTTGCTGCTGATTTAAAGCATTATGTTGTTGTCATTGATGACTGTTTTTAAAGTGACATAATGTAAAGATTTTAATCTTTTTTTTCTGGGTATAAAACATGCGATCAAATCTGGTGTTACATTTTCGTACAGGAGACAACTTGGTAAACAATAAGTTAAGAAGAAAAACATAAATAAAAAAACTATTAACCAAATAACCCAGCGAACATAAGGAAACTAAAGAAAGGAATGAACATACTGGACTTTAGAGTAAACTGTAGACAACGAAATAAACTAGGTTATATAGTAGGCTGTTGACCAGACTATAGACTAGACTATAGACTAGAATATAGACTAGACTATAGACTAGACTATAGACTAGACTATAGACTAGACTATAGACTAGACTATAGACTAGACTATATAGTCTATAGGCTAGTCTATAGTCTAGTCAATATTCTAGTCTATAGTCTAGTCTATAGTCTAGTTTATACTCTATTCTAGTCTATAGTGTTATAGTCTTTAGTCTAGTCTATAGTCTACTCTATAGTATATTCTATAGTATATTCTATAGTCTTTTCTATGTTATATAATAAACTTGGTCCAGTTTTCATTCTCACTCTTTATGTGTGTTAACGATTATTTTCCAACTACTTTTATAACTACTACATGGAACACTCTGCACCAGACTTCCACTGCCTGCTGCCTGCAATTCATTCAAGATTAAAGTGTAGTTTACATAAAATTCAATTGTGGTCGCTGGAGTTTTGTTAGAATTCATTGTCTATATGGACCAAAAAAGGATTTACATTTGTTAGCAGGACTTTGGTTTAGTTGTTGTTTTTTTTTTCATAAACTAGTTAAAGATAGAAAATTTTTTGCAAAAAACAATATGCTTTGAAATGATTGTCCTTATTGTCGTAGTAGTATTGTTTTGTAAATGCCGCAATCATTGTTAGGGACTTAACTACATCCGTAAAAGTAGTTAAAGATATAAAAAGTGTTGTAATAAATGTTTAACATATAAAGGAATTTAAGGATAATAATAAGAATACCGTTTTTATTAATAATAATAATCTTACGTAACGGGGGTAAAAGTTTGTCACTTACTTGTGCGTAGCAAAAATGTTACACAATTTTAAAATTGAAAATTAAAACTTAACTGTTTCTATTAGTTTACATTTTTGGAGGCCACTTAAATGTCTACCAAATGTCGACATTTGTCTTGAACATTTGATTTTTATTCTTGACACATTATCATGTTTTTTCTTTTGTTTTTGTCAAAATTGTTATAAAAATATTTTACCTATAAAAATGTGTAACAATGTGTTAAATTTAAACTCAACGATACAAAAATCTGACACAATGACGTGCAACTTATTTTCATGTTTTTTTTCATTTTTTTTTAAATCCAACTAATCCCAGCAAGCAGTGTAGTATATAGTCTAAATTTTAGTCTAGTATATATACTAGATTTTAGTTTAGTATATAGTTTATTCTATAATTTAGTATACAGTCAAGTCTATAGTCTAGTAAATAGTCAAGTCTATAGTCAAGTCTATAGTCTAGTCTATAGTCTAGTCTATAGTCTAGTCTATAGTCTAGTCTATAGTCTAGTCTATAGTCTAGTCTATAGTCTAGTCTATAGTCTAGTCTATAGTCTAGTCTATAGTCTAGTCTATAATCTAGTCTATAGTCTAGTCTATAGTCTAGTCTATAGTCTAGTCTATAGTCTAGTCTATAGTCTAGTCTATAGTCTAGTCTATAGTCTAGTCTATAGTCTAGTCTATAGTCTAGTCTATATTCTAGTCTATAGTCTAGTCTGTAGACTAGTCTATAGTCTAGTCTATAGTCTAGTCTATAGTCTAGTCTAAAGTCTAGTCTATAGTCTAGTCTATAGTCTAGTCTATAGTCTAGTCTATAGTCTAGTCTATAGTCTAGTCTATAGTCTAGTCTATAGTCTAGTCTATAATCTAGTCTATAGTCTAGTCTATAGTCTAGTCTATAGTCTAGTCTATAATCTAGTCTATAGTCTAGTCTATAGTCTAGTCTATAGTCTAGTCTATAGTCTAGTCTATAGTCTAGTCTATAGTCTAGTCTATAGTCTAGTCTATAGTCTAGTCTATAGTCTAGTCTATAGTCTAGTCTATAGTCTAGTCTATAGTCTAGTCTATAGTCTAGTCTATAGTCTAGTCTATATTCTAGTCTATAGTCTAGTCTGTAGTCTAGTCTATAGCCTAGTCTATAGTCTAGTCTATAGCCTAGTCTATAGTCTAGTCTATAGTCTAGTCTATAGTCTAGTCTATAGTCTAGTCTATAGTCTAGTCTATAGTCTACTCTATAGTCTAGTCTAGTCTATAGTCTAGTCTATGGTCTAGTCTATAGTCTAGTCTATAGTCTAGTCTATAGTCTAGTCTATAGTCTAGTCTATAGTCTAGTCTATAGTCTAGTCTATAGTCTAGTCTATAGTCCAGTCTATAGTCTAGTCTGTAGTCTAGTCTATAGTCTAGTCTGTAGTCTAGTCTATAGTCTAGTCTGTAGCCTAGCCTATGCTCTAGTATATAGTCTAATTTATAGTCCTGTCTGTGATCTAGTCAATAGTCGAGTCTATAGTCTTGTTTATATTCTAGTCTATAGTCTAGTCTGTGGTCAAGTATATTGTCAAGTCTATGGTCTAGTCTATAGTCTATTCTATAGTCTAGTCTGTAGTTTAGTCTATGGTCTAGTATTTGGTTTAGTATATAGTCTAGTTATAGGATAGTCTTTAGACTAGTCTATAGTCTAGTCTATGGTCTAGTTTGTAGTCTAGTCTATAGTCTAGTCTATAGACTAGTCTATAGACTAGTCTATAGTCTAGTCTATAGTCTAGTCTATAGTCTAGTCTATAGTCTAGTCTATAGTCTAGTCTATAGTCTAGTCTATAGTCTAGTCTATAGTCTAGTCTATAGTCTAGTCTATAGTCTAGTCTATAGTCTAGTCTATAGTCTAGTCTATAGTCTAGTCTATAGTCTAGTCTATAGTCTAGTCTATAGTCTAGTCTATAGTCTAGTCTATAGTCTAGTCTATAGTCTAGTCTATAGTCTAGTCTATAGTCTAGTCTATAGTCTAGTCTATAGTCTAGTCTATAGTCTAGTCTATAGTCTAGTCTATAGTCTAGTCTATAGTCTAGTCTATAGTCTAGTCTATAGTCTAGTCTATAGTCTAGTCTATAGTCTAGTCTATAGTCTAGTCTATAGTCTAGTCTATAGTCTAGTCTATAGTCTAGTCTATAGTCTAGTCTATATTCTAGTCTATAGTCTAGTCTATAGTCTGGTCAACAGCCTACTATATAACCTAGTTTATTTCGTTGTCTACAGTTTACTCTAAAGTCCAGTATGTTCATTCCTTTCTTTAGTTTCCTTATGTTCGCTGGGTTATTTGGTTAATAGTTTTTTTATTTATGTTTTTCTTCTTAACTTATTGTTTACCAAGTTGTCTCCTGTACGAAAATGTAACACCAGATTTGATCGCATGTTTTATACCCAGAAAAAAAAGATTAAAATCTTTACATTATGTCACTTTAAAAACAGTCATCAATGACAACAACATAATGCTTTAAATCAGCAGCAACATCTGCAGCATTGTCATCCCTGTCATTATCGTGCAACAACAATATGTTTTATTGTCATTATTATTAACTTAATATTGTGTGTTTCAGTAAAAATGTCTATAGGAAAATATGAAAGAATTCTAACAAAAGAAGTTATAAATTATCTTAATAATATAAATTTATCCTACGGGTTTTGAAAAAAATTAATAGAACAGAATCTTCTTTTCATTTTAATAATTATTTTTTGTTTAACATTTGCTATAGATGAACGGACAGAAAGACAGACAGACAGATATCCGTGCATGATTTGTATGTGTGAAATTTAACATATTGTAACTGTTATGCGATTTTCTTGTTTAACTCGTAATTTACATCATTGAAAAAATATTTAACTGGTTTCCTAGCCACACATACATACAAACAATATTTATAATACTAGTAAATCAATCATAAAGTATTATTAAATTTTAAAAAATAAGGATTAAAAGATTTTTAATGTATATTTGTTGTTAATCAATGTTATGAGTTTTTTTGCACACAAAGAAATTATATGTAAATGTATTAATTATAGTAATTTAATTAACAACTTTATAGCAAAAATCTATAGTAATATTTGTGTTGTAAATAAAATATATTTACTTTTTTCTGAGTTTATGTTTTTATTGTAAATGAGGAATTAATAAAAGTTTTAATAATAATATGTAATTATATTTAAGTAGAGATTGTTAATAACAACTCTTTTTAAAGAAAAAATTTCAAAAATGGTTTAAAAACAATATTAAAATAAAACAGTATAAAAGACGGGACTATTGGCTAGACTAGGCAAGAGCCTAGACTACAAACTTAAATATAGGCTATCCTATGTACTAGACGATATAACAGACTATAGCCTGGACTATAGACTAGACTATAGACTAGACTATGGACTAGACTATATACTAGACTATATACTAGACTATAGACTAGACTATAGACTAGACTATAGACTAGACTATAAACTAGACTATAGAATAGACTATGGACTAGACTATAGCCTGCACTATAGACTAGACTATAGACTAGACTATAGACTAGACTATAGACTAGACTATAGACTAGACTATAGACTAGACTATAGACTAGACTATAGACTAGACTATAGACTAGACTATAGACTAGACTATAGACTAGACTATAGACTAGACTATAGACTAGACTATAGACTAGACTATAGACTAGACTATAGACTAGACTATAGACTAGACTATAGACTAGACTATAGACTAGACTATAGACTACACTATATACTAGACTATAGACTACACTATAGACTAGACTATAGACTAGACTATAGACTAGACTATAGACTAGACTATAGACTAGACTATAGACTAGACTATAGACTAGACTATAGACTAGACTATAGACTAGACTATAGACTAGACTATAGACTAGACTATAGACTAGACTATAGACTAGACTATAGACTAGACTATAGACTAGACTATAGACTAGACTATAGACTAGACTATAGACTAGACTATAGACTAGACTATAGACTATACTATAGACTATACTATAGACTAGACTATAGACTAGACTATAGACTAGACTATAGACTAGAATATGGACTAGAATATGGACTAGACTATAGACTAGACTATAGACCAGACTATAGACTAGACTATAGACTAGACTATAGACTAGACTATAGACTAGACTATAGACTAGACTATAGACTAGACTTTAGACTAGACTATAGACTAGACTATAGACTAGACTATAGACTAGACTATAGACTAGACTATAGACTAGACTATAGACTAGACTATAGACTAGACTATAGACTAGACTATAGACTAGACTATAGACTAGACTATAGACTAGACTATAGACTAGACTATAGACTAGACTATAGACTAGACTATAGACTAGACTATAGACTAGACTATAGACTAGACTATAGACTAGACTATAGACTAGACTATAGACTAGACTATAGACTAGACTATAGACTAGACTATAGACTAGACTATAGACTAGACTATAGACTAGACTATAGACTAGACTATAGACTAGACTATAGACTAGACTATAGACTAGACTATAGACTAGACTATAGACTAAACTATAGACTAGACTATTGAATAGACTATAGACTAGACTATAGACTAGAATATAGACTAGACTATAGACTATAAACTAGACTATAGACTAGACAATAGACTAGACTATAGACTAAACTATAGACTTAACTATAGACTTGATTATAGTCTATACTACAGACTAGACTATAGAGTAGAGTATGTACTATAGTCTAGACTATAGACTAGACTGTAGACTAGACTATAGACTAGACTGTAGACTAGACTGTAGACTAGACTTTGGACTAGACTTTAGACTAGACTGTAGACTAGAGTAGTCTAGACTAAACTAAAAGCTAGCTTAAAAGGTACTAGAGTAGACTATATATATATTAGACTACAGGTATATATATATATATATATTATATTATATATATATATATATATTATATATATATATATATAATATATATATATATATATATATATATATATATATATATATATATTATTATATATATATTATATATATATATATATATATATATTAGACTGCAGGCTAACTATAGATTACCCATAGGCTACAGGTCAGACTGTAGGCTATACTATAGAGTACTTGTCAGACTATAGGCTATACTATAGAATACTTGTCAGACTACAGACTATTTTTAGGCTATAGTTCATGTTGAATAGGCTATAGATTAGTCTACAGCATAGTCCATAGGCAAGACTCCGGACTTGACTAGAGAAAAATAGGTTATAGACTATAGTGTATACACTATTGTCTATTCTGGACTATTACCTAGACTAGTCTATAGACAAGCCTAAACAATATAAATATATACCAAACTAGACTATTAATCAAACTAAACTTGTAAATACTGTACCATCCTACTAAAGATGTTGTGTTGAATATTTAAAAAACTCGCAACTAAAACATGATTCAACTACTAACTCACACCAAAATATTACAAAAACTTCTCGTAGTAAACAACACCCACAAAAAAATTTATCTTCAACAGCAAGAATTTCACATGGATCCAGAAATAAATACACGGAAATATAGACATAAATAAATTTTGTAAAACTGTAACTGTTACATTAATGTGACTCATTAAATGAGAGCATGGCGCGAATATGTATGTAATATATGTAAAGAAAAATACATAGAATGTTTTAATATACATGTATGCGTATAAATTTATGCGTGTTTTTGGGTGTGTGTAAAAGTTAACAAGTAATTGTATTAACGTGACTACATTTTGGGAGAAAATCATCGTACGCATTATGGTCAATGAATTTTGTCTAGTTGTATAACAATGTGACTATATGTTTAGGTGTGAACATAGCAGTAGGAGTATGTCTGCCGACATGTGTGTTCTTTTCGTATTTATGTTTTATATAATACCGTTGTTTTGGGGTGTTTAACTTTGTGTTGGTGAAATATTTTGTGAAAAATGTTTATTTTACGAGTACTTAACACGTCAACACTTAATATAATAGACACATATAGAAACAGCTTTATAACAATTACATAAATACTTATATGTATATAGATACTTATACACGTGAATATACTATATATAGGTAGCTATGTATGTATGTGTTTACACTTAAATACATAAACAACAAACAATGTGTTTTAACAAATTTAATGTTGTACATTAACTTAATTCTAATTTTCCCTTGTAAATATTCACACACACACACAGACATACTTGTCTAAGCGATTAATTAGATAAACAACATTTGCAACTCATTAGATGTTTGTGTAAAACAAATACAACAACCAACAACAATAACAACAGAAGACTTAAACAATAGAGTTAAGAACAATATAGACTTATTGGACCACTGATATTAAAGAGTGTTTTCTCTTCACAAAGTTTTTGTTGAACACCAAAGTGCTTAATTTCAATAACAGTGGAACCTCTTAGTACACGAAAAGTAAAAGTTTGTAAAAGCCCACAAACAAACAAATTTGAAAAAATTTAGGAAAATTGTCAAATTTTAATTATATTAAAAGACGTATGAGTTATATTATACTTCTGTTTTGTACAACACTGCGTATGATTAATTTTATTAAAAAAAATTATTAATTGTACTTTAAAATGTGCAACATTTTCTAATAGAAAATACTTGCTCAACATATATATGTTTAACGGAAAACCTTGTCGTTTTTTTAAACTTTCTACTGTTTTCTTTACATGCATTAGTAATTACTTTTCAACAGAATACACTATATTTAACATGAACATGTGACTTTATCTGCTATTCTTAATAAAAAAAAAAATATATCAATTAGTGTATAACAAATAAAAATGTGCAAAAACAACAAAAAAATTGTAATTAAATGAACAGCAAACATACTAGAAGAAAATAAATAAATTAATAGGGAATAGAAATGTGTAAGAAGCAGCTAAATTAAACAGAAATGAAAATCTAATGTAGGAAATATAAAAATTTAAAAGCTAATTCGATCTATTGAACCTAGACTAAACTAGAGACTTGACTAGAGTTTAGACTAGCGACTAGACTAGATATTAGACTAGAGACTAGACTAAAGGTTAGATTATAGTCTGATCTACAGTCTAGCATTTAGTCTAGTGTATAGCCTAGTCCAATCTTTAGCCTGTTCTATAGGCTAGCCTAGTCCTTAGTTAAGTCTTTAGTCTAGCCTATAGCCTGCAGCCTACTGTATAATCTAGTGTGTAGTCTACTACATAATCTAGTTTATATTGTGCTCTAGTCAATAGTGTAGTCTGTAGTCTGCTCTAAAATCAAGACAATAGTCGAGTCAATATTCTCACATAGTCTATAGTCTAGTCTATAGTCTAGTATATAGTCTATAGTCTAGTCTATAGTCCAGTCTATAGTATAGTCTAGTCTATAGTCTAGTCTATAGTCTAGTATATAGTCTAGTATATAGTCTAGTCTATAGTCTAGTCTATAGTCTAGTCTATAGTCTAGTCTATAGTCTAGTCTATAGTCTAGTCTAGTCTAGTCTATAGTCTAGTCTATAGTCTAGTCTATAGTCTAGTCTATAGTCTAGTCTATAGTCTAGTCTATAGTCTAGTCTATAGTCTAGTCTATAGTCTAGTCTATAGTCTAGTCTATAGTCTAGTCTATAGTCTAGTCTATAGTCTAGTCTATAGTCTAGTCTATAGTCTAGTCTATAGTCTAGTCTATAGTCTAGTCTATAGTCTAGTCTATAGTCTAGTCTATAGTCTAGTCTATAGTCTAGTCTATAGTCTAGTCTATAGTCTAGTCTATAGTCTAGTCTATAGTCTAGTCTATAGTCTAGTCTATAGTCTAGTCTATAGTCTAGTCTATAGTCTAGTCTATAGTCTAGTCTATAGTCTAGTCTATAGTCTAGTCTATAGTCTAGTCTATAGTCTAGTCTATAGTCAAGTCTATAGTGTCTATAGACTAGTCTATAGTCTAGTATATAGTCTAGTCTATAGTCTAGTCTATAGTCTAGTCTATAGTCTAGTCTATAGTCTAGTCTATAGTCTAGTCTATAGTCTAGTCTATAGTCTAGTCTATAGTCTAGTCTATAGTCTAGTCTATAGTCTAGTCTATAGTCTAGTCTATAGTCTAGTCTATAGTCTAGTCTATAGTCTAGTCTATAGTCTAGTCTATAGTCTAGTCTATAGTCTAGTCTATAGTCTAGTCTATAGTCTAGTCTATAGTCTAGTCTATTGTCTAGTCTATAGTCTAGTCTATAGTCTAGTCTATAGTCTAGTCTATAGTCTAGTCTATAGTCTAGTCTATAGTCTAGTCTATAGTCTAGTCTATAGTCTAGTCTATAGTCTAGTCTATAGTCTAGTCTATAGTCTAGTCTATAGTCTAGTCTATTTTCTAGTCTATAGTCTAGTCTATAGTCTAGTCTATAGTCTAGTCTTTAGTCTAGCCTATAGTCTAGCCTATAGTCTAGTCTATAGTCTAGTCTATAGTCTAGTCTATAGTCTAGTCTATAGTCTAGTCTATAGTCTAGTCTATAGTCTAGTCTATAGTCTAGTCTATAGTCCAGTCTATAGTCTAGTCTATAGTTTAGTCTATAGTCTAGTCTATAGTTTAGTCTATAGTCTAGTCTATAGTCTAGTCTATAGTCTAGTATATAGTCTATTCTATAGTCTAGTCTATAGTCTAGTCTATAGTCTAGCCTATAATCTAGCCTATAGTCTAGTCTATAGTCTAGTCTATAGTCTACTATACTCTAGTCTAGTCTTTAGTTAAGTCTATAGTCTAGTCTATAGGATACTCTATAATATTGTCTAAGTATAATCTGTATTATTGTCTTTAGTATAGTTTATAGTCTAGTCTATAGTCTAGTTTATAGTCTAGTTTATAGGTCTATATGCTAGTCTATAGTTCATAGTTTAGTCAATGGCTAATAGTCTATAATTTAAAATTTATTAATTTGATTTTAATGCATTTTTATTAAATTAATTTTTTTCTTTATTTTTCTTTGCAGGTAAGAATTGAATTATGATTTTATCTATTTATGGGTCTTTTTCAACTACATATAAAGTAGATAATCACATATATATATAATTTAAAAGTCGTCATATGAACATATACATGTACATACATATACATATATCTCTTTGTATGTGTTTATCTTAATATCTAAAAAATATCTCTGGTAAGTTGTATTTTAAACAAAATCTTTTCATTTCTAAAATTTTCTATGAACTGAATTTATTTACTTCTCAATAAAAGACTTTAACGAAAGACTCTTAAGACTCTTTCTTTATAAAAGCAAATATTTTTCTATTTAGAAAAAATATAAAACCATTAATAGATAATAATAGATATTTAAATATAAAGTGAACAAATTTAAGTCTAAAAAGATTTATATATTTTTATTTAAAAGCTATTTAGAGTTGTTATATTTTATAGATTTTTAAATATATTTTCTAAACAACATATTCATATTTTCCCATATAACAACATGAGGTCCTTTTCTAAACAAATAAATAAATTGATTCCTGGCTGCTAAGGAAAGTTGCAGTAAAATAATAAATATTTAAAATTTTAAATTTTATATAAGAAAGCAACAGCGTCTCAAGAAATAACATGTACTTGTTCTATGTGAACATCAAATACAATTGAAAATTCATCCAACTTTCCAACCCTGTTTAAACTATGAAAATTTGCAAAAAAAAAAAAAAATCTGTGGGTGTGTGTGTTTGACTAAGAATACTTGTATTCATGCGAGTATTTGTAGCAAAATATTTATTTTTTTAAACAATTCAATAGATATAAATTTTCTTCAAGTGGTTTCATTTATCCTTGTAACAAAATATTATGGTTTATTTGATGATGTATTTATGGGAAATCTGATATACATACACACGTACTCAAAGTATGTAAATATGATAATAATGTGAATTTAAGTAAGTAAAATGTGACACTTTTCTAAAGAGATGTTACTAAGGAAGATATATAATTTTCTGATGAAGTTATAGAATATAATACGCATGTAGACTATAGAATAGATTATTGATTATGGTTTTCAAAAAAATATAATCACAACATTGTTTACGACTTATGATAGATTATTAAGACCAGACTGTTATCTAGTCTAGCCTAAAGTGTAATCTATAATGAAGTCTTAAGTATATAATCTATTCTTAGTTTAGTCTATTCACTTTTATTACGTTTTGTCTATAAGCTTGTCTATAGTATAGTCATAGTAAAGTCTAGACTAAGCTACAGTAATGTTATCAGTTTAGTATACATTCTAGTGTCTTATGTATAGGCCAGTCTAGTCTCCTGTTTACTATTCAGTTTGGTATGTAGTTTTGTCTATATACTAATTTATAGTCTAGTCTATAGTTTAGTCCATAGTCTAGCCTAGTCTATAGTTGACCTTACAGTGTAGTCTATAGTGTTTTCCATATTTTAGTATACAGTCTAGTTTTTGATGCATAGGTCAGTCTAATCTTCGGTCTAGCTTTCAGTATAGTATACAATCTTGTATATAGTCTCGTCTATTGTTAAGTCTTTAGTTTGGTCTATAGTCTAGCTACTAGTCTAGCCTATAACCTAGTCTACAGTGTAGTCTACAGTCTATTCAATAGTAAAAACGAGACTAAAGTTGAATTTACTGTGTAGTCAATAAGTAGTTTATTATTCAGTCTAGTTTCTTATGTGTAGACTAGTCTAGTCTTCAGCCTAGTCTATAGTCTAGTGTGTAGTCTAGTCTGCAGTGTAGCCTATAGTCTAGTCTATAAGCTAGTCTATAGTGTAGCCTATAGTTTAGTTTATAGTCTAGTCTATAGTCTAGTCTATAGTTTTATCTATAGTTACCATTATAGTCTAGTTTGTGGTCTAGTCTATAGACTAGATTATAGACTAGTCTTATCTATAATCAGGTCTTTAGTCTAGTCTATAGTCTAGTCTATAGTCTAGTCTATAGTCTAGTCTATAGTCTAGTCTATAGTCTAGTCTATAGTCTAGTCTATAGTCTAGTCTATAGTCTAGTCTATAGTCTAGTCTATAGTCTCTAGTCTATAGTCTAGTCTATAGTCTAGTCTATAGTCTAGTCTATAGTCTAGTCTATAGTCTAGTCTATAGTCTAGTCTATAGTCTAGTCTATAGTCTAGTCTATAGTCTAGTCTATAGTCTAGTCTATAGTCTAGTCTATAGTCTAGTCTATAGTCTAGTCTATAGTCTAGTCTATAGTCTAGTCTATAGTCTAGTCTATAGTCTAGTCTATAGTCTAGTCTATAGTCTAGTCTATAGTCTAGTCTATAGTCTAGTCTATAGTCTAGTCTATAGTCTAGTCTATAGTCTAGTCTATAGTCTAGTCTATAGTCTAGTCTATAGTCTAGTCTATAGTCTAGTCTATAGTCTAGTCTATAGTCTAGTCTATAGTCTAGTCTATAGTCTAGTCTATAGTCTAGTCTATAGTCTAGTCTATAGTCTAGTCTATAGTCTAGTCTATAGTCTAGTCTATAGTCTAGTCTATAGTCTAGTCTATAGTCTAGTCTATAGTCTAGTCTATAGTCTAGTCTATAGTCTAGTCTATAGTCTAGTCTATAGTCTAGTCTATAAGTCTAGTCTATAGTCTAGTCTATAGTCTAGTCTATAGTCTAGTCTATAGTCTAGTCTATAGTCTAGTCTATAGTCTAGTCTATAGTCTAGTCTATAGTCTAGTCTATAGTCTAGTCTATAGTCTAGTCTATAGTCTAGTCTATAGTCTAGTCTATAGTCTAGTCTATAGTCTAGTCTATAGTCTAGTCTATAGTCTAGTCTATAGTCTAGTCTATAGTCCTGTCTATAGTCTAGTCTATAGTCTAGTCTATAGTCTAGTCTATTGTCTAGTCTATAGTCTAGTCTATAGTCTAGTCTATAGTCTATTCTATAGTCTATTCTATAGTCTAGTCTATAGTCTAGTCTATAGTCTAGTCTATAGTCTAGTCTATAGTCTGGTCTATAGTCCAGTCTATAGTCTAGTCTATAGTCTAGTCTATATATAGTATTGTCTATACTAGTTTATAGTCCAGTCTATAGTATTGTCTATAGTGAAGTCTATTGTCTAGTTTATAGTTTAGTCTATAGCCTAGTCTATAGTTTAGTCTATAGTTTAGTCTATAGTCTAGTCTATAGTCTTGTCTATAGTCTAGTCTATAGAACAGACTTTATAGTATTGTCTACAGTCGAGTCTATCGTCTAGTCTAAAATATAATCTATAGTCTAGTCTATAAACTAGTCTATTGTTTGGTCTATTGTCTAGTCTACAGTCTAGTATATTGTCTGGTCAACAGTCTAGTCTATAGTCTAGTGTATTGTTCCTGTTTAAAGTCTGAGCTAAGACCAGTTGACCTTTAAGAGTATTATTTATGTTGTATTATTTGTTTCTCTCGCTCTCTTTTTTTTCTCTATTTTCTCTGACAACATCGCATAACATAGAAAACCTTGATTACTTCCCATTTAAGCATTTTGAACTTAAACTACAACAAGTGTTTTTAGGCGCTTTTCGTTACGACAACAACATTTTGTTTACTTTCCCAACTCTTTGATGTTCTTTTCTTACACACTCTTTTAGAGAGTTTTCTGAGTTTTTTGTTTTGTTTATATAGTTTTTGCAAAATCTCTGGCTATTCACCATTCTTTGTTTTGCTACAGAAATTCTTTGTGTTTACCGGTTTTTTTTGAAGGGTGTTTTGGGTGTGTGTTTGTGTATGTTTGTTTGAGAGTCTTAACGTTGAATGAATGTTGTCGGTCGTGTTTTTATATAGAACAAATTTACGAAGTGTTTTTTTTACAAAGAGTCGTAAGTGTAAAACAACGAAATGATGTTGTTAGTTAAATCTAGTTTAGTTTGTTTTTGTGTTCTGTTACTCACACACATACACATGTTGGTTGTTACATGGTTGTGTATGTATGTGGATTTATAACTGAGTGTGTTTTGTAAAAATTCCTGTTATTTTGTTGTTGTATTATAATAATCGGTTTTTTTTTTGCAGTTAGAGGAGTCAAGTGTTATTGTTGTACTTTTTGCTATTTGTTGTTGTAGTTTCTAAACATTTATAAATTTGTTGGTTTTTGTTTTATGTTGTTGATGAAAATGATGATGATGTTGTTGTTGATTACATGTTGATGATGTTTGCTAGAGCTTTTTGTTGTTTTTGTTCTGCTGCTGCTGCTGTTGCTGTAAATTGCACTCCAATTTTTGTTCATTCAGTTGCCGCTAAGAACTCAAACTGTACGGTTGTGTCTTTATTTTCGTTGCGATACAAAATTTTTCTTCTTCCTACGAAATTCGCCATTGAACAATTCGTTGTTTTCTTTGTTCCGTTTCCGTTTTTTTCTTAATAAAAAAACTCCTCTTTATGTTATTTATTGTTATTGTCTTTTTTTTTTGTGTAAGAAAATAAGTGTTTGTGAGACATTATGTATGTTTTTCTAATGTTTTATTGTGTTTTCGTGGTAGATTTTTTCATTCTTGACTTTTAAATTGTTGTTTTTTTTCTGTCGTTCTATTCCTGGCAAACTATTCGTTATAAAACGTGTGGTTTTCTTCTTATGGCTGGTTAAATACGGTGCACCAAATAGTGAAAAAAGAAACATATTTGACGCCTTTTTGTCTAGAGTTTGTTATACAAGACAACCACCACAAAAACAACGAATGCAACAACAACTAAATAATTGTACCAAATTTTTAATATGGCCAAGTTAATAAATGTTTTTTGGCACAATTTAAGTGGGTGAATTTATTGCTCTATATATAATTTTTTTCTATTCTTTTAACAATTTACTTCTTATCGTAGTTTAACTGCTAGACTAGCATTGTGTCTGTTTCTATATAAAAAAAAATTCTAAGTGTTTGTTATAAATTGCTGGAAAAAACAGGAAATCTTAAGCAATCAATTTGTTTTTCAATGGCCTCTACTTAAAATATAAAATAAATTATTAAAAAAAAAGTTTAAAAATTTATTGAAATTTTTTTTATCTAAAATAAAAGAAAAACTTTCAATTAAAAAAAAATTAAACAAAAAATTACTTCCTAAATAAATTAAAATAAATATCTTACAATAAAAGAATTTATAAAAATTAAAAAATAATAAAAAAAAATCTTGTTAAAGTTACAGGCAAATAATAAAAAAATAAATAAAATCTGATAAAAAAAAATATAATTATCAATGTATTCTAAGGTAAATCTAAATAAAAGTAAACATTTTCTTAAACAAACTTTTTGTGTTTTAGCAAAAATGTGTTATAATTTACAAAAAATTTTTATAAAAAATTAAATTGATTTTTTTATTTGTTGTAAAAAAAATTGAACAATTTTTTTTTTGGTTTGAAAAACATCAAAATATTATTTATAATCAATTTGTGGTAAAAACATAGGTACAACAAAACTATGTTGTACGACAAAACGCAAGGTTGTCAACATTGCAACAATTTGTTGTCGAAATCATCAAATGTCTAAATGTTAAGAAATGTGATCCAGTTAAATACCTCAAGCTCCTTTCTCTATAGCTACCACATTCTTCCTTTCGTTTCCGTTTACTTCCGATGAGCCTGGTAGTCATGTAATGTAAACTCTATCTCTGAGAGAATATTCAGTTAAAGACTAATTCCGATGGGCCTGGTAATCATATAATGTAAACCTGAACTGTGGGAAGTATTTAGTTAAAGCTTTCTTACAATCTAATATTGTCTTAGATATAATTTTATCACTTGATATCATCTTAATTGCCTTCTTGCTGTTTATTTCGATCCAATTTACACATTTCATCATTGCTCGGAGTTGTTCGATTGTTAGAATTAGTTAAACGGTGGTATTTTTCAGTTTCTGGGTCTTCAATTTAGAATCCAATGTCTACTTCAATTTAAAGAAATCGGTGTAGCAACGGATGGGTTTTGGCTCTAATGCTCAACTTGATCAAAACATTCTATCTAGGATCAGCTTTTAAAAGTTTCTGACATATTCTGTTCTGGTATGAGATCAGGCTCTTACGATGATTATTAATAGTCTTCCAATGTATCCAGTATTCGTTGTTGATGGCGTAGCCTTTTTATTGATAAAGTCGCCTAGTCATTGATTACGTGTCCTATTAGTTAGTAAGACGTATCAGTCAGACAGTTAGTTAGGTAAATAGTTAGTTAGCCAGTCAGTTAGTTGGTGAATTAGCTAGTTGGTTAGTTAGTTAGTTGGTGAATTAGCTAGTTGGTTAGTTAGTTAGTTAGTTAGTTAGTTAGTTAGATAGTAAGTTAGTTAGTTAGTTATTTAGTTAGATAGTTAGTTAGTTAGTTAGTTAGTTAGTTAGTTAGATAGTTAGTTAGTTAGTTAGTTAGTTAGTTAGTTAGTTAGTTAGTTAGTTAGTTTGTTAGTTAGATAGTTTGTTAGTTAGTTTATTAGTTAGTTAGTTTGTTAGGTAGGAAGGATAGATATATAGATAGATAGATAGATAGATAGATAGATAGATAGATAGATAGATAGATAGTTAGATAGATAGATAGATAGATAGATAGATAGATAGATAGATAGATAGATAGATAGATAGATAGATAGATAGATAGATAGATAGATAGATAGATAGATAGATAGATAGATCGATCGATAGATCGAGCAATAGATAGATAGATAGATCGATAGATAGATCGATAGATAGATCGATAGATCGAGCAATAGATAGATCGATAGATAGCAAGTTTATTTGTTACTACTGTATGGATTACTTGTCTAACGATTAATCGCATAACTATCTACACGAATAATCGGATAAATTTAATCGATTAAAAAAAATATCTTTTTACTACTTAAATGCAATATTTGCTAATAGTTCAGTTATATTTCTCAACAAAAATATAAATTTTGCAAAACAATTTCAACAGTTAACCGTACAGTTTTAATCGATTATTCGTATAATTATTAATTTAAATAAAACAATTTTGTTAAAAATTATTTAATACTTTTCAGCATAAGAAAAGTTGAGATTGTTTTTCAAACAATTAAACGAATAATTTTAAAACGTATAATCGAATAAATTTAATAGATAACAAAGATATTTTACTTTTTTTTTGACAACTCAAAACAAGTTCAGCGCTAATATTCTAAATAAAGATGAAATATAGTAAACATTTTTTATCTGTAAACCCAAACGTTTTAATCGATTATTCGAATAATGGAAAAAATTAGAAAAATTGTAAACATTAGTTTTTTTTTAAGAAACTCTTTTACTTTGACTTGATAGAAGGCGTATGAGTGTTGAATGTTTTAAAAATTTTCTTCAAATTATAACTCATACGTCTAGGTGTGTAGCAACTGCCATTAAAAGGACGTATGATGATTATTACTAAATATTTCACAAAATATTCATTAAACCTTTCGTTTCAAAAACTTAAAACAAAACATCAGATATTTTTTCAATTATTTACTATTTAATGAATTTTAAATAGTTTACAAATTAAACCATTACTAGCTCATCTTCAAGTAAATAAAGCAAAATATACCCAAAAGTTTTTTTCTACTTAAAAATCCTTAATAAATAATTTCTCAAACATCACAACTCCTTATTACTCCTTAATATTTATTCTACGCTAAAATAAAATTAACTTAACTACTCAAAGTTTTACACATATAAAATGATAAATAATTAAAAAAAACCTATTGCTACAAAACTTTTACATTAGAACTTAAATAAGAGAAATAAAAAAATACTGAAAAAGAGCAAAACTTAGACATGAAAAAACTAAAATTAAACATTAAACAATTAACAAAAGGTTTCATTTACACAGAAATACTCAAACATAACAAACTAAAACTTCAAACTAAATACTTTTATCTTTATTACTACTACATACATATATACACTTAAAAGCCAAAGGATAAATAACAAAACTATAGACAGAGTACAAAATTGAAAACAGTGGAATGTGTAATAAAATGAACAAATTGGAAAAAATCTAAAGGTTTTCAATATTTCAAAAACATTTTAAAATAAACACTTAAACTCACTTCCTTTCAACGGATATTGGCATTAAAGGATTATATTTAGTTAAAAGCCAAGATTTTTATTTAGATTCTTTTGTCAGTTGTGGTTATTTTCTAGGGTATCTGTTTAACACCGTTCCATGATTCCAAAACTTTTAGTTTGTTTTATAGTCTTCTTGGTTATAGTTGTTTTTCTCCCTTCCTTACTAACATACTAACATCCATTTTCCAACTAATAAAATCATTATTAAAACAAAAGTTGTTATTATTTTAGTTTTTTTTCTCCTTCCCTTTTTCATACATTTATATACAAATATTTAAGCTTAAATTGTTATAGAGTGTTGTAAATAAAATCAATTTGGTTTTATTATGAAAAGTTTTGTAATTTAGCAATAACCGACTAAATAGAGTGTATAACTATATAAATATAAACTAAATAACATAGATTTTTATTTTCATAAAAAAAACAGAGGCAGAGGCAACAGAACTAGAACAGAACTAGAAAAGAACTAAAACTGAACTAGAACAGAACTGGAACAGAACTAGAACAGAACTAGAACAGAACAGAACTAAACTAAAACTAGAATAGAACTAGAACACAATATAACTTAACTAGAACAGAACTGCAACAGAACTAAACAGAACTAGAACAGAACTAGAACAGAACTAGAACAGAACTAAAACAGAACTAGAACAGAACTAGAACAGAACAGAAGTAGAACAGAACAGAAGTAGAACAGAACAGAAGTAGAACAGAACAGAAGTAGAACAGAACAGAAGTAGAACAGAACAGAAGTAGAACAGAACAGAAGTAGAACAGAAGTAGAACAGAAGTAGAACAGAAGTAGAACAGAACTAGAACAGAACTAGAACAGAACTAGAACAGTACTAGAACAGAACTAGAACAGAACTAGAACAGAACTAGAACAGAACTAGAACAGAACTAGAACAGA
>NC_060953.1:7899789-7902245 GCF_022045245.1 Lucilia cuprina | reverse complement strand
CTAGTTCTGTTCTAGTTCTGTTCTAGTTCTGTTCTAGTTCTGTTCTAGTTCTGTTCTAGTTCTGTTCTAGTTCTGTTCTAGTTCTAGTTCTGTTCTAGTTCTTTTTTATTTCTATTTCTCTTATTGTTCTGTTCTAGTTCTTTCCTGTTCTAGTTCTGTTCTAGTTCTGTTCTAGCTCTGTTCCAGTTTTGTTCTAGTGCTGTTCTAGTGCTATTCTAGTGCTATTCTAGTTATGTTTTTGTTCTGTTCTAGTTCTGTTCTTGTTCTGTTCTGGCTTTGTGCTCACAAGCTTTAATCTTATAGAAGCTTTTGATAAAAGTTTATATGGATGTTTTAAATTTAATCCTACTTTTAATCTACATATTCTTGTTAGTAATTGTAATAAAAATTGCTTACATTTCAAAAAATAAAGTTTAAAATACAAAATCTCTGCTTACAATTATTAATTTTGATATTTCAATTACTTTTACAAAGGTTTCCAATACAATTGTAACAAAACCAAAGCCCAACCACTCAATAACATTCGCAATCAAAGCACCTTTTTTCCAGAAAAAGAAATAAAAAGAAAATCAGTTAGCAAAAAACCACAAAATGCTAGATGAACCCAAAAACCAAAAATGGAGAATAAAGACTATTTTAAATTTTTTTCCTATTAAACACAAAAGAGTTTAATAACACAAAGTATTTTAAAAACTCCATGGCATTCACTTTAACAAACTAGCTGAAATTTTAAACTATACTTTTAGGAGCGCAGCAAATTTGTTGCAATACAAAAAAAGTAAAGGACACAAATTTGTCCCTTTTCTTTTCTATATCATAATCTAGACATTCAAAGATATATTAAAAAATGAAGCTATGTAATGGCCAAAAATATATATATATCTGTATAAACGATATTAAAGTAAAAGCCTTGTGCTACTTAAACAAAAAAAAAAGAAATGAAAGAGGCAACCAATTTTCTACCAAATTATTGTAGTAGTAAATAGTTGTTGTGTTTTTAGTTTTTTTTTCGGAAAATTCTGTTCATGTTCTTGGTAGTTTTTGGTAGCTGTTTAGCCTTATAGCCTAAAAACAGTCATGTAATTCAAACAAACTACGATTTTGTTTCACATACATACATCTATGTACAGAGGGTTATTGTATGTTTAATATCTCATATTTAGTTTTATATTCTAAGGAATATAGAGTATAATGTTGAAGAGAAAAAAACTGGATGGAAAATAAAATGTTTGCCAATGTCTGGTTTTTTAATTTTTCATAGCTTTTCTCTTTTTGACTGGAATTTTTTGATAGTTTGTTGAAATAACCTTTCGTTAAAGTTGTCGTTGCAGGACATGAAAAGGATTAAATTAAATTTAATGTAATAATAATTTTTACAGCAGTAATTAGTGTAATATTTTAGTAGGAATAAGGATTAAGAAAGGATTTAAAATTATGAAGAGGTAAGAAGTAAAATTACAAAAAAATATGTAAATGGAAAGTTATTTGGTAAAGGATCTGTCAGGCAAATAAAGTAAAAATAAAATTACTAAAAAACAAGTGATTTAAGCTAAATTTGGATTAGAACAAGATCCACAATTGAAGCTTAACTCGGTCAACAACCCACAGCTAAAGCTTTAAGGACACATGAATATTAATCAGGACAACAATTACATCTCAATTGTGACAACAATTACATCTCAATTGTGACAACAAACTAACCTTCAATAGGAGTTAAGATAAGGCTGCAGAAACACCTACAACTACAGATTATTTGGAACAACAATTGAAACCTAATTGGGAGACAAGTGTAAACCTAGTTTCGTATTTCCCAAAATTAAATTCTAATAATTTTTGGACATTATTCAGCAATTAAATAGATATAAATCCCTTTCATATTCTACTGTCATTTATTTGTTAACTGATTAGCTTTACACACACACACACGCGCATACACTAACAACCAGCTGTCAAATGTTCAATTATTCGTTGAACACACTCACACACACACACACAGCCAATGGCTAAAACTCTAAATATTTTTTAGGCAAATTTAATTATATTTTGTTGTTAAACTACAATGTAAAATCAAATCCAATATCTAAAGTGTGGCTAACTAATGGGTCGTTCGAAATAATTATAAAACCAAAATGCGCTAAAATAGTTTTAGCAAATTATAAACACTATATAATACCAATCATTTATTTTATTTATCTACAATGAAAATCTAGTGGAAAAATGTATTAGAGTGACGACTAACTAAGGATAAATGTGTAAAGTAAGCAGAGGTGGAGAAAAAGGGGAGGTGTGGGAAAAGGATAAAAATTTTTGTTCTGTTCTACTTCTGTTTTAGTTCTGTTCTGTTCTAGTTCTGTTGTAGTTCTGTTGTAGTTCTGTTCTAGTTTTGTTCTAGTTCTGTTCTAGTTCTGTTCTAGTTCTGTTCTAGTTCTGTTCTAGTTCTGTTCTAGTTCTGTTCT
>NC_060953.1:7897937-7899689 GCF_022045245.1 Lucilia cuprina | reverse complement strand
AACTAGAACAGAACTAGAACAGAACTAGAACAGAACTAGAACAGAACTAGAACAGAACTAGAACAGAACTAGAACAGAACTAGAATAGAACTAGAGCAGAACTAGAACTGAACTAGATCAGAACTAGAACAGAACTAGAACAGAACTAGAACAGAACTAGAATAGAACTGGAATAGAACTAGAATAGAACTAGAGCAGAACTAGAACTGAACTAGATCAGAACTAGAACAGAACTAGAGCAGAACTAGAACAGAACTTAAACAGAATTAGAAGAAAACTAGAACAGAACTGGAACAGAACAAGAACATTTAAATAGGTCCTTAAAACGTTACGTTATTTAAAAACATATTTATTTAGTATTAATTCTTAATCAAAAATATTCGCTTTATTTAAATAATTCTTTCTCAAATTCAAGGATGTTACCAAACATATCCTTGATGACAAAACATTGTTTACCACACACACTCTCTCAAAGACAGAAGGTCAAGTTCTACACTTTATTCAGCGCATTTTCCATTTGTTTGTTTCGCCGAAAATGTAAAACTGATAGAAATATGCAAGATTTATCAAAGAATTAAATACTGACAGAAAAGCAAAAACTAGAAAAAATTTGCAAAAACACATCAATGATAATAAGAATGTTAAAGTGTTCTCAAACATTGTGTGTAGAATAGTTTACCTGTCTGTCAGCCTCTATAAATTTACTACTTTAATCAAATTTACAAATTGAATAAAAGATACAAACTAACTATGATGGAAAAATATTTAAAGACAAGAATCAGGGAAGACCAAGCTAATCCAGAGTTAAGGTTCAAAACTAGGAAAGTGTATTAAAAATATTAATATAATAGTAATTTGAACCAAAATCATTTTTTCAAATATTTCTAATATAATTTTATTTAAAACAATTATAATTTTATAAACTTTTGAAAATTTTTCAAATTCGCTTAAAATTTAAAACCTTGTTTTATCGCCTTACACCTATTTCATAAAAAATTTACTTCCACCTTATGTAACTTTTCCCCAACCTCCTTTATTAACCTTTTAACACTTCACCACCATAAATCAACGCCTGCTTTCTCGGTCGCCCTTAACTCTGTACATCACTGCCTTTGAGCGCATTTAAATAAAATTTGTGATTGTATCAAAATAACAAGAGTGAGAGCAGTGAATAAAAAAAACATGAACAAGTTGACATTGCACGTAGACAAAAAAATAACAACAAGTACAAAAATTGTGTTACAATAAAAACAACTATAACAACAAGAACCATAAACAAACATATAGTCAGTCGTTCTGTGACATAAATAGGCTTAATAGCTGTTACTGTTCTGGATCTCTCGGTCTTGGGCACTTCACTTACGACAAACAAATATACAGAATATAAATAAATATAGAAGTGTGAGAAACCGTAACAACAACAACGACAAAAAACAATAGCGACAATAATATAGTGCGAAAATAAAACAAATACAAATTATACGAGAATGTCAGCTTTAAAGGAGTGCATTGATATGCTAAAACAGAAATAGAACTCAACTATTAATGAACTTCAACTGAACTAGGACAGAACTGAAATTTTACTAGAATAGAACAAAACTAGAACAGAACTAGAATAGAACTAGAACAGAACTAGAACAGAACAAACTAGAACAGAACTAGAATAGAACTAGAACAGAACTAGAACAGAACTAGAACAGAACTAGAACAGAACTAGAACAGAACTAGAACAGAACTAGAACAGAACTAGAA
>NC_060953.1:7896521-7897837 GCF_022045245.1 Lucilia cuprina | reverse complement strand
GAACTAGAACTGAACTAGAACTGAACTAGAACTGAACTAGAACTAGAACTAGAACTAGAACTGAACTAGAACTGAACTAGAACTGAACTAGAACTGAACTAGAACTGACCTAAAACTGACTAAGAACTGAACAAGAGCTGAATGACTTTTCTAATAGAAAATTGATCACAAAAAAATTTATTTAGAGAATCATCTTTTCAAAAAGAGCTGGAAAACTTCAATTTCTTAAATTTCAAACAATAAAATTTTTACCCAAAATATCCTCCTCAAAAACTGCCTCTGTGTTTTACAAGTTCATATTAAATCGTTCAAAAAAACGTATTCAAATCATGATGTATGAAGAGAAGTAACTGGGTGCGGGGTGTCATAAAATGAAGAAGAATAAAACAAAGTTTATTGTGCATCATTTGCATGTAATTGACATTGAGTTTAATTTCAGCAACATCTTACAATTACATACATTTCATTTCTTTTCTTCTCTTAGACACATCGTTTTTTTGTTTTCTAGCATTTTTCTCATTGTGAAGTGTCTATGAGGGAGAGTGTGTGTGTGTCTTGTTGTATAGTTATTGTGGGTTGGTGTTAGTGTAAATAAGTACTTAAACATTTAGACAAATACTAACTAGAAGTACTAGAGTCGTACTTTTAGAACTCATATGAATGAACATACATTTAAGGGAAAATAACAATAACAGCAACAACAAAACATTTTTAGCAAATTTTTATCTATTTTATTCATAAACTCATACACATACAAACACTTAAACTTTCACACATACAGATACATATAAACATACATATAACATGTAAACGAGTACTCATATAAGATTTAACAGCCTCTTGTATGGAAATTTTGCGTAATTTGTTTTTTTTTTTTTCTTTTCTTCTTTTTATTTAATTTGCTTGTTACTGTTTGCCGTTCGAGTGCTGTAAGTGACGCAGTTAGTCGGTTTGGTAGATTGTCTGTCCAGCTGTCACCTACTCAAACCCACGCATAGTTATTATATACTCGAAATCTTCAACAAGATGGGTTGTTGTTTTAATACAATTTGAATTGTTAATTTGTACTACGCGCATTTTCTGTTAAATTTTTTCAATTTGTATGCGACTGGATAAATGTGCGTAGTTTATGTCAGGTCTTGAATACGTAGGATGTAAGGCAGCAATATAAAGGATTGAGTTAGAAACTGTTACAGTTCAGATCAAGATCTGTTCTAGTTCTCTTCTAGTTCTGTTCTAGTTCTGTTCTAGTTCTGTTCTAGTTTTGTTCTAGTTCTGTTCTAGTTCTGTTCTAGTTCTGTTCTAGTTCTGTTCTA
>NC_060953.1:7895133-7896421 GCF_022045245.1 Lucilia cuprina | reverse complement strand
CTAGTTCAGTTCTAGTTCAGTTCTAGTTCAGTTCTAGTTCAGTTCTAGTTCAGTTCTAGTTCAGTTCTAGTTCAGTTCTAGTTCAGTTCTAGTTCAGTTCTAGTTCAGTGCTACTACAGTTCTAGTTCATTTCTGCTACAGTTCTAGTTCAGTTCGATTTCTGTTACTCTTCTCTTCAGCTTAAGAATCTCTGAGCTTTCACTCACAATCACTGTCGGTATCATGAAACGTTGTCTTTAAAAGAAGAAATAAAAACCAAACATGTTAAAACATGATTGCAAAACACAAATATTCCCAATGAAAAGTGTTATAAAACAATCAAGAAATGAATAAAAGAAAAAAACTCTTTGATTTAATTTTTTTCTTGTGTTCCTGTGCAGCTGTTAGATCTATTATGTTGTTCTTCCTTCTACCATAACCCCATAGAAATTTTCCTTACCAACCCTGGTGTTTTGCATATTTTTGTATTAATTTCTTTTAGTTCTTTTTATTTTGTTTCAACACATTTGTTTCTGTTTAAGAAATAAATAGAGAAAAAAAAGAAACAATTTTTATTGTTCGACTTTGATATAAATTAAAAAAAGAATGAAAGAAAGTATGGCTGTGTCTGTCCATGTATCTAAATGTTTGTTGATTTGTAATGAATATAATCGCGTGTTGGAGGTGGAATTTTAGTAAATAAACCAGTGTATTAAAGAACAGTGGGCCTATTAGATAAAAATTTCGAAAATGTAATAATTTTGTTTTGTAAAGGAAGCCATAAAAAGGAACACAGTAGGAATCTTGGTCTTTTATTAAACCAATTTAAAATTTTGACATTTGATCTTTTTCTCCCTACAAACACTGTTTAATGTATTAGTATGTGCCTTATTGAAGCTTTAATGTGATTTTTTCTACTTACACATACATTTATGCAAAAACACCCATACTCTTTTTCATATACCCACACACACACAAATATTAAGCTGTGACAATTTTCACATACTAAAATACTTATGTATAGACTTGTCGGAGAACAACAAAAATAAAAAAAGCTGAATGTTAATTTATTTTATGGTATTCTAGGTTGTGTTTGTTTCTTTTTTCTCATATTATTCCAAGGCACTGGGTGTTCCTCAGAGAGGGTTGGGTGTCAGAGTGTGTTGTAGAAAAAAAAATACAAGAAAAATAGGCTTAAAAGCAGGGTTCAGAAAAATTCTTTTATGAACACATAAATTTAAACATTTATGATAAATTGACACGAGTGTACTTTTAAAACTTTTTGTTGTATGCTCACTTTTGCAAATGA
>NC_060953.1:7884791-7895033 GCF_022045245.1 Lucilia cuprina | reverse complement strand
GACTATAGACTAGACTATAGACTAGACTATAGACTAGACTATAGACTAGACTATAAACTAGACTATAGACTAGACTATAGACTAGACTACAGACTATACTATAGACTAAACTATAGACTAGACTATAGACTAGACTATAGACTAGACTATAGACTAGACTATAGACTAGACTTTAGACTAGACCATAGACTAGACCATAGACTAGACTATATGCTAGACTATAGACTAGACTATAGACTAGGCTATCGACTAGACTATAGACTACACTATAGACTAGACTATATACTAGACTATAGACAAGACTATAGACTAAACAATAGACTACATTATTGAATAGACTATAGACTAGCCTATAGACAAGGCTATAGACTAGACTATTGACTAGACTATTGACTAGACTATAGACTAGACTATTGACTAGACTATTGACTAGACTATAGACTAGACTATAGACTAGACTATAGATTAGACTATAGACTAGACAATACACTAAACTATAGACTAGACTATAGACTAGACTATAGGCTAGACCATAGACTATACTGTAGACTAAACTATAGACTAGACTATAGACTAGACTATAGACTAGACTATAGACTAGACTATAGACAAGACTATAGACTAGACTATTGACTAGACTATATACTAGACTATATACTAGACTATAGATTATAGACTAGACTATAGACTAAACTATAGACTATAGACTCTATATAAACATGAACTAAAATCGCTAATCTAAAATCTCTAACTTTAATGTGAAATCTCTTTGAACAAAAATTTTTAACTTTTTTTAAGTCTGTGTATGCAATTTTTAATTTTATTGACAACTAAGGCGTATGATAAATGTTTTTATCATTTTACATGTTTATTAAGTATACGCTTTGTAGGTGTAGGAGAAATATGACTAATGATTAAATATTTTAAATTTGCTTTAATATTTTAATAAATTGTATAAATAAAATCATGTGGTTGCGTTAATAGACTTTGAAAACTAAAACAATTAAAAGTCTAGTTTTTGTTATAAATAACACCTTGGATAAGTTTTTAAACTTATTATGATTAAATAAGAACTTGTTAACGATTGTTAGAAGTTTTTGGGTGTGTGTGTGTGTTGGCTTGACTATGCATTAAACTAAACTATATTTAATTTAAACAGTTATGGCAGAAAAATTTATTTCTTCTGCTTTTAATATAAAACTATCTTGACTATAAAAGGTATTTGTTGAATTTTTTTCAACAAACTAAACCATTATTTAAATTAGTATTAATAGCAATCAAATAATTGTTTTCTGATTTGTTTGATACATTTTTTAAATACAAAATAATAATTTTTATGTTTTTATATATTCCCCAACACTTGATTAATATTCAAAGCATACTTTTAGGAATATTACTTGTATTCTATAGAGAATATGTATGTATTTTTATGTGTAAGTACTTTTTAAACATTTCAAATTTTCGTTAAAACCATTTATAATGTATAATGGCCAATTGAAAATTTTGTGTGTGTTTTTTTTTAATAAAAAAATATGTTATGTTATTGTTGCTGTTAGTTTGTGTGTCGTTCTTTTTTTTTGTTATATAATGTTGAATAAACGTATATTTTTATATTAAACATTTTTTATAAATTTTACACTTCTACCATTGTGAGGCAGAAAAAAAGAAACCAACAAATACAAATAAAACAAGTGTTTATTTTAAATATACAAAACCATTAACGCCTTACTTATAGACAAATAAAAACGCACATACAGTTGCATTTACATGTTTATTGTAAATGAATGTAATAGTGTTGTATATGTATACGTATGTACGTGTAATTGTAGTGTTAACAAAACAACAACTAAAACCAACAAAATATATAAAAAGAGAGCCAAATAATATACAAAATGAATAGATAGTGAGAGTGGCTGGGTGTGTGTGTGTGTGTTATTTTCTGTTTGAAATGAATAATATTTTAAATAAAAAGTAACAGTACATTGCCTTCTATATCCTCTTCTTTCATTCAACTCACTTCATTCACCACAACATCATTATCATTTACACTCACTACAACACGGTAACAACGTGCTCGTAACTAACGAGCAAGAAATGAGCAATTTAAATTGGATCAACAATAACAGCAACAACAAAAACCTCGCATATAGTAAACAAAAACAAACCAAAATAATACAAACAATAGAGAAAAACAAAACTTGTTTTAATGTGTGTGTTTTGTTTAGTTTTATAAAAACAAAATAAAATAACATTAATGGTATTAAATAGATCTTATTTTTTGCCTTCTCTAAGCAGATGAGTATTTAAGAGCAAATTGTATTAAATTACTTTCACACACAAACACACATACACACTCAGACACTTCTAAATTCATACAAATCCTTAGTAAGTTTTTGCTTATTTAATCATATTAGTGAAAATTATTTAACAAATATGTTGCAATTTTCACAAAATGTTAGAATTTTTACTTTTAGAAGAAAAAGTTTAAGGAAAAAAAAAAATTTTAGTAAAATGCTATAAAATACAAACAAAATCTAAGTTTTTTATTAAAATTTTTCAAAGTTTTTGTTTTATACTAACGACTTCTATTACGACAATATATTTAGATATTAAAGCAAATTTAAAGAATAATTTGTCATATTTACCTAAAAAAAGAATATAAAACAACTTCTTATTTTTTATTAGCGTATACTTAATACACATCATATAAATGATCTCACATTAATCATACGCCTAAGATGACATTACAATAAAAGTTTTTATACTCAGACATGAAAATAAAGTTACAACTTTTTGTATAAAGAGATTTCATATAGTCTAGTCTATAGTCTAGTCTATAGTCTAGTCTATAGTCTAGTCTATAGTCTAGTCTATAGTCAAGTCTATAGTCTAGTCTATAGTCTAGTCTATAGTCTAGTCTATAGTCTAGTCTATAGTCTAGTCTATAGTCTAGTCTATAGTCTAGTCTATAGTCTAGTTTACAGTTTAGTCTATAGTTTAGGCTACAGTCTAGTTTATAGTCTATTCTAGTCTAGGCTATAGTCTAGTCTAAAGTCTTGTTTATTGTATGGTCTATAGTTTAATATTTGGTATATTCTATATTCTAGTCTATAGTGTTTTTAAAAACACTTTCTTTTATAAGCCCAACCTTAACTTTTAAATATTTCAATATTTAAGTTATTCTTCTTTTCAACAAACTAAAATAAAACGAAAAACAATGAATGAATAAAATAACTGATTTCACTGCTGCGCTCTTAACTTTTTATTAAGCGTTTCAAATATTTAAATTTGGTTAAAGTGGAAAAAATTGCATGTGTGTTTAAAGTGTTGAGGTAAAACTTTAAGCTAAAAAGTTTTCCACAAAAGAAAAACATAAATGAAACATACAAATAATCAGCAAAATGTGTTAACTCACATTTGAAAATATGTTTAATATTGAAAATTAAACTACTTAAGGGAAAAACTTTTACTTAACCATTTTTGCTTATTAGCCACAAAATGACTTTCTACATATGTTCGCTTGATTGTATGTGTAGTTGTGTGAAAATATGTCACTGAAATAATAAACAAATATTGTAAATGTCTCTCTGTGTAGAAAGTGAAATATTTACAATACTTCTAGTGCATATTTACAATGTATATATATGTATATGATAAAAAACTTTTTAACATTTTAGTCAACTTTAGGAATATTTAACTCTGAACAGTAATAGATGACATTTGTATGGGTGTAAAATGTTAACGCTTGAATATATGGGTGTCTCTGTGTGTGTGTGAGTTAGTGTTTTCCATAATAAATAGACTTCTGTCTTCTTGTTAAACTAATACAAATAGTTTTTTACATACACATATGCACATACATGTGTGTTTAATATGTATCTGCATATGTAAGTGTATTTGTTAACAGATGTAAATGTAAACATGAAGTTTTACAACTATTATAATCAACATTGACATCAAACTATAAGTATTTAGTAAGAGAAAAGTTTTTTGTAAACAAATGCATGATCATTTTGTCTTTAAATTAGAAATTAAAAATATTTTACATTTTTCATATTTAACATCACTAAACTTTTAACCTAAAGTTAACCCTTTTTGCAAATATTTTCCTCTCTATTATTATTATTTAATGTCTTTTCATTTGTATTTATGACAGCTCATTTTTAATGTTTTTGTTTTTAAAAAAAATCTTCATAAATTAATTCCTAGAATAACAGTCCATTAATTTGTTTATTAAACAAGTTTAGACAATTTAGCAAAACAATTACCACCCAAGTGACAGTTTTATTTTTCCGTTTTTCTCTATAAATCTGCTGCATTGCCACGTTGCTCATGCTGCAGCTATTTTTTATTTCTCGACATGATTGGATTCATCAAATAAGTTTGAAATCAAAAGGGGAAGATTGCCAAAAGAAAATAATATAATTATGAAAATAGTCTGACCTATATTCCGATCTCCAGCCTGCTATAATCTCTATTCTATTAAGTAGACTATAATCTTCATTATAGATTAGTTAACAGTATTGACTATAGATCAGTCTAAAGTTTGGTCTATAGATTAGTTTATAGTCTGGTCTATAGACCAGTCTATAGTCTGGTCTATAGTCTATTCTACAGATTAGTCTATAGTCTCGTCTATAGATCAGTCTATAGCCTGGGCTATAGATCAGTCTACAGTCTGAGCTATTGGTCTATAGATCAGACCATAGTCTGGTCTATAGATCAGTCTATGGTCTGGTCTATAGATCGGTCTATAGTCTGGTCTACAGATCAGTCTATAGTCTGGGCTATAGATCAGTCTATAGTCTGGGCTATAGATCGGTCTATAGTCTGAGCTATAGATCAGTCTAGTCTGGTCTATAGTCTGGTCTATAGATCAGTCTATAGTCTGGTCTATAGATCAGTCTATAGTCTGGTCTATAGATCAGTCTATAGTCTGGTCTATAGATCAGTCTATAGTCTGGTCTATAAATCAGTCTATAGTCTGGTCTATAGATGAGACTATAGATCAGTTTAGTCTGATCAATTTATAGTCTGGACTATAGATCAGTCTATAGTCTGGTCTATAGATCAGTCTATAGTCTGGTCTATAGATCAGTCTATAGATCAGTCTATAGTCTGGTCTATAGATCAGTCTATAGTCTGGTCTATCGATCATTCTATGGTCTGGTCTATAGATCAGTCTATAGCCTGGTCTATAGATCAGTCTATAGATCAGTTTATAGTCTGGTCTATAGATCAGTCTATAGTCTGGTCTATAGATCATTCTATAGTCTGGTTTATAGATCAGTCTATAATCTGGTCTATAAATCAGTCTATAGTCTGGTCTATAGATGAGACTATAGATCAGTATTTAGTCAGTCTATAGTCTGGTCTATAGATTAGCCTTTAGTCTGATCAATTTATAGTCTGGACTATAGATCATTCTATAGTCTTCACTATAGATCATTCTATAGTCTTCACTATAGATCATTCTATAGTCTTCACTATAGATCAGTCTATAGTCTGGACTATAGATCAGTCTATAGTCTGGACTATAGATCAGTCTATAGTCTGGACTATAGATCAGTCTATAGTCTGGACTATAGATCAGTCTATAGTCTGGACTATAGATCAGTCTATAGTCTGGACTATAGATCAGTCTATAGTCTGGACTATATATCAGTCTATATTTTGGACTATAGATCAGTCTATAGTCTGGACAATAGATTAGTCCAGTATCTAGCTGGACTATTGATCAGTCTATAGTCTGGACTATAGATCAGTCTATAATCTGGACTATAGTTCAGTCTATAGTCAGGACTATAGACCAATTTATAGTCAATTTTATTATCTGATCAATAGCGCAGTCTATATTCTGGTCGAAAGATCAGTCTATAGTCTGGACTATAGATCAGTCTATAGCCCCACCTACAGAGTCTCTATAGTATGGACTATAGATCAGCCTATAGCCCCACCTACAGAGTCTCTATAGTATGGACTATAGATCAGCCTATAGTTTTGACTATAGTCTGCACTATAGATCTTTCTATATTCTGATCCCTACTTCAGTCTAAAGTCTGTACTAAAGATCAGTTTGTAGTCTTCACCATATAATAACACTATGAAACTAGCTTTCAATCCAATTCTTCATTAATTTCTTGGCCTTCTTTCCCCTTGTTAGCCCTGTTAACTACTCTGGCCAAATATATATTTTTTTGTTGCTTCTACCATTCACATCGCATTCGCATTCATTTCTGTATCATGTTAATTTCAGTTAAACGGATGTGAACTTTTTTTGCTTGAATATTTTTTTTTTTACACAAACTTCTCCTTTACCATCATGATGATGTTTCAATTTAACTCTTGATATTGCAAAAAGCATGGCATCATTCTACACAACTGTCAGTTGACATAAAACTATTAATTTAACATGATTATTTAACTGTTTTTATGCTTTTCACTTTTCATCGTTTGCTGCGTGTGTGTATGTGTGTGTGTACTTTCTTATAGGGGAAATTGGAATATTTATTTTAAGATTGATGTTGGAGAGAATTTTTATGTGTGTTCTTTATGTTTTAAAAGTTTACTGCCTACTTTTAGGTTATTAGAAGAAAACGTTAAAGGTTATTTTGCTCTTGAAGGAATTTATATAATTTTCTATTGGTCTTTAACAATAAATATTTATATTCTAGCGAAACAGAAACAAAACGGCAAACTTTTCGTGAAAATATTTATATATTTTTCTGTTATTTATTTAAATGAAATGTTAATAAATTTTATTTGTATAAAATATACATTTATACAAACATATTTCTGTTTGTATTTATATAAAATGAAACCTTTAACATTCGTTTTGTTGACATGAATGCTATTTGATGTTTGAAAACAAATTTTTAATATAAAATTAAATTTATTACCATTTTGCCAGTTGGTGGATTTTTTTTGTTTAAATACATAAGATGAGTATTTTTAATACAAATAGCTTTTGGATTTAAATGTATTTATGGTTGATATATGTGGGGAGTATGTCGGTTAGCAAATCAATTATAATAGTTAGTGATTTATGTGGAAAGATTTTTGTGTGTTTCAATTTAATATCATTCATTGTAGCGGAAATACTTGTCATCAGTTAGTATCTGTGTGGGTGTGTGTTTTTTTTTAAATTTCTATTGAAAAAAAGTTTTCAAATTTATACTTTAACTTTGTCAGGTTTTAAAATTAAATTATTTAATTTATTTTTGCTTTTTACTACTTTACAAATTAATTTGTTATTTGTCTTACCAAACCCTAATCTTTCTAAGTAAGTAAATAATTGCAGGAAGAATAAAATACTACTAGAAGCCACTTTCTAATCAGTTGTCGTTTCTTTTTTGCTTATACTTTTAATTAAACTTTTGAATCATGTCAAGCAGCACTAGGACATAATTAACAATACAATGCCAGATATGGCCTTTAGTAGAATGGAGAAGAAAACATTTAAAGGGCCAAAAAAAAAAAAAACAATGCTTAACTCTATTTTACAAACAAAAGTCCTGCTGATCCGTATTTCATACTACATATGTGTTGATCTGTAATAAAGAAGTTACACTGATCCAAAGTGCTCTTTAGTTTACCATTCTATAAGGTAAACTAAAGTAAGGTAAACTGTTTTATAAAATCCATACTATAGAGGTATCTATAGCCCAGACAATAGAGTAATCTATAGCCCAGATTATACAGTGATCCATAACCCAGACTATAGAGTGATCTATAGTCAAGACTATAAGGTGATCTATTGTTCAGACTATAGAGTGATCTACAGTCCAGACTATAGAGTGATCTATGGTCCAGACTATATAGTGATCTATAGTCCAGACTATAGAGTGATCTCTAGTCCAGACTATAGAGTGATCTATAGTCCAGACTATAGAGTGATCTATAGTCCAGGCTATAAAGTGATCTATAGTCCAGGCTATAATGTGATTTATAGTCCAGACTATAGAGTGATCTATATTCCAGACTATAGAGTGATCTATAGTCCAGACTATAAAGTGATCTACAGTCCAGACTATAAAGTGATCTACATCTACAGTCCATGCTATAAAGTGATCTACAGTCCATGCTATAAAGAGATCTATAGTCCAGGCTATAAAGTGACAATAGAGTGATCTATAGTTCAGACTATAAAGTGATCTATAGTCAAGACTATAAAGTGATCTATAGTCCAGACTATAGAGTTATCTATAGTCCAGACTATAAAGTAATCTATAGTCCTGACTAAAGTGATCTATAGTCCAGGCTATAAAGTGATCTATAGTCCAGGATAGAAAGTGATCTATAGTCCAGACTATTGAGTGATCTGTAGTCCAGACTATAGAGTTGTCTATAGTCCAGACTATTGATCTATTGTAACGACTAAAGAATTATCTATAGTCCAGACTATAGAGTGATCTATAGTCTAGACTATAGAGTCATCTATAGTCCAAATTATAGACTAATCTGTTGTGCAGACTATAGACTATAGTAAAGACGATAGACTGAATTATAATAGGTTGATCTTTAGCCCAGTCTATAAGATGACCCATTGTTCTTAGAAAAGTTTTTATAGACTGATCTGGTCTAGACTATGGATTTTATACTAGTCAATAGAAAAGCTTTCATACTCTGATCTATAGTCCAGACTACAGACAGGTCTATCGTCCAGACTATGGACTATAGTCTCGTCTAAAGAGTGATCTCTTGTCCAGTCTATAGACAGATCTAAAATATAAACTGTAGACTCAACTACAGTTCACACTATATACAGAATATTTTTAATTTTAACTTTACAACATTAAAATTTAATTTTTTCAAGATAATTTTGACCTTGTGGTTTTTAACCCAATTACTCTTGACCCTAATTTGTGGTTAGTTTTCTTAAACAATAGAAAATTTCAAAATTAAGGTAAATAGAACAAAAATCTTAATATTACAAATAACTTTATTAAATTTATCCCAAAAAAAAAATGTATTAATTTCAACAATAACACATTTAACTCCAAAAGGGTAACAGCATAAGAAATAATACAGACTATTGTTTTAGATTTTGTTTAACAAATTCACTTTCCCTCTTATTTTCATTTTCTTTACCCTAGATAACAGAACTACATTTAATATTGACTATTTGAGGATTTAAAACATTTACCAACTAGAATAAAAAGAAAGACATACAACATCTATAACCACAAAATAAGAAAATTTAAAATAAGAAAACAACAAATAATACTCATTGTAATTTGTTGAGGCAAAAAACAAGCAAAAAATCTAAATTCAAATTGAAAATATTTTTCTTATTCATTTTCATAGCCGCATCAACAAACAAACAAACAAACAAATCGAAGTTAATCTGGCTCAGCTGTTGAGCAGAACAAAAAAACCAAAGAAATTTGTTTACAATTGTTAAGAAAAACAAAGACAAAAACATCAGCAAAATACTGTTATATGCTTTTTTGGTTTAAATTTTGTAACAAATTGTTGTACTTGTCATTATTATTAACTTGCTTTACTTCTTATTGTTTAAGATGGTGTATTGTTACGTTTTTTTTGGAAAAACATAAAATCGATGTAATATCGAAAGGAAACAATGTTTTAAAAGGAAGGAAATACAAACAGACAGATGTATTGTTTAAGATTAGCATTTTCCCCCAAAAGGAGATAAAGGCTTAAATAAATATTAATTAAAATGAAATAAATTAAAGAATTACAAGATTTAAATGAGTCAGAGAAAACTTTTTGTATACAAAAAAGACAGATGTAAATTTAATTTGTAAGTAATACGTTACGTATGATTAATGATTAATTTGAGATAAATGTTATGTTAAGTATACGTTATAGTTTAGTTAATTAATGATTTTGCAAATACAAAAATAATATGATACTGGACTATAAAGTAGACTAATGGCTAGACTAAACTACAAACTAGACTAAAGACTAGCCTGTATTCTTGACTATGGACCGAATATAGACTAGATTTTCAGACTTGTTTATAAACTAGAATATAGGAAAGACTATAGACTAGCATATAGACTAGACTATAGACTAGACTATAGACAAGACTATAGACTAGATTAAAGACTAGACTATAGACTCGACTGTAGACTAGACTATAGACTAGACTATAGACTAAACTATAGGCTAGACTATAGACTAGACTATAGACTAGTCTATAGACTAGACTATAGACTATAGACTAGACTATAGACTAGACTATAGACTAGACTATAGACTAGACTATAGACTAGA
>NC_060953.1:7875300-7884691 GCF_022045245.1 Lucilia cuprina | reverse complement strand
TTCAGTTCTAGTTCAGTTCTAGTTCAGTTCTAGTTCAGTTCTAGTTCAGTTCTAGTTCAGTTCTAGTTCAGTTCTATTTCAGTTCTAGTTCAATTCTAGTTCAGTTCTCGTTCAGTTCTAGTTCAGTTCTAGTTCAGTTCTAGTTCAAGTTCTAGTTCAGTTCTAATTTAGTTCTTGTTTAGTTCTAGTTCATTTGAAGTTCGATTCTAATTCAGTTCTAGTTCTGTTTTAGTTCAGTGAATCAAATCTATTTTTAAATAATGTCTACAGTATTCCCTACAATACATTTTATTCAATAATTCTAATATTTTAACAACATAATCCAATATTTGATATCAATACTCCTTATTTATTATTTCTTATTCTTCCATTATACTTTTCATTTGTTACAAATTTTCATCGAAACATATTAATTCTCAATTAAAACGAGAAAAATCCGCTTCAAGGAAAACCACAAATGCCAATAAATAAAAATTTACTAATTTTTGTTCATACCAAGATAGAAAGAAACCAATATAAAAGTCAATAATAATTACAAAATCTATGTGAAACTTTTACGAAATCATAGAAAAGGCAAAACAAAAAAATAATCGTTAATAATGAACGAATAATCAAACAAGAATTACCGACACACAAACTCAAATGTAGCGTAATAATTATACTGAAATTTAACAGTTGAATAGTAAAAGTTTCTTAATAATAAAAATGTACAGAAGAATACTTTGATGAATTTTTCATCAGACAGGGTGTAGAGAAAAGTTTGATATAAACTTATATAAAAATTCAGTTCTAGTTCTTTTCTATTTTTGTTTTAGTTCTGTTCTAGTTCTGTTCTAGTTCCTGTCTAGTTCTGTTCTAGTTCTGTTCTAGTTCTGTTCTAGTTCTGTTCTAGTTCTGTTCTAGTTCTGTTCTAGTTCTGTTCTAGTTCTGTTCTAGTTCTGTTCTAGTTCTGTTCTAGTTCTGTTCTAGTTCTGTTCTAGTTCTGTTCTAGTTCTGTTCTAGTTCTGTTCTAGTTCTGTTCTAGTTCTGTTCTAGTTCTCTTCTAGTTCTGTTCTAGTTCTGTTCTAGTTCTGTTCTAGTTCTGTTCTAGTTCTGTTCTAGTTCTGTTCTAGTTCTGTTCTAGTTCTGTTCTAGTTCTAGTTCTGTTCTAGTTCTGTTCTAGTTATGTTCTAGTTCTGTTCTAGTCCTGTTCTAGTTCTGTTCTAGTTCTGTTCTAGTTCTGTTCTAGTTCTGTTCTAGTTCTGCTATTGTGCTGTTCTAATTCTGTTCTAGTTCTGTTCTAGTTCTGTTCTAGTTCTGTTCTAGTTCTGTTCTAGTTCTGTTCTAGTTCTGTTCTAGTTCTGTTCTAGTTCTGTTCTAGTTCTGTTCTAGTTCTGTTCTAGTTCTGTTCTAGTTCTGTTCTAGTTCTGTTCTAGTTCTGTTCTAGTTCTGTTCTAGTTCTGTTCTAGTTCTGTTCTAGTTCTGTTCTAATTCAGTTCTGTTCTAATTCTGTTCTGTTTCTGTTCTAGTTCTGTTCTAGTTCTATTCTATATCAGCTCTATTTTTGTTCTAGTTCTTTTTGTCTCACCCTTTAACCGTAAAGAAATTGTATAAAATTTGTAACAAATATTGAAGGTCATAATACCGGACATAAGAATCATTGAAGCAAACAGTCAAAATTAAACCAAAACCCCTCCACAGACAAATAAACAGAAATAAATATGCTTTTAGCAACAATCTGAACCACTCAACCAATATGACCTACACTGCAACCGCCCACCCCTACACCTCCAACAAACAGAACTATCAATAACAGCAAGACAATACAACTGGCAACATCAGCTGAAACATATCAACAACGAAATTGATGGCAGAAACAAACATGAAAGCAACATCATCATAGCTACTTATTATCAGTTAAAAGAAAGCAAAAAGGAAAACACTCCCAATCCAGCAAACAAACTTATAGACAAATAGACCAACAAAACAATTAACAAAAGGTTTTATTAAATATTGAAAAGAAATGAACATATGTTGAAGATTAAACAAACACACAAAAGGAAGTTCACAATAACAGTAAACGCTCGGAAAAACAGACATTTAACAAACACGAGCTACAAAACACATATTCGCATCAATTTTGTTTAATTAGTTTCTAGAGAAGAAAAAACCGTGTAAATAATGTTTAAGTGAGTTGATAACGTCCTGCTTTGCAAGATTTTACTGTGTAAACATGAATAATGATAAATAGTTATTTTTCTTACATAATCCTTTCAAGCCAAATCATTATTAATATCATCATCATACCACAGATTTCTTATCCTTTTTCGTATGTGACTCGAGTAAAAATTTAACGTATAACGTTGGACAGACTGTCGCAAAAATATGACTTATTTTCAACACACACATAAATATTATTTCACGCACACATTAGTCGAATGTATGTTGGAGAATATAAGTAATATCCAACAGTTCTGAGAAAGTGACACATTGCAGTGACCCACAAAAAAATATTCAAAAAAGAGAGATCTTCAACATATCGAGAACAAATCTAAAAGAGATTTTAAACCGAACTAGAACAGAACTATTACATAACTAGAACAGAACTAGAACAGAACTAGAACAGAACTAGAACAGAACTAGAACAGAACTAGAACAGAACTAGAACAGAACTAGAACAGAACTAGAACAGAACTAGAACAGAACTAGAACAGAACTAGAACAGAACTAGAACAGAACTAGAACAGAACTGGAACAGAACTAGAACAGAACTAGAACAGAACTAGAAAAACAATTAGAACAAAGCTAGAGAAGAACTAAAACAGTTCAGAACTATAAGTAGACTACAGAAAAACTTGAACAGAATTAGAACTGAACAGCAGAATTGAACAGTTTAAGAAGGTTCTTTTTGTTTTTTATATATTTTACTAAAATATAATCATATATTCATTTTTCAAATTCATTTTCAATATTTAAAAAAGATTTCTTTTGTTTGATTTTCACACATTCTAGGAATGAGGGTTTTCTTTTTATTTGATTTCTTTATTACAGTTTTCTGTTACATTTGAATTTTAAATTTCCGTTTCCTTGTTTTCATACTTTGCAATCTCCCACGCACACACTCACGCAAATATTTTCATATGAAAATTTTACATTAAAATAAAATGAAACAACAGCAACAAGAAGAAAAAAAATTTAATAAATATTTTTCCATTTATACTATTTTAACATTTTTCAATGTTTTTTTTTGGGGGGGGGGGTGAAACTGTCTAGTTGAAGCCTGTTTAAAGCAGTCGTTATGGGGATGTGGTAAAAGTAGTAAAGAATTCTATTATTTGTAGCCAATATTAAAATAAATTTTATACAAAAATTCTTTTTTTTTTGTTGTTCTTTAGTGCTTTGTATGCCATGATGATGGCTTGCTCTTTTATCGATACAAAAAAAGAAGAAGTGTTGCATTTTTATAAAATTTTTTTTGTTTAGTTTTCAAATAAATATTTGAAAATTGATTTGATTTCTTTTTTCTATTTGTATGTATTTTTATTCATTCATCTTTTAATTTGTAAAATGTTTTTTGATTGAATTTCTATGCATTTCATTTTAAACATTTGTAACACTCTTTGAATTATTTTTCATTTGGCAGTTCTGTTATGTTTGTGTCGGTCTGTCGTTTAGTCTTCTGCAACAAAACTAACAAAAAGAGTCCTTTTAAGTTCTTTTCAACACTAGTTTCAAATCCTGCTGTTAGTTTTCCTTTATTCATATTATTCTTTTTTGTACTTTTTCTCCATTCAACTAATAATGCCAATCAAAAAAGTCTCAAAGTGAGTGTGTGTGTGTGTGAGTGTGAAGTGTATGTCTGTATTTGTGCTAGTCTACATCCTTTGTCTGCTTTTGAGTATTTTAATATTGAATTTTTAAATAAGATTTATTTATAATACGAAATAAAGCAGGAAATCTATCTTGGTCACCAAGAAAATGTCTCTTTATCCTTGCTCTAGTCTTTCCTATTACTTTTCATTTAATTCCAATAAATCCTTAAAATTACTTAATTTCCTATTAAATAATTTTCCTATTAAATCTTTAATTTAATTGTATCAATGTTACAGGTGTATTTCTCATATTAAATTCATCGTAATTTCATTTCTCTCCGTTTTTTGCCATTTATCTCTGCTACTATTTAATTCATAGCAATAATATTTTTACTTTCATTTTACTTTAGGTTTTTTTTCTTGTTGTTGTGATCAGATTTTCATTTTTGGCTTAAGGTCAATAAGAGTTTTAACAATTTACCTACGAATTCCAATTAAGGACGGATGGTGGAAAAAATCATATATAAACAGCTCAGGATTATCAAAAATAGGCAAAAAGAAAAATATACTCGAGTTTCGTTTAGTTTATGTGACGCGAAAATGCAGGAAAAAGTGCCAAATGAAAACATTCGTCATTGAACTTGTACAACTTGAGTCAAGTTGCTTGACATGTTATGAAATGTATCAAGATTAAACACTAAAGTACCAAACATCAGCACAGTGAAATAAAACAGAACTAGTTCAAGTTCAGTTCTACTTTAGTAGTAATGATCTAGTTTAGTAGTTCTGTATTAGTTCTGCTCTAGTTCTGTTCTAGTTCTGTTCTAGTTGTGTTCTAGTTGTGTTCTAGTTGTGTTCTAGTTGTGTTCTAGTTGTGTTCTAGTTGTGTTCTAGCTGTGTTCTAGTTGTGTTGTAGTTGTGTTCTAGTTGTGTTTTAGTTGTGTTCTAGTTGTGTTCTAGTTGTGTTCTAGTTGTGTTCTAGTTCTGTTCCAGTTCTGTTCTAGTTCTGTTCTAGTTCTGTTCTAGTTCTGTTCTAGTTCTGTTCTAGTTCTGTTTCTTTTTTTGTATCGATAAAAGAGCAAGCCATCATCATGGCATACAAAGCACTAAAGAACAACAAAAAAAAAAGAATTTTTGTATAAAATTTATTTTAATATTGGCTACAAATAATAGAATTCTTTACTACTTTTACCACATCCCCATAACGACTGCTTTAAACAGGCTTCAACTAGACAGTTTCACCCCCCCCCCCAAAAAAAAAACATTGAAAAATGTTAAAATAGTATAAATGGAAAAATATTTATTAAATTTTTTTTCTTCTTGTTGCTGTTGTTTCATTTTATTTTAATGTAAAATTTTCATATGAAAATATTTGCGTGAGTGTGTGCGTGGGAGATTGCAAAGTATGAAAACAAGGAAACGGAAATTTAAAATTCAAATGTAACAGAAAACTGTAATAAAGAAATCAAATAAAAAGAAAACCCTCATTCCTAGAATGTGTGAAAATCAAACAAAAGAAATCTTTTTTAAATATTGAAAATGAATTTGAAAAATGAATATATGATTATATTTTAGTAAAATATATAAAAAACAAAAAGAACCTTCTTAAACTGTTCAATTCTGCTGTTCAGTTCTAATTCTGTTCAAGTTTTTCTGTAGTCTACTTATAGTTCTGAACTGTTTTAGTTCTTCTCTAGCTTTGTTCTAATTGTTTTTCTAGTTCTGTTCTAGTTCTGTTCTAGTTCTGTTCCAGTTCTGTTCTAGTTCTGTTCTAGTTCTGTTCTAGTTCTGTTCTAGTCCTGTTCTAGTTCTGTTCTAGTTCTGTTCTAGTTCTGTTCTAGTTCTGTTCTAGTTCTGTTCTAGTTCTAGTTCTGTTCTAGTTCTGTTCTAGTTCTGTTCTAGTTCTAGTTCTGTTCTAGTTCTGTTCTAGTTCTGTTCTAGTTCTGTTCTAGTTCTGTTATAGTTCTATTCTAGTTCTATTCTAGTTCTATTCTAGTTCTGTTCTAGTTCTGTTCTAGTTCTGTTCTAGTTCTGTTCTAGTTCTGTTCTAGTTCTGTTCTAGTTCTGGTCTAGTTCTGTTCTAGTTCTGTTCTAGTTCTGTTCTAGTTCTGTTCTAGTTCTGTTCTAGTTCTGTTCTAGTTCGTTTCTAGTTCTGTTCTAGTTCTGTTCTAGTTCTGTTCTAGTTCTGTTCTAGTTCTGTTCTAGTTCTGTTCTAGTTCTGTTCTAGTTCTGTTCTAGTTCTGTTCTAGTTCTGTTCTAGTTCTGTTCTAGTTCTGTTCCAGTTCTGTTCTAGTTCTGTTCTAGTTCTGTTCTAGTTCTGTTCTAGTTCTGTTGTAGTTCTGTTCTAGTTCTAGTTCTGTTCTAGTTCTGTTCTAGTTCTGTTCTAGTTCTGTTCTAGTTCTGTTCTAGTTCTGTTCTAGTTCTGTTCTAGTTCTGTTCTAGTTCTGTTCTAGTTCTGTTCTAGTTCTGTTCTAGTTCTGTTCTAGTTCTGTTCTAGTTCTGTTCTAGTTCTGTTCTAGTTCTGTTCTAGTTCTGTTCTAGTTCTGTTCTAGTTCTGTTCTAGTTCTGTTCTAGTTCTGTTCTAGTTCTGTTCTAGTTCTGTTCTAGTTCTGTTCTAGTTCTGTTCTAGTTCTGTTCTAGTTCTGTTCTAGTTCTAGTTCTGTTCTAGTTCTAGTTCTGTTCTAGTTCTGTTCTAGTTCTGTTCTAGTTCTGTTCTAGTTCTGTTCTAGTTCTGTTCTAGTTCTGTTCTAGTTCTGTTCTAGTTCTGTTCTAGTTCTGTTCTAGTTCTGTTCTAGTTCTGTTCTAGTTCTGTTCTGTTCTGTTCTGTTCTGTTCTAGTTCTGTTCTAGTTCTGTTCTAGTTCTGTTCTAGTTCTGTTCTAGTTCTGTTCTAGTTCTGTTCTAGTTCCGTTCTAGTTCTGTTCTAGTTCTCTTCTAGTTCTTTTCTAGTTTTGTTCTAGTTTTGTTCTAGTTCTGTTCTAGTTCTGTTTTAGTTCTGTTCTAGTTCTGTTCTAGTTCTGTTCTAGTTCTGTTCTAGTTCTGTTCTAGTTCTGTCCTAGTTCTGTTCTAGTTCTGTTCTAGTTCTGTTCTAGTTCTGTTCTAGTTCTGTTGTAGTTCTGTTCTAGTTCTGTTCTAGTTCTGTTCTAGTTCTGTTCTAGTTCTGTTCTAGTTCTGTTCTAGTTCTGTTCTAGTTCTGTTCTAGTTCTGTTCTAGTTCTGTTCTAGTTCTGTTCTAGTTCTGTTCTAGTTCTGTTCTAGTTCTGTTCTAGTTCTGTTCTAGTTCTGTTCTAGTTCTGTTCTAGTTCTGTTCAGTTCTGTTCTAGTTCTGTTCTAGTTCTGTTCTAGTTCTGTTCTAGTTCTGTTCTAGTTCTGTTGTAGTTCTGTTCAAGTTCTGTTCAAGTTCTGTTCTAGTTCTGTTGAAGTTCGGTTCTAGTTCTGTTCTGTTCTAGTTCTGTTTTAGTTCTGTTCTAGTTCTGTTCTAGTTCTGTTCTAGTTCTGTTCTAGTTCTGTTCTAGTTCTGTTCTAGTTCTGTTCTAGTTCTGTTCTAGTTCTGTTCTAGTTCTGTTCTAGTTCTGTTCTAGTTCTGTTCTAGTTCTGTTCTAGTTCTGTTCTAGTTCTGTTCTAGTTCTGTTCTAGTTCTGTTCTACTTCTGTTTTAGTTCTGTTCTAGTTTTGCTCTAGTTCTGTTATAGTTCTAGTTTTGGTATAGTTTTTTTTTAGTTTTGTTTGCTAAAACACACAAAGTTTTCTTTAAATATTGTGTTAAATATATTTATATTTTTAGCAATCAAACAGTTTAAAACGCACAAAACCATCATGAAAACATCTAGATGTTAAGAAAACTACCAAAATTAATTTTTATATAAAAAACCATGAATGAAAGCAATTAAAAAAAGTAATTAGCAGATTTATGTGAAAAATAAATTCGCGACTTCAACATGGCGCGTAGTTTAACATCTTATATTAATAACAAAAATGTTGACAATGAACAGGTAAGAAGACTAATTTTTCAAAAACTTTTTGTTGACAATTTATTAAAATTAAACTTAAATTCTTGTATAAATCCTTTATAATTGCTGCACTTTCTTTTGGTTTAAGTTTATTTTTTATTTTATTATTTGGTTGTTTGTGTTTTTTTAATAATATAAAACTTATTAAATGTTATTTGTCATAAATTGACATTTGAACTCAAACAACACAAGCATCAGAAGATCATTTTACTCTTACATTCATAAACAAATGTACTCTAAGCCGGAAATACTTACACAGACAAAGCACTTACATACATGCAGAGTTCTCTTGACAATGTTGTTTTTATTGGGAGGAAAATAAGGACTTTTTTTAAAAAGAAGAAAAACTACGAGGAAAATAATGACGTTGTTTTGATGTGAATGACGATGACTGTAATCATATTCTAAAACTTATGTGTAGTTGTAACGCTACATAACAGGATTACACTTATAAAAACACTAACAAATAGAGAAACTAACACTGTTTTATAAGTATGTGTGTGTGTGTTTTTCATGTTGAATATTTGTGTAGCGAGTAAATTTCCTTTTAAGACATTTAAAATCACTAGTTAGTTATTTTGGTTGCCTGCCTCTGCATGCAAGCAAGGATATTTATTCTCACACACACATACACAAACTCACAAAGACACACTCTCAAACTTGAACAAATACAAATAAATGTTTTTGGGTAAATTTATTTTATATGTATTGAAGCGTGTTGTATGTGTCGGTTTGTCTGTCTTTCCATGAGTATGTTCAAGAAAACTTGAACAAAATAAAATAAATGAAAATCTTTACCCTACTTGGCAAAAGACCAAGAAAAAAATTTAAATAATAATATGAAAAAAATATCCATATATAAATTCACTGATTTTCATATTCCTACACATGTACCAGAAAACCTACTTTGTTTAAAGATAAGTTGTAATAAAAAATTCTCCAAAAAAAAAGAAGAAAGACAGACAGAAAAAAACAACATGAAAATGATTTTTTTTTAGAAATAATTTTGTTTGGAAATTCAGTTTTCTTTCCTCAATTTTTGTTTTTGCCATAAGCTCTTCCTTCCATTGATAAATACGTTGAAAATGAAGTCGAGTTGGATTTTGGTTACATGTGTTATTTTAGATGAATGAAATTATGGAAGTTTTGCTCTTATGTGTTTCTTATGTATATATTCTGGAGATGTAATTTTCAAGACAAGGTTTATGTTTTTTATGTATTTTTCATGAAATTGCATCAAATTTTAGTAATTCGAGGGAATTGTATGGAAAAAGAAAGAAAGAAAGCATAATTAAGTTCAAAGTGGAGTTTAATTTGGATGAAAACTTAAATAAAACTTTAAGCCGACTTAAGCATAATATAAAGCAGATATTTTAATAATGATAATTTACTTCTTCATCACTTCTAGTTCAGTTTTAGTTCAGTTCTACTTCAGTTCTAGTTCAGTTCTAGTTCCGTACTAGTTCCGTGCTAGTTCTGTGCTAGTTCTGTTCTAGTTCTGTTCTAGTTCTGTTCTAGTTCTGTTCAAGTTCTGTTCTAGTTCTGTTCTAGTTCTGTTCTAGTTCTGTTCTAGTTCTGTTCTAGTTCTGTTCTA